>NC_136490.1:72846057-72848557 GCF_053919585.1 Euprymna scolopes | reverse complement strand
TCTCTCTCTCTCTCTCTCTCTCTCCCCCCCCTACTCCTTGAAGAAGCCATTATTTTAATAAGCTTTCAAGACTGACTTTCAATCCAGATATAAAATAGAAGACTTTAATCCAATCTGTTGCTAAGGTTGTTAAAAAAAATGCTATCATACTATACTCCAGAAATTACTTGTATTCTGATGCAATCCTTTACCTATGTAAGCATCGGATACATTCTAAAACTGAAGTACAGCTCCCACATTTTGGTCGGTGATGCCCAAAACATCCTTTCTTGCCACGATAAAGACAAAATTGATTTCGCAATGTCTCACAAATAGACGTTGCTTGTCTTTTACTACTCCATTATCATTTCCATGAAGGATGCTCGCCCGAGCTTCAATCTTGGTTCCTGTTAAAGTTAGTTTTATAGCAAGTCAGCTTTTGTTATTGTATGTCAAAACTATGCATTTATTTTGTATTCAAATTGTTTACAGATTAATTTGATTTGATCATCATATTCGGCTTCACGTTTGAATGCCATTAAGAAATTGACTTCCAAACTAATCTATCTCTGACCAGGTCTTTATTTATTCCTCTTTTCATCAAGTCATTTTTTATCACTTCCTCCCACGTTTTTTGTGGCCTTCTCCTGTAAATTAGACATATTACCTTAATTATTCCACATCTACTAACCCCATCTATTCTTTCAACATGGCCATGTAATTGAAATCTCCTGTTCTGCACATATATCGCTATGCTATCCAGATTTAATCTCCCTCTGACCTCATCGGGACTATATGTTATAAAGAAATAGTCTACAAACGGTATATTATTTTTCACTCATAGATGAGAGCTGGACATTTATTACCATTCTGAGGAAGAATCGATCTTGAAATAATGATAACTAAATAGTAACTCTGCACATCCCAAAGCTTTCAAATTTCCATCGCATTGAGGGCAGATCGTATCTTACCCATGAATAGGATCATGCCAACTACTACCATTCTAAACCAGAGTAGATTTGAGAGTAATGGCGTCTGACTGGTGATTTTGCACTCCTCAAAGTTCTCGGATTTGAGTCTCACTGCCAAATCTAGTTTAAAATTATACCAACAGTTTCAGCTATTAATGTTTCTGACGATTTTAAATTCATATAAGTAAAGTTTTTTAGATATAATTTAATTAAATATATTTTTTATTTATATTACGAAAAATATTGTGGTATTTAAAATAAAATAAAAGAATAAAAATAGAATGTATGATGTAGTATCAACGTAAAATTATCTAATGGAATATGAATAGTAATATTATTAATTACAATATATCGAGCTGAAAGTGACTAATTTATATATATGTGTGTGTGTGTGTGTGTGTGTGTGTGTGTGTGTGTGTGTGTGTGTGTGTGTGTGTGTGTGTGTGTGTGTGTGTGAAACGAGTTGCAATCATAGAATACAACAAAGTGAAGATACAAATACTAAGTAAAAATCTCCTGGTGTGAGAACATGGGACAACGATGCAGCTGATAAAATCCGATGATGAAACATGGTATCGACAAGAGGCACTTGGCTTGAAGAGGTGAGTGTTAGACACGATGAAGAACACGTGAAATAAGAAAATATAGACAACCACGTCCACTGCTATCACCCACGATTTCTTGCACCATCTGTGGGAGACATAGATATATATATATATATATATGTGTGTGTGTGTGTGTGTGTGTGTGTGTGTGTGTGTGTGTGTGTGTGTGTGTGTGTGTGTCATTGGCAGAATTCATTAGTGTGTATTGATTCATTTCACTTCATCTCCATGTTCACTTTCTTTTATGGCTCATATGATCAACTTTGGCCTGAAAGGGAATTTATATAATTTGCTTGGCTTTGCTTTGGTTTATCTGTTTTATGGCAACCAAAGTCATTTTGAGTTATTTTATGACGAACCACAATACTTATTCTTAATGATTCATTTTAAACGACTTATTGAACACAAACTGCTATTTTATCCAAAAATAGATAGGAACGTATTCATACCTTTTTTAATACGATTATAATCCAAGTAACTGCAATGAATCCAATTGAATTTTAGTCTGTTCCTTATCTATTGCACCACTTGTGCCTCTCTCTCTCTCTCTCTCTCTCTCTCTCTCTCTCTCTCTCTCTCTCTCTCTCTCCCTCCCTATATATATATATATATATATATATATATATATATATATATATATATATATATATATATATATATATATATGTCTACTTATCTATCTGCCTTGCTCTCTCTATCGTTTTCTCTCTCTCTCTCTCTCTCTCTCTCTCCCTCCCTATATATATATATATATATATATATATATATATATATATATATATATATATATGTCTACTTATCTATCTGCCTTGCTCTCTCTATCGTTTTCTCTCTCTCTCTCTCTCTCTCTCTCCATCTCACTCTCTATTTCTTCTAATCTATTACTGTTTATCATAAATTCATTTCATTAATTAGTTTGTCTCATAAGAAAATGGATAGCCCCTG
>NC_136490.1:72751057-72843557 GCF_053919585.1 Euprymna scolopes | reverse complement strand
GTTTATTGGGTCACTCATAGTTTGAGTGTTTGACTTAGTAAAGAGTGAGATTGCAAAATCAGTTAAATTTACTTGTGCTCATTATGCTCCAGCTAAGGATTAAATAGTTTTAATGCTATAGTTATATTCGTTATGGCTTATATTAAAATATTCATGTTTTATTTTATAGTTAATTTTATTACTTTCGCTGTTAATAAAGAGATAATGAGGAGGATAGAGTGATAGAAAATTTATAAATAAAAGCAAGATTTATATGAGATACATCGATACTCGGCTAACGTCCTTACCTCTAAAACGTTGAATTAGTGGAAAAGTGAAGAACATGAATTTTACTCTCTCTCCAATTGACCAGTGAACTGTATCATAGAACATCTCTTTTTATGATCTCTTGATCTCATGGATTCCACGATAAAAATTCATCTAGTCTGATGGAGTATCTATTTACTCACTAAGTGACCCATGTTTTACTACCACTTCTTCTTTAAGCTGTTTTTCTTTTTCTCTGTTTCGTTGCTAACTTTAACCCCCCCCCCTCATCATCTCTCTTTTTCTATATCGACGACGAGAGACGCGAAGGAAAAGAGAAGATGCTATCTTTGTCAGTTTCTCAAATACTTCCTCTGCTTAGTAATAATATTTTGCCAGAAGTTGGAGAGGAAACGAGAAAGGGAATAAGAAAATGTGAAAACAGTAGAAAAGGAAACGGGCATAAAGAAGTTTGTATTTTGTAATTTTATTCTTATAAATTTTTTATTTAATTTAACTGGTTTACAAACTCAAATTATCAAAATTCGAATAATCTTATTGAAGTTTAATAGCTAACCTTACATATCATGTTTTTAATACATACAGGCTACGAATGACATACATACCGTCAGTTTCAAATCCAAACACAAGGGGGACTATAATTGGTTTCCTTTATCTTTCTTACCATTAATCTTATATATATATATATATATATATATATATATATATATATATATATATATATATTTATTTATATAATCTGTTTATTATACAAACATCATTGTTAGATGCATGTTTCAGGGATTTCACTGAAATATGTATGCACGTATGTAAGCAATATGGTTTATATAATAAACAGACTAAATACCAGCTCTGTCCTGCATTGAACACTATTCAATAATCACGTGTTTCATTGGATTTAAATCTAGGAACCTAATCGATACAACTATATATATATATATCTATCTATATATATATATATATATATATATATATATATATATATATATATATATATATATATATATATATATATATATATTAGTGATGGAACGATTCCAATATTTTCCCGATTCCAATACAATTACTGATTCTGTACTAAATTCCCGATTCTGGTAAAATTACTGATTCCGATTCTGATTCTTTATAAATCTCTAAATATTTAACTACATGATTGTATTTTTCTTTGATTAGCGTTGAAATATACATGTCAAATGTGCAGATATTTTCCTAAACGTAAAAATATACTTGTGGCGAAGGATCTATCGATTGTAGCTTCACTGGTAGTTTAAAATCAATAAATATTCATTATTTTGTCATTGTTATCAGCAATGGAAGATTTAGCTTCAAACAAAATCAAATAAAAAAGATAATACAAAGAATCGTTTTGGCATCGGTACAAATTTTTCCTAATCCTATACCAATTCCGATACCAATTCCGATACCCTCAAATATTCCGATTTTTCCGATTCTCTATTCTGATTCAAATAATCGTCCCAACACTAATATATATATATATATACAATGAAATGTGGCGGACAGCTATGTACATTAAATCATATTTTGATCATAGATTTCATCTGAATATGCGAGATCTACAATTAAATTATAACTGTATTTACGTAACCATTTACTATAATAATAACTGACTTGACTCCTTGGGAATCAAGTACAACATGAGTGTACACCAAAATCCCACTCTTGAGTAAAAAATAAACGGTGTAAAACGTCACAACACTGTGAAGTTTACAAACATCATCATCATCATCATCATCATCATCATCATCATCATCATCATCATTATAATAATAATAATAATAATAATAATAATAATAATAATAATAATAATAAAACTCACATAATGTATTGAACATTATTAAAATAAAATACTGTAAATTACTCTCCAAAATATATCAATATATTTTACTATATATATAATATTTTTAAATCTAATGTATAAAACTCACTATTTCTGTCTGTTTCTGTTTTTTCAAAGTGCATCTTTTGTGGACTGTACTTTCATGTGTTTTAGCCAGTACAAATAGCTGCTAAAGAGTCAAAATTGAAAATAATTGACCTTGGCTAGAGTAAGTCGACTTACAGTGTTTTTGTAAGCATGCACAAATATACATTTATATATTAAAGTCAGTTCCAGCGTACAATATAATAATCAATAGAGAATTTGCTTTATAATAATAAATACGAAATCAACATAAATTAAAATATCATATTTAAGTGTATTTTATGACTGGCAACGTCGGGCAAACTGCTAGTAAGTGTGAATTATTTTACATACCTACAAACACTAGTGTTTCATGCTTATGCATCATGGCTTTGTAGTCGAGTACTCTTCTCTTCGGCCACCAGTAGTTAAGCATTAAATGAAAATCAATTAGAATACTTAGGAAACCTTTTTACTTAAAGGGGCTTGTAACTATAATATTTTTTTCAGTAAATATTCATTTTAATGCCTAAAGACACTAACATTTTATACTAACGCAATCAAGAGTGCAGAAAATCATTGCTTCTGGTTGTGGCACTTGAATCCAATCAACCTTGGCTTGTATATATATATATATATATATATATATATATATATATATATATATATATATATATATATATATATATATATATTTGCATGACTACACATTGTGGAATATGTTTCTGTCGGAGCTATAATTAGTTTTACTTCCTTAGGCCAAGAAAAAAAACAAAAAAACTGTTGTGTGTTTTGGTAGTTTATCCCAAGGAAGTCGAACGAATTATAGCTACGATAGAAACATGTTCGGAAATGTATGGCCAAGATTTGTTTGTGTAAATAGAACTTTTGACTCTACACAAATAACTCCATTTATTATTGAGCATTATTATATAAACACAATAAAGATTCGACAGATTTTTATCTGTGGATATAAACTTTACTTGGATTATTATTTATATATATAGCCTTACTATTTTCTATAGGGACGAAAGGCAGACGCCTCTGTGTAGTTTAATTGCCAGAAATATATTTTTATACCTTACTAAATAGCTGTATGAATTGAGCACTGCTAAAGTAAATATAAGAAATCGGTAAATAACATATTATAACTCCTTATATCTGTGTACATGAAATTATATATATATATATATATATATATATATATATATATATATATATATATATGTGTATATATATATATATATATATATATATATATATATATATATATACAGAGAGAGAGAGAGAGAGAGAGCGAGAGAGAGAGAGAGACAGAGAGAACAACAACACCCTTCTGTAAAGTAAATTTTCGCTTATCTATATACAGGGTGTCCATAAAGTTACTATACAGTCTTATTGTTTTATTGTATTATATTTGTATTAATAGTTAATATTTATTTTTTTTACAGGTTTATTTAATCAATCATGCCACGCAAGCTAACTTTGGAAGAGCGCAAATTTATTTTGAAGCGATATTGGAAAACAGAAAACGCACAGGATGTAATTCATGACTGTATAGTAACTTTACGGACACCCTATATGTTGCATACAGATAGCTCAGTTTGTAGAGCACCGGGCGCCAACCATTAGGGTTCAGATTTCGGATCTTGCTGAACTTAACTACGCTAATTATTCAGAGAAAACAAGGCACACCTCGATGATTAAAAATAGTTTAGATCCATATACATTGAAATTTATGATAAAAGCATAATTACACTTGTGTTTCCATTCACATATTATCGTCATCATAGTCTGTTTTACGTCAATTTTACATGCTGCCATGTGGTGGGGAGCTTTTAGAAATTTAATTCAAAATTTACGTATTTTTTGGCAGGTCATTATTTAATAATATTACTTAAAATTTGACACATTTTCCTCAGTTGAAGAAAAGATTTACATATAATGTGTTCTTCTTGACACAAGCCCAGTGAGTAGATGGGGACCAATACGTTTCTCATGACACCATCTCTAGGTGATTTCCTACCACGGCTAAAAACCGCTTCACATTTCATTAACAACTTAGAATATCATAAATATTATACCTATAATTTTGTGTATATATATATATATATATATATATATATATATATATATATATATATATAAATATATATATATATATATATATATATATATATATATATATATATATATATATATAGAGAGAGAGAGAGAGAGAGAGAGAGAGAGAGAGAGAGAGAGAAAGAGGCGACAGACAAGCAGACAAAGATGAAAAAGGAATAAACCAATTTATATGCCTATCAACGTTTCGTCTTTATTATAAGACTTCTTTCTGGATGAATGAATTGAAGAAAATAAGATACCAATATAATATTTGAAAATACATTTGTTTTGAAAAGGATGACTTTGTTCTATTTCAGAACAAAAAAAAAGTCGTTGGAAATACAAAAAAGTTATAGTGAAGAGAGTAAGTTTTTTTTTTATTTCAACGTCATATAGACAATTACATCATATATTTTTAAATATATTAACGGCTATATGATGTTAAAATTAAATTAAAAACAATTTTACTCTCTTCACAACGCTATAACTTTTTTGAATGGCCAACAACTTTTTCCCCTTTTCAAATGGAACAAAGTCATCTTTTTCACAACAAGTATAATTTCAAATATTACAATGAATTTTTCGTACAGACAGTAAACAAAGGAAAGCAAAATAATTTATATGCATGGAAAAAATATACACATTTATAACAATAATAAATGTTATTGTATTATTTATTATTTCTATAAAGTTCGATCTGAAAGGATATTGAGCCTTTTAAGCATGCAAGGTCTGTTGAATTGATTTTAATCTTATATAAATATATGTAAACTTACATATCCACTTTGAAAAAATGGAGATAGACGGACATAAGTCAACTTAAAGTGCTCTTGTACGCATGCGCAGATATGCGTTTATACATTAATATCGGTTCATTTTTAACTATTTGTTATCCGTCTGATGATAATTCAAATGGTAACAACTAAGACTGGAATGCTAAATGTCTTCATTTCGATTCTAGCTGATGATACTCGAGCCATATTTTCTGTTTTACTTATGAAATTGTAATACTATTGAGTACAATATAATAATCAATAAAGGATTGGCTTTATAATAAATACGAAATCTACATAAATGTAAATCTCATATTTAAGTGTCTTTTACGACCTAGCAACACCGAGCGGCCTGCTAGTATATATATATATATATATATATATATATATATATATATATATATATATATATATATATATATATATATAATGTGGGGGTGTATTGATATACAGATACATTATCACTATATCTCATATGAGTAAGGAGAGAAAGACTGAGAGAAAAGGAAAAAGATAATGTTTATGCTTATATGTATATCAATACATTTATATTTATAGTTGTACACACACACACACACACACACACACACACACACACATATATATATATATATATATATATATATATATATATATATATATATATATATATATAAATTTATGTGTGTGGAATGTAAGTATACGTGAATTTATGTAAGGAAGGGGCCAGTAAGAATTAAAGAATTGTGACACAGTCATCTTTTCTAATTACCCACCTACCCTTCCCCAGACGTGGAAATAAAGAACAGCACTTTGACAGTGACTGGCAAATTTCTGAGCTTCAATCCAAATTTCCAGAAATGTAATTATTGTATGCACACAGCATTAGGAGGACGGTCTGCGAAAGACGAGCTATGTAAAAGGCATCACCATTTCTTGAAGCAGTCTCTTCGTTTTCTCTTTCTCTCTTGGAGCCCCACTACTTATACTTCTTATTGATCGCATGATATACATCAGCAGAAGAAGGACCCTGCCCAAAGAGGAAGAATGGTGAGCAAGCTGAGTCTGTGTCTCTGAGAGAGGGAGAGAAAGAGAGAGGAAGAGAGAGAGCACTGACCGAGGCCTGGTGACAGGCTGCACATATCCAAGAACCTCACCACCACAGACACATCACCCGACTTCACACACACACACACACACACACACACACACACACACACACACACATACATACATACATACATACATACATACATCACATCAGAAAGAAATGAAAAATGAACTGCTGTTTCCCTGGTTTTTAATTAATTCTCAGCTCTTGAAACGTTTTGTCCAGAGAGCCCATATAGAATCATATCTTTCTCCTTACTCTTATTTATCTGTGGACTAATTTTGCAGGCGACGCCATTTTGAATCCACCAAAGCCAAAAGTACAAGTGGAATAAGTGGTTTAAAGAAGAAAATGTAGAAATGATGAAGAAGAAGAAGAAGAATTCAATCGAAAAGAAGAAAATATAATATAAAAAAGGAAAATGAAGGAGACATAAAAGAAAATGAAAAAGAAAAAACATTTAAAAGTAGAAGATAAATAAGAAAAGAACAAAGAAAATGCTAATAATAAAAAGAAGAAGAAGAAGAAGAAGAAGAAGAAGAAGAAGAAAGTAATTGATATTTCTGTCTTACATTAAATCAATCTCTTGTAGATTATTTAATGGAGAAATGCAGAATATGTTCAAGATGAAGAATGCATGTATACAGTTAATTGAATGCAGGTTGTTATTTTACCGATATAATTATAGATATTATTATATAAATGACCACAATAGATCATATTGGATTTGAATTCAGTCCCATATTTATCAGACCAGTAAGACATAATCAGAAGGAAAAGAAAGGGCAGTAGAGAACAATATGGAAGAAGAAGAAGAAGAAGAAGAAGAAGAAGAAGAAGAAGAAGAAGAAGAAGAAGAAGAAGCTATTACACGCTACACTGGTGAATATTAACAACAACAAATGAAGAAAAAAAAACAATTAAAAATGTCTTCAAACAAACCAAATAAGTAAACAAACAACAAAAATCTCAAAAATGTAAATCAAGAATTAGTATAAGCAAATATTTATCACACTCGTCATTACATTCTACAGATAAATGCGAGTTTGATGTAAAAAATGCATTTTGGACTCACAAGACAAATAATTGCATTGTGCTTAAAGTTAAAAAATAAAAGAAATATCAAATAAATGAGAAAGAAAAGCGCTTTTGCAGTTAATTTCCAATTTGTCGGCAAGACAATAATATGCAATTCGTATTTTCCTACCCAAATATGGTAAGATAATCGGCATTAACTCATGTTTATATTAGATCTTGTGTCGAATATTATGAAGGAGCACACAGGAGAAAGGGAGGAAAGCAGTGGTTTTGGATTTCCTGTAGATTTTATAGCTTGTTCCTTGTGAAATAACCGTGGAACATTCGTAGATAAATATAAATCTGTAAGATCATCGATGTTCATTTTTCATGACGTCATTCTAGTATTCTATATCGCAAATTAGAGCCAATATTATTAGATTATAGATGTTTTATCTTCTCGAAATATCTCATAATTTTGATCATTTTTTAACACAATGTTCAAGATTTAATAATATTCAAATCATATCATATCATATATATATATATATATATATATATATATATATATATATATATATATATATATATATATATATATAAAGGACTGGAATTGTTTGTGTGTCTATCTGTTTCTTACACTTTTCCCATCCAACTAATACTTAGCACTTATACCTATGATAAATCATTATACTTTTATGATTGTTCATAGCAAAACTAAGATTGAGATTAATATTTCATCGTTATAACATGAAAGGAGTTTTTATCTTGAATCCTGATTATCATGTCATTAAATGATTATCTTTTAAACTCTATACATAATATTGTCTATTTTTTATACAGATTATTTCCACATTTTGTGATACATAATAGATTTTCTGTGAACTTTCAGATGATATTTTAAGACATCATCTGAACTTGCTTAAAGTTATGCTAATGAATTAAAGAAAGGAAAAGTAGAAACAACAAATACAAAAAAAAAATGAAAGAATTTTTATTTTTTTTATGTTGAAAAAAAATCATTGTTTTAAAATGTTTTTATTAATATTTGCGTTACTAACTATATCAGTTGAACACAAGATTCTCAAATTATTTTTTTAAATAGAAAAATTTTTCCTTCAAATTTTAGAGAAGGGAGTCACTTTTTATCTGAGTAACATTAAAATTTTTCTTCTGCTCAAAATTTAGAAAAGGCATCCGTAAAAAGTATCATTTTGGCGACATGCATATAGAAAATTGACCTTGTAAAATATGAACAAATGATTGTCTCAAATTTCTGTTTTGTAATTTGAAAAGGTGCCGTCTAATCTAGAAAAATCGACAATTTTTTTAAAATTGAATAATAGAAAGGGTAGAGGCGGGAATACGCCACATACATCAGCCAAGTAAGTGTGTCTGAATTGGTTTTCCTTCTGTATATATGCCTCTGGCATTTTTGATTGACCTTATCCTTTTGGTTCAGTGGGAAGTGTGTAGTCTGGGTGGAGTACGCCCCCTGAAAACTGATGGGCATTATTATTGTTTACATCTATTATTCAGGAATTTCAGTCAAATTTTGTTGTTTGAAATGATTCATTTTATTTAATTCACATTTCCCAGTTTTGAATAGATTGTAATTAATGAACCATGCTTAGCCAATCATGGCAGCGTTTGCATTGCTAGCATCACATATGCATTTTTGCTCTTACTTTGAAAGGCATTTTTTCAAGTGAGAAATTTCTAATGAGTATTACCATCTTGGCATGAAATAAGTGAGCAATGGACTGAAATTTGAGAGGAAATTAATGTTACACTTAATTCGTTCCAACATTTGATTTTTAAAGAACTCAGAAAAAACCAACCCTCATATCGATTACCTAACAGCATTATGATTGTTCTAAGCAATATTATTACTTATATTAGGATTGAAATTGCTCTCTTCCATCAATTCGGTTATGTGTATTCTGTCCAGTGGCATGCACAGAGGAGGGTGGAACAGAGCAATGGCCCCATGACCTAAATTACGAGAATCAAATTGAAACTATCTCCCTTTCTCATAAAATTTGTCAGTACTAGGACCTATACTTAGAGTATGAAATTAAAAAAATAGGTCCCAGTCATTACCAGGACATCTTCTGAACTCCATTGATCCTACTGTTGCTTTTACTTATTTTCAGAGTGAAGTATATATATACATACATACTTATATATATATATATATATATATATATATATATATATATATATATATATATATATATATATATATACATACATACATACATACATACATACATACATACTGGTTAGGATCAAAGTCTTAATGCCTATAAGTTTCTTTAAAATAAATGTGACCTCTTAGAATATTAATATATTTATATATTTTGTATCAATATATTTATTTCAAAATCATCATCAAATAAAATATAACCATTGATATGCACAATCGGTTTAATATTGAGATGCATTTCGTATTATTTGTATTCTTTAGACTACTGTTCTCATCTTAAATGATATTTCCATAACGTTTCAGTCGATGTCACATCCGATCTTCTTCAGATGTACCTTGTCCAACCCAGGAATGTTTCTGCTGAATGTGAATGAAATTTCAAACGGACTTCATGGGGTAGCATACTCTCATTCCACCAGCCATAACTGAATAGGGGTCCTAAGTAATTTACAATTGTATTTTTCAGTCGCCCACACTGATAATTGAACCTTCAACTTTCAGGAGAATATTACTTTTACAATTGACTTTTACCATGGGTGTTTGTGTACAGTTCTAGTACAAATTTTGGGAACCTTAAGTCTATTTTATTTCTAATTGTAAATATGACCATTTATTACTAATTATTATTAGTATATATTACTATATATATTACTATATATATTACTGTATATATTACTGTATGCGTACAGGTATATATTATTACTGTTATTTTTTCTTATTCCTGTATATATAATCTATTATTTATAATTAACGGTCCCATATCGTGTTAAACTCTATACTCGGTCTACTTAGTAATTTATTATTGTCCAGCATATGTGCTGCTTCTTTCAGTTGTCTTACTCGCCACCGTTTTTCTCCGTTTATAATTTTTACTTTGTCTTATAATGGTAGATTGGTTCCCTTTTCTCTTCAGATATGGTCAGCCATACCTGACTTTTCAATCTCTCTACGTATTGCGACTTTTTGATGTTCTTGTAACTGTACTTTTAGTAGACGACATGTTTCACCTTTGTATAGTTTTCCACATTTACATGGGATCTCATATACACAGTTCTTGATCATGATTTCTGTAGGGGGCTTTACTCGCACAAGCTGTTCCAGAGAGTTGAATCGCTTCTGACCACTGTCCTGGTGTCATATGAATTAAATATTCTTTGAAATTTTCCGACAAATGCTTCATGAATGGTATAAAACTGTGGTGACTTTTCTGGTGGTGTTCTTTGGTGTCTGGTCCAGATTTCTTAGAGCTGATGCCATGCTCTTCATATAGTAGTTTAGCTGGAGGGTTTCTCTTAAACTGTTCATCTCCTCCTGATATGTATTGCTGTTACTACATATTGCTTTTGCTCGATGTTGTAGACGATACACCTGAAGAAGGTCGTAGCTACTCTCTTTCCTGCTCCTTTAGTTTGATTAACATTTTTCTCGTTCTTTCCTTTTTCACTTCTTCCTTTTCTGTACTGAAGAAATGGATTTCACTAAAATCAGTTAATTGCTTTTCTAAAAAACGAAATAACAAAAAAAATATTTCACATAAACATGTTAAGTTGACATTTCAACCAATGAAAATGGTTCCCACTCATTTGAAATGATCTACTAAATTGTAATAAAAACAGTGAACTCGACAACAAAAAATCAGAATCCATGGCTCAACTCTGTGATCTACCACTACTGTCCCCATAAAACTACAAATTTCAACTGAATTCTTTTAATAATAAAATGGCTTTTGTGACAATTATCATAACACAAGATAGAAATAGATTCCAAAAGATAAACGTGATTTTTTTTCTCACAGATGAAAGGGTGTTGGAATTCGTATTTCAAAAAGGATTGACTACTGAAAAATGAAACAAATGCATCTCATCATGTTTCTGAAATTTTGAGATGACAATTTGTGGTTCGTAATTTGAGGTAGTGTTTATTTTATGTTTGCCCTTCTCACACATGTATTTACTACCACAGCACCATAACTTATCTTTACTTTTGGTTCCTTGCAACTAATTCCTGAATTGTTGTTGTTGTTCTTCTTAGGCCCCTTATCAAAATTTAACTCTATGATAACTATTAATGAGTATCTCAAAGATAAAATATATGTTGAGCAAAGATAAAATCTATGCTGATCTAAGATTATCGCAAAATCTAACAGATTGTTAATGAAAAGCTAGAGTGATCAGGAAAAGAGG
This sequence comes from Euprymna scolopes, assembly GCF_053919585.1. Taxonomy (NCBI): domain Eukaryota; kingdom Metazoa; phylum Mollusca; class Cephalopoda; order Sepiida; family Sepiolidae; genus Euprymna; species Euprymna scolopes. The sequence goes on along the minus strand of NC_136490.1, from coordinate 72,831,991 downwards.
GAATCCAATTAAAACTGGAAATATCTGCCGAGAGTCTAAAGAGTTAAAAGTCAATCAGTGGAAAAAGATGAAGAATTCTACTCTTCATCAAGTAAAGCCACTATTTAAAAGAATAAAATGTTTACAAAAAATTTAATGTAATTATTTGATCAAAATTACATGTAATATTCAAGACATGATACAGTATGATAAAATAAGAATGGATTATTTTAACATGAATCCATTGTAATGGATGTAAGCGTGATAAACCAATGAAGGTATTATTTCCAATGTATGTATTAAACACACAATTGAACCAACCATACAGTTTTGTGCATAGACAAAATAATCAAGCTTCTAAAATGTTCGATGACATTTATAAAAATAAAAATTTAAACATTCAAGTCAAACCAGTAAGATGTAGTAGACCTCTTATTAAAGATCCATGCCCAACACAAAGCAAACAAACATTGATCCCAACATGAAACATACAGCGATCTCAAACTAGAATCAAACACTGTTTCGCATCGAATAATAAAATCTCAAACTCAAAACAAATCCACAATCACAAATATCAACAAACACACCTACAACAATCATCAGTGACAAATCTTGGAGAGGATGCTGCATTTTATCCATCGCTGAATGAAAGACACCAAAAACTAACTTTTCATGAACATGAAATACAAATTTGACTAAAAATAATCTTTCATACAAGACACATATTTTTTTTTAAATATCTTACACTACATCAATGTAATTATATCCAGAAAGCAAGTTATATTCAATATTGCATTTTGTTTGAGTGCACGAGCAGTGACAAGTGATAATCTTCTAATAGGCCACGGTTTCACCAAAATGCATCTAAAACCAAGCTTCTCTCTTTACATCATCAACATTCTGATCCACATCTGGCATCAATTGAAATGAATGGCTCTCGTCTTCAGGAGGCCTCAAGTTTTTACAAGTTTCTGGGCTTGACCTTTACTCCTGATCTTAAATGGAACACATACATCAAATCTGTTGCCAAGGCCGCTGGAAAAATGGTGGGATCTTTCTATCGATCCGGTAAATATCTCACTGCTGATGCTATTCTCTATCTATATAAGAGCCAGGTACGTCCAAGGATGGAATATTGTTGCCACATCTAGGCAGGAGCTACTAGAAAGGACTTGTCCTGCCTTGATAGAGTTCAAAATAGACTTCGTAGCCTCGTAGGAGATGTCATTTTCTCTTCCTTGCAACCTCTATCTCACAGAAGAGATGTTGCGAGTTTGTCTCTGATGTATCGTTACTTTCATGGAAGGTGTTCAACTGAGCTTCAATCTATGGTCCCCCCTCGCCAAACTTTCACAAGAAACACTCGTCTAGCTGTACACACTATCAATAATTCCCCCACTCTTTATCTGTGCCTAAACCTAAACGTAGATTCCATGAACAAAGTTTCTTTCTTAGAACTGCACACCTGTGGAATTGTCTTCCGTTTTCCTGCTTTCCGGCTGACTACAATATGGTTGTGTTCAAGTCTAACGTAAATAAGTTCTTGATGAGCCGTTCTATATAAGTTATCAAATTTACCAAATTTTCATTACTAATGATTACTATATTGTCTAATGTCTACTGTACACTCTTTAACCCTTATCCTTGAGTGGCCTCTTGGCCTTGATAAGTGGTGATGCCTATGTAAAAAAAAAACCCTAATTTGCAATAAAACTACACAAACTCCAGCTATATTCTAATACTAGACATTTTACAAACTTGAAAGAATACAAATGAAAGATAGATCATACAAAATAGATCATTTTGTCACATGCTAACTGAGCTTAAAATATTTCCCTCACCACAAACATTTCTGTTAACTTTTATTAGTATATGCACTTGTGAATTTAATATTCTCTTAATATTTCTTCCTTTGGAGTAAGCTGATTCTGCTTGGGTATATCACTTGTATAGAAATACCCTTTTTTACAAGTGAAAACTATGTGGACGTCGAAAATTAGCTTACATATAATATAGAAGTTACCATTTCAACATATTTCAAAGAATAATGGTGTGTATAGATGTAGCAGAACGTCTGCATTCAATTCAAGAAACCAAATTGGTATACACAATTTTAAAGATTTTAGAATATTCTATAACACTTTATAAAAGACTTAAATCAGTAAGTCGACAAAATGAAGAATGCAACTTCCTTTAATGATCGACACTAAACTGGTTGATGTTTTGCTAGAGTCAATGGGAATGAATGAAATAAGTTCAAGGAACTTTTGTGATTACTAACCAACAAGGCGTTGCCACTACCTACTAAGGGAAGAGCCCTCAACCATGTGAGCGCAGTGAAACTTGACCAGTAAGGGTTTAGGATATGTGTTGGATGGAGACAAATGATATGAGAATGATACCATAGACGTAAAATGTAAGTTTGTATCTAATGACCTCAAATAAATGAGGATTAAACAAGGACAGTATAGGCAGATATACGCAAAGCAGGAGATTATGTTGGTTTGATCACATTGAAAGATTGTTTGAGAGTTCTAGGGTTAGTAGATATAAAATAGTTGAAGTAGCAGAGTAAGTTGGTAGGGAAAAGCCAAGGAAACTGTGGGCGGGGAGTAATGAGGATGGATTTAAGAGAAAGAGGGTTAGAAGAATACCTGGTAAGAGATAGATTGGCTTCGAAACCAATTTCTAAAACATGCCTAATACATGTTATCAGGTCAAACCAACGTTAAACAAGCTTTGTTTTTAAGCATGTAAATGTTTGTTATGGATATGGTCAACATGTTTGATTCTGGTTAAGTGTGGTCATATAAGGCTTATAATTAAATCGTCTGCTGTTTTACATGAACACACACACAAGGTCTTTTTTGGTTGTGGCATACATTTGTTAGCTATATGTTTGCTGTTATTTGGCTGATAAAACGTGCTATTCCATTTCGAAATTTCAATTATGGAACAGAGGTGTGTTAAAATATAATAGCCTCAGGAACATTTAAATTATGATCTGTGATTGCAATATGTAAGTAGAATTAATTTTTAAATCTCAAAGCCCTATAGGTGGATTCTGCAGAACGAAAACTAATAAATAAATTAAAAAAACAGTACAGAAATATTTTTACAAATTAAGATTGCATAAAATTTCAAACTGTATTTTTAAAACCTGTTGTTAAATGAGAAATGAATAATTTGCTTGGATGAAGCTAAATAAAAAATTAGTGATGTATTTATTGTGATATATTTATTGAGTTTTCAATGCCGGAGGCAGGATCTCTAATCTTCCATGATAATATATCTTTGAATAAACTTGTGTGGTTGTTGCTTATACATGTGTGTATGTATGTATATATATATTAAAAAAAAAACATATATGTGTATATATGTGAAGGCGTTTATAATTATGTTTGTGTCAAAATCATTTTAATTATATGTAGAGTTCTTACATTCTTATCAACTCATAGAAATTAATGATCCTACTTGAAAGATCCTTTGTTTTTATAAATATCAATCGACATTTGTGTTTTATATATGTTCAGATTAATGCATTAAATATTATCTCTACATTGTGTTCAAAATCACTTAAACATATGTTGTGTCTCTGTGCCTGTTTTACAAGTACTTTAATAGGATGTACTCAGATGAAGTCGTAGCACTTATGCCCCTTCTACATAAATACCCGCAACTCACTCGAGAAGCAGTAAAATCTCACCTCTTCATTATAGAGGTTCTTAATTGCCGGAAAGCCTTCTACCATAATAGTTTCTTCTCATGGGCTGTTAGAATTTGGAATTTCCTCCCTGTTTCCTGCTTTCCTGCTGGAACTAACATGCAGAAATTTAAATATAACGTGAACAGACATCCTTTGCTTAACTTTCTACATAGTGGCTCTGTAAACATGGTCCCAAATAGAAGCCCCTTATGTCCAAGTGGCATGTGCATTGCTTGGTGGTGAAAAAGAATATATATTTTTTAAAATCCAGTAAGTCTGAAAATTTGTTCAAATATGTAGAACACATTACCATGGGACCGCTTCCATGCAGACTATAACATAGTTATCTTCAAATACAATGTAAACAAATGATTGTCATAATAAACTGTCACATTGCATAATCAAACTTTATTTATTCTATTCATCATTTGCATCCTCTAATAATATTCATTTTGATGAGAGTAAACGTCATTATTTTCATTCCATTCACACTTTTATTTTGTGTAACTCATTTTTGTAATAAACAGCAAATCATCATCATCATCATCATCATCATCATCATCATGGTCAGTAAAATAAAGGAGCAAATAAGATAATGTATTTGATGCCAATTTCTTTTTATTTGATAACTATGTATTCTTAATAAAATTTTATTTAGTTCTTAAGAGATCATTAGGTTACAATATTTCAATGTTGATTAAATCGTATATATTTTTATCGCTACTATTATATAAAAAGAAACTTTGTGTGTGTGTGTGCAAGAGAGAGAGAGAGAGAGAGAGAGAGAGAGAGAGAGAGAGAGAGAGTTCCCTAAGGACTCCGAAATTGCTGGCCCAACATTTATCAAATTTCATGCAAATATACTTTATGTATCTGACAGTATTTTTAGATAGGTTTTGTATTGAAATGTCTTTGATAAGTATCGATAATTAATAATAAAAAAAATCTGATAAAAGAAGGAACAGGCGATTTTGACCAAATTTAACACCTTACACAGCCTAACATCAGAAGTGCATTTGAAAAGTTTTATTACCACTCAAGCTAAAAGGCCCATCATTTAAAATCAAGAGTAGGTTCTTTGATATGATAGGGGCGCATTCGAAAAGAATGTTTCTGTTATAAGCACAATTGAACCATGATACTGACTTTTTTCATTTTAAACTTAAATTCAAGCTATTATCACTACACAAGCAGAAAGGCCAGACATATAAAATCAAAGTAGGTTCTTTCATGCGACAGGGGTGCGTTCGAAATAAATGTTTCTGTTTAGAGTACAATAGAAACATGATACTTGAATTTTGTATTTTAAACTTTAATTCAAGTCATTATATATAAAAATAATTTTATAAAATCAACAGTAAGTTCTCTACAGTGCAATGTAGACTACAATGTATTGCGGACTAAGTCACTTAAGGGAGGCATGTTAAGCTTCCTTTCGGTGCACCGCAATGGGTCCCCAACTAGAGCAGACAATCGATTTGATTGAAAAATGGGCGATTTCACCGATTTTGATGACAATAAAAATATGGGAGTCAACATTCGTTGATCATCATTCAATCCCAGGCAACGTCGGGTCTCTTTGCTAGTTATCATTATTAATAAATGATAATAAAATGTACTTAGTATAAACATATTCTTGCAGTTTCACTGATCATTAAACATGTCCACTGACTAATATGAATCGAAAGGCAAAATCGGAAGATTAAACGATATTTATTATCATTTCTCTGCTATTCATAGTATTAGGCATTTTATATTCAATACAACAGATCCAATATTCTATATTTTACCTCTGAAGCTATTGAAATAGACAAAATTGATAATCACATTAAAAATATTGAAACGTGAATAGTTTTACATCACATTTACAATAAATAAACCATAGAAAAGAGTCTCATCATCAAATTATATAATATTAAAACACAAATCTCGTATTGGAAAATATTTAAAAAAGGTATCGTTCAAATATACAACATACTAACGTTGTGTCCTTATTGTTGTCATGCTTAAGAATATTCCCATTTTATGGACGTATGTCACAACTGTAGATCCTATCATATTATTGTACCACATTTATTCTAATTTCTTTTTTTGGTGGGGGTGGTGGGGGTGGTGGGGGTTCAACGCTTTTGAAGGCTCGGAAGCTACTCTAAAATAAGGATTAATGGGTGGTAGGTAGACAGTGACACAACATCATGACGATCAGTAACGGTGAAATTTGGGTAGGGTTTCATTGTATAAGACAACAGTTCAACAAGAATTTATTTATTAAGCATATTTTATCTAAGTACACTAACTAATATACTTTCAGCATGTACCTTTTTAGAGGGGGAGGTACCTCCAGAAGCATTGTAAGAATTTGTGACATATTTCATTCTATGGACACCTGGAGAAAATACAGAGCCATGATGTTTTTATACCATCATTAGACAGAAGACATTTCGGTCCTAGTGTGGAGTAAAAAAAAATGTGTATTTTTGGTTCAACACAACATTGGCATCAGATTAAATTTTTAAGGTTACTTATTTTGCATTGCATCTTTAATGATTGGGCGATCTCATATTTTAAAAAGGGTGTCGAGAGTGATAAGTCGAAACATGAAATTGCCTTAAAGTATTATTATATCGATTGAAACATTAGTGCGAAACTATTTAAAAGCAGTTAAACATAAAAGCTGTTTGTTTTTTAAATAGAGAAGCTTTACAAGATGAAGGTGTTGTTTCTTGTGTGCATGGATTACACACCCGATGAAAGTTGGGGATATGAATGTGCAAGGACCATCAAAAAGTTGGGGATGTGAATGTGCAAGGATCATCAAAAATGTTCAAGGATCATCAAGAATGCATATCAAAAAGGGACAATTGTCTCTTGAATATCATGCATTTTCTTGGTTCTTCTTAGTTATAAACAATGTTATTACATTTTTTAGCTTTTAATAGATTGTACTTAATGAACCATATTTGGCCAATCATGATACCGTTTGCATTGTTGGCATCACGTATCCTTTTCTTACTTTTAAAGGCATGTTTTCAAGTGAGAAATTTCTAATGAGTATTACCATCTTGGCATGAAATAAGCGAGCAATGGACTGAAATTTGGGAGGAAATTAATGTTACACTTAATTCGTTCCAGTATTTGATTTTTAAAGAACTCAGAAAAAGCCAACTCTCATATCGATTACCTAACAGCATTATGATTGTTCTAAGCAATGTTATTACTTATATTAGGATTGAAATTGCTCTCTTCCATCAATTCGGTTGTGTGTATTCTGTCTCGGGTCCTCATGTTGCTCTCTACCTATTTTCAGAGTGTAATTCTATATGAGTATAATTCTTGGGATGATACTCTCAATCGCTATGGGATAAATGTGAGATCTTTGAATGTCAACATATGAATGAATAAATTAATTCAATATTAATATTGTTTTATATACTATTCATTTTCAAATAATCATCATATAAAAGTTGCCATTGATATAAGCGATGCGTCTAATTTGCTTTATGTTCACAGTTTAGCAATTTTGGATCATTTGATTATGACAAATTTTGAAAATTATTTACACTTACTTTTACGAATACGTGTTTTTTTGGAGGGAGGGGGAGGGGTTAGTAAGAAGTAGGCATTGTTCCAAAAGTAATTCAGTTTCATCATTTCATAGATTCTTTGATTTAAAGTAATATGTTTCTAGCATAAAATCTCATTGTGTATTCTGAATACTTACAAACATTTCCTGTGCTCTTTTTTTTCTGCTTCATCCAGTTTTGGTATTTCAAGTGTGACATGTATCATGACATCAGGTGTGGACAACACCAGGAAACATCTCGTTCGTTCTCTATGTAGTCCGGCGCAAAGAGTTGATATGAAATCAGATTGCATGCGGTTATAGCCCTTCTTATGCACTCATATGCACTCTTGCCAGGTCTTCTTTGGTTTCCATATTCTTCGTAGCGTCGAGAATATCCAGACATATTATAGAGTTGATGCACGCTTTGCATGACCAGATCACTTGAGATGCTGAGTGTGCAAGGCATCTATAATCTCACTGATAGAATGTTTTTGATTAAATCAGAATAATGGGATGCTTCCAATTTACAGCTGCTTATCAACTTAATCATTGCAGAGTCATTATGTCAAAGCCGGTACAGATCAGAAGTGTGTGGTTCTCTTGTCTCATTACAGTGTACGATGGCACAATAAACACAGGCTGAATGAATTTTGCTCCGAATCTTGAAGGAACTGTAAGAATTGGTAACAGGTTCTTGAACATGCATGTTTGCAGCCATAACCAACATTCCACATATTCCCAAATAAAATTTAACTCTGTAATAAACATTGTGAAATTTTCAAAAGGGTAAATCTGCATCAATTGAAGACCATATGGAATGTTTTCAAAAGTAGAACCGGTATTTTTTCTGTGTGAGGTCTTAAGAAAATTATTTTTGGAAAATAATAAAGTTTCTAAATCACTTTATTGTTCACATAATAAATCTTTTTTTAAAACTAGATCTTATAATTTTGTCGTGCTTTCATATAACTATCTCTTCTTACTCTATCGTTATGTTCATGGCAGGTGTTCGACTGAGTTCCAATCCCTGGTACCCCCTCCTGAAAAACATTCTTTCTTTAAAAAAAAAAAAAAAACTTCCATGAACAGAGTTTCTTTCTTAGAACATCCTGTATGTGGAACAACATGCCATCAGTCTGCTTCCTAACTGACTACATCATGGTAGTCCTCAAGTTTAATGCAACAGATACTTGTTGAACGTTTTTTATAGTTAATCCCTCTTAAGTAACCATTTGTCCATTCCACCCATTGTTTTGCATCTTCGCATGGTAGCAATCATAATCCAACCAGCACTCTCTTTAAACCTTATCTTTGAATGATCCCAGGCCTTGATAAGAGATGACCATATATATATATATATATATATATATATATATATATATATATATATATATATTAAAAGATTAAACATGGCTTTTAATTATTGGATTTATTGCATAAAAGTGTTAAAATTTATCCATTAATTTGCATAATCTACTGTTTAGTTTATAATAATTTGAAATAATAAATATCTGCTAGGGTAATTATTATTAAGGAGAAAATGACTTTTTCTTCTGCCATAAAAATAATTGTCATGGTCAACTAAATATTCTTTCAAATAAATAAATACGTTTTTTCTTTATTTAAATGCTAGCAATTTAATTCTTATTAAATAACAAATATCATCTGTCATTTAAACATAAAAATATTTGTCAAGTTAAATATTCTTCAAATTAATAAAACGAATATTACATTTTTTTTTTTTTACATAGGCATCACCACATTATCAAGGCCAAGAGGCCACTCAAGGATAAGGGTTAAAGAGTGTACAGTAGAAATTGGACTATATAGTAATCATTAGTAATGAAAATTTGGTAAATTTGATAACTTATATGGAACGGCTCATCAAGAACTTATTTACGTTAGACTTGAACACAACCATATTGTAGTCAGCCGGAAAGCAGGAAAACGGAAGACAATTCCACAGGCGTGCAGTTCTAAGAAAGAAGCTTTGTTCATGGAATCTACGTTTAGGTTTAGGCACAGATAAAGAGTGGGGGGAATTATTGATAGTGTTTACAGCTAGACGAGTGTTTCTTGTGAAAGTTTGGCGAGGGGGGGACCATAGATTGAAGCTCAGTCGAACACTTTCCATGAAAATAACGATACATCAGAGACAAACTCGCAACATCTCTTCTGTGAGATAGAGGTTGCAAGGAAGAGAAAAGGACATCTCCTACGAGGCTATGAAGTCTATTTTGAACTATATCAAGGCAGGCCAAGTCCTTTCTAGCAGTTCCTGCCCAGATGTGGCAACAGTATTCCATCCTTGGACGTACCTGGCTCTTATATAGATAGAGAATAGCATCAGCAGTGAGATATCTACCGGATCGATAGAAAGATCCCACCATTTTTCCAGCGGCCTTGGCAACAGATTTGATGTACGTGTTCCATTTAAGATCAGGAGTAATGGTCAAGCCAAGAAGCTTGTCAAAACTTGAGGCCTCCTGAAGACGAGAGCCATTCATTTCAATTGATGCCAGATGTGGATCAGAATGTTGATGATGTAAAGAGAGAAGCTTGGTTTTAGATGCATTAAAAGTAACCAGCCACTCCTTACCCCATTGTACTACGTGCTCAAGATCAGAGGAGAGAGAATTGGAGAGAACTTGGTCATTTACTGTCTTAGATGTGCTACCATAAATGGTAGTGTCGTCAGCATAGATGTCTACAAATGATGTAAGGATGTGATTTGGAAGATCATTAATATAGATCAGGAAAAGAGTTGGGCCCAGGATGGATCCCTGAGGGACACCGGCATTAATACTGTGAGCTTCTGATTTTTGCCCCTCAACTACTACTCTTATGAACCTATCAGAAAGAAATGATTTAATAATTGAGAAGACATTTCCAGCAATACCATAGCTAGAGATCTTATGAAGTAAACCTTTATGCCATACCCTATCAAAAGCCTTAGATATGTCAAGAGCAATTGCCCTAGAAAGGTTGCCTCCGTCGAGAGATTTGCTAATCCTATGAGATATAACTGTAAGCACATCTGCTGTAGATCTAGCAGAACGGAAACCATATTGAGTGTCACTAAGAAGGTTATTTTTGTTGAGATGGTTGATTTCTTCTGTATTTAACACAGATTCCAACAACTTACTCATGACGCACAGGAGACTTATTGGCCTGTACTGAGAGGGGGATGAGCGATCACCTGAATTCTTAAATACAGGGCATACTGATGAAATTTTCCAGGGAGATGGGAAACTATTCTCCTTAAGACAACGTTTAAACAGTTTTGTAAGTATGGGCGCTAGTTCAGGTTGAAGTTTTTTGAGTACTATAATTGGAATACTGTCAGGGCCAGTTGCTTTACTGGAATCAAGGTTTTTGATTAGCTTGGCAACATCACGTACAGATATACGTATATCACATAGCGTGTTTTCTGATACAGGAGGAAATATTGGGGGTTGGCAGCCTTGATCGCAAAGGGTAGAATTAGCTGCAAAGTTCTTGACAAAGAGTTTGGCTTTGTCTGATGCTGACGAGATTACCTCAGGTCCATTGATAATAGTTGGGATGGAGCACACGCTTCTGTTCAGGATTCTGTTTGCTATTTGCCAAAACTGGTGGGAACCAAGCCGTTGCTCAGCTACTTAGGACTTAACAGATTGAGCATACAACTCTCTTGCATTCTTTATTACTTTATTACAATACTTTATTTAATACATTTATTTTGAAATGTATTTAAGTTATAATGTTTTAGTTGACGGAATGACCTGATTTGGCTTTAAACTTTTGTAATTTGAAATTTTTTATATTAGCAATATCAGATCATTCACCTATCATAACTACTAATTTACTATGTGTGAAAAATGATAACCAAAGTACAAAAATGAAATGTATTGGCATTTTTTTTTGTCTTTTTTTGTTTTCTTATATGTTTGTTTTCACTGAGAATGAGGCATCCTACCAAGTGCTGGGCATAAACCAACTATTTCACACACTATGACTGAAAGGATTCTAACTGCCTTTTTCAGTTAAAACGACAAGATATTATAAGAAGGTCGATGGGAAGCCATCAGGGATCACATCAAAGACGCTCCATGGAGTTATATCAGTGCACTTAATTGTAAGAGAGAAGTAGCTGCAGTCAAGAGAAGGTATTCTGAAGTCATCAGAAAATGCACTGAGTCGCAAAAACTAGGAACTCATAATTTCTACAAAATTTATAACAGTGTAGTAAATAATGGACAATCGACAATTCCCCCACTATCCAACAACCTTGAAATTGTTTGTACAGCAACTGAAAATGTAAATCTGCTTGCCCAATGTTTCGGCTTCAACTCCACTTTAGACCCAACAGGCCACTCCTCCCAAATTTCCCTTTGCAGAGAGGAGTCACACTTGATGACCTGACAATCACCCTTCCCTTGTTCATGATGCCATAATAAATCTAGACAACTGGAAGGCATATGGACCGATCTTATCCCTGCTATACTACTAAAAAATGCTCCGCTGAGATTGCTCCAGTGCTCTCCAAACTCTACAATAAATGCCTTAACGAATCTTGTTTTCCCGACTGTTGGAAAATTGCTTTAATTGTATCAGTTTACAAGAATTCTGGCGAAAGAAGTGATCCTCTCAATTATCACCCCATTAGCCATCTCCCTCTTTTCATCAAAATCTTTGAGTCCTTAATCAATCAAGCATAAGCCCACCACCTCACAAACAATAAACTTTTATCCAAATGAAATTTAGACACGTTCGTCTACTGCTGATATCCCAACTGTAATCTCTGAACGTATTTACCAATCATTGAATAAGGCAGAAGAAGCTGGGTCAGTAACTCTAGACATATCTAAGGCATTTAACAGGGTTGACACAATAGTCATCTCATGAAAGTCATATCTGTTGGCATTGCTGGACATATACTTAGCATAATCAAATCCTTCTTACATAAGAGAAAAATCCACACTCTTCTCGATGGTCATACATCAAAACATCATGATATAAATGTGTGTTCCACAGGGGTCAATCCTTGGACATTTTTTATGTCTGGTATTCATAAATGATCCCCCTGATGAACACTTCTCTGAGATGGTGATATTTGCTGATGACACCACGTTCATTAACAGACACAAGAGGAAACGTGGCATCCTTGTGCCTGTTTTGCAAGTATTCCAATGGCAAGTGCTTTGAAGAATACCAAGCACTTGTACCCCTTCGATGACAATACCCCCGACCAACCCGACCAACCCGACCACCCCTACACTGTAGAGATCCCTAGATGCCATAAAGTCTCCTACTCGAATAGCTTTTTCCCTCAAACTGCTGCACTTTGGAATTCCCTCCCGAGTCCCTGCATGTACTGACATGCAAAAATTCAAATGTAATGTGAACAGACATCTTGCTCCCCAACTCCATAAATAGTATCTTTACAAATCTGGTCCCAAATAGTAGCCCCTCACGACTAAGTGGCCCTGTGCCTTGTTTGGGATGAAATGACAATTTAAAAAAAAGTTAAATTCTTTGCACTTGGTTCACAGAGTATATTCACCAGGTAGTTTTGAAATTCTTTTTTATGGGTCTGGTAGTTCCTATGACTGCTAGAATGATCGATATATTGAAACATAGTGTGTCATTCCAATTTTTATCACGGGAAAAAATAGTACATGTTTCACAAAATATGTACTTTTTTTCCAATAAATAAGTTTTCGAAAAGGAAATTTCTTTTTTTTTTTTCATGAATGATATAGCTGATGAAAACTGAGGAATTGTTTCAGCTAAAACGTAATGGAACAAATATCAAATATTGTTGTTCATTCAATGTGTAGTTAATAGTGTTTGTTTAATATTAAGTAGTTCTGTGGCTTTTCTAAAAGTTATAAACAATGTCTTTAGAATTCCCCAGATTCTTTCAATTTCTTAAAGAATCTCTTCTTTCAAAAAGTATATAAAGACTTCATCATTTTGGAAAAAGTTTCAGTAAACAACTCAAAAATCTTGCAACAAACATCATCACTATTTAAAAACAAGAACATTGTCTGAAAAAACATTGTATTCCGAATAAAATATGATTACAGATGCACATATACACATATAGAACATACCTATATATACATATATTTATATATATATGCATATATGTGTGTATATAAGTATATTTCTAAATATTAGCGTACATAAGCATTTATATATATATATATATATATATATATATAGATATAGATATATATATGTGTGTGCGTGTGTCTGTACATATATATATATATATATATATATATATATATATATACATATATATACAGAGAGAGGGAGAGAGAGAGAGTAGAGAGAGTGAGATCTTATACATATATATTAAAAATATATATTATATATGTATATTATATATATAGGTGTGTGTGCATGTGTGTGTGCGTGCGTGTGTGTTGCATGGATGTATATAATGGTTTAAATTAAAGTTTCCTTTAATGTGTATTATAATAAAAAATATGCATATAATAAACATGATATTTTTAAATGAGTTTTTATTGGCCAGTGCCGATGAATAATAAAAGTCGAATTGAAACTGTTTGCAAAGACCTCATTAGAGCTTCTTGTTTTCTGAACATTCCTATTTGTAAGTAAGTGTATACAAGTAAGTTATGCCATTAGCAGTTGAATCTTTCATTTTCTAGCTATTCACTTTAAAATTGTCCCACTGAACATTGGTGACAGTTGAGATTGGGTGTTAATTTAGTTGTGTCGCTGTTCAACCTTCTGATTTTCGATGAAGTCTTTTTCTTGTACAATTTATGATAAACTAGTCGATTTCCAAACTTGTTCAACTTTACTCACCATTGCTTCATTGCTCTTCGCACTGCATCACGAAGATGATGACTATAATATATGAATACTACAAATAGATACGCGATTTATGTTTCATAATGTTTTATCGATGTGCATTAAAAGACTGAAGATAATTTGGCTCTGGCAGATGTCTGCTGTTTGATCTGGTTGGTGTGTGAGGTCTCTTGTCTACATATTGTTAACATGATATAAATGCTGCAAGAAAAGTCATGCTTTTTTCTTATGTGCGGCTTCCTCTGTCTGTCTGTCTGTCTGTCTCTCTCTCTCTCTCTCTCTCTCTCTCTGTCCCTCTCTTTATATATATATATATATATATATATATATATATATATATAACAATTTACTCACATAAAATTAATATACGAAAGTATAAATTTATGCGTAAACTTTAAGTATTTACTTCAAAAGTGCTCAATACGTAGGTAGAGCTAGTTAGTAAGTTATAAAATATATATGGCAATTAAGCTACACTGAATATTCCGCGATTAAGCTACACTGAACATTCCGCATTTCATCCACTCTAGGACTCTTCTGAAGAGTCCTAGAGTGGATGAAACGCAGAATATTTAGTGTAGCTTAATCGCCATATATATTTTATAACTTACTATATATATATACATACTTGTCAACAATTGCAAAAAGTTATGCTTCACCAGTGTTCATATTCATATTCATATAAAATCATAGAATTATACCAATAATTTAATTTTTCATTTTTTAAATTATCATCATTTCTGATAACCTAAATAAATAAAACATCAACTGTTGACTTTTTATTTAGAGTGTAGGATTTCGCTCAAAATTTATTTCAGATGGCGGGAGGTTTCTTCCTTATTTGGTTTCTCGCTTCCTATCAACACTTGAAATAGTTCCACTTGGCACGTTTTTTACTTGGTAACTTTTTAGTGACAGAATGCAGCAACAAAATTCCACCCATTGAGTGTAGAGATCCCCAGATGCCGGAAAACTTTCTACTCTAATAACTTATTTTCTCGAACAACTTGATTTTGGAATTCCCTCTCTGCTCCCTGTTCCCTCGATTGTATTATCATGCAGAAATTTAAATTTAATGTGCACAAACATGTTGCTGGACAGCTTCCACTTAGAATGTCTCCTATAGATCTGGACCCTAATCACATTTTCAGTTGTTAATGTCATACTATGTTATTGGTAATAAACCAACATACTTTAATACTATTGATTTTAAAAAAATACGGAATCTCGTTGGTAGTTTATTAATGGAGGACATTCTAAAGATGAAATCGAACTCCTCAGCCTAGTACTTTAGTTCATCACCACCTAGAACCTCAACAAATACATCAAGCACAACATAAAGACAATGATCATATCAAACGCAACATAGTCCACGACTATGTTGCACCATATATCATGAAGATTTCCTTCACTTACATTAATTACTCTACAAGAACCTGAGAATCTAGTCTAGTCTGCTGTGCCACCCATAGTTGAGAGAAATAGCCTTAACAAAACTTGAATATATTATGTTGGCTCTAGAATACATACTAAGGAAACAAAATAATGAAATTACTCTGATGCACACAAATAAGGATAAGTATAAGAAAGACAAAGAGACTGGTCCAGTCTTTCAGCTATTTTATAAAATAACAATCAGTTCTTGACCTGAGTGACCAATTTAATTTATGACCGACACTCCAAGAAACTATAACGATCTGGGCAACTGATCAAACTAACAATGGATAATCAACAGCTGAGATGTCTATATCAATCAACAATTTGGGTCAAAGTAATCAGCTTCGCTAAAGAACCAATTGAACCATAGACTTAATTCTCTTTCAGGCCATAATCAACTCATCTGACTAAACCAATTCAATGTCCCTTTTCACGACAGCCAAATTTGATATTTGATCAAAACAGCAGATCAAATCTTGTCAATAATCCTCAAAATAAAATCTGATTTTAAATCCTATGGTAAATTCATTTCCTTTCAACTTTACAAAGAATGAATTCCATATTCAAATAGAATGGCAATAAATTTAACTGCTAATATTGATTATCAATCAAAGCTCATCTCACTCTCTTTTTGGTCTGATCAAATTCTAAGTCTTCTCAGATAATGAATAAACTTACAGGACATCATAAAAATCATTTGAATATGATTAAATCATTGACTCATTTTTCTCATTAGCAAATTCAATTCATTTAAATTATTTTGAAGATCAGGCTCAGTTCAGATATAAGGGTATAGTTTCTCTCATTCCATGATATAGTTTTTGACTAATTTTATTTTTGTCCCGATTCAGAGTGCCTTCTTTTGGGTAGATTGATTTTTGTCATAGTAAAAATCGACATGCAATGAAATATCTAACATTTATTCTATAAAGTAACTGCCTGTGTCCCGGCGTGGCCCGGGAAAGGAGATTAAATACAGAATATTTGTAAATCTTTAAATTCTGTAAACTGCAGAAATACCTTGATTTGAACTTATATGTAAGTATTGTGCTTATTTTAAGTAAGATAATGCTAATGTTGTGAAATTCAAATTGTAAGTGTCTTTTTTTGAAACTGTTAAAATGTTCTCTTGGCATCTAATTAATTTCACATACCTGTTTCTCAGTTACCTATTGAAATTCTCTTCTTTTCTTCAGTTTTTGTGTTTATTTTTCGTCAGGACTAGCAGGCCTCTCTTCTGACCACATTTCCTAAGGATTGCTCACGCTGTGATAATGATAGACATCACCCTAAACTATCGACCCAAGTTAAAGAGTTACTGCTCAAAACGACAAAGTACTACAATAAAGCTGACTGGGATGCCATCAGGGATCACATCAGAAATACTCCATGGGGAAATATCTTTCCTCTTCCTGCTGAACAGTGTGGAAATGAGACCACTGAATGGTTCAAAGTGGCAATTGTTCCCACACAGAAGTTCTATAGCAAACCCCTCTCCCCAATGGTTTACTTCTACTTGTGCAGCTGCCATTGCTCAAAGGCAGCATGCATACCATAGATTTATCCGACATAAATCCAGTATAAAGGGAAAAAGTTTATGGAAGCTAGAAGTAATTGTACAAAGGAAAAGCTGCAACCAAGAGAGAATATACCACAAGAAAATGCATTGAAATGCAGAAATTAGGAACTCGTGACTTCTAGAAAATCTATAACAGTGTAGTAAATAATGGGCAATCAACAATTCCTCCACTATCCAACAATCTTAAAGTTGTTTACACGGCAGCTGAGAAGGCTCGTCTGCTTGGCTTAGTTTTCCTCCAACTCTACTTTGGACCGAGCAAACCACTCCTTCTCAGATTTCTTCTGCATACAGAAACCACACTAGATGATTTGAAAATCACCATTTCTCAAGTACATATCATAAAAAAATGAGACACTTCAAAATCATGTGAACCTGATCTCATCCCTGCTGTACTATAAAAAAATGCTCTGCTAAAGTAGCTCTTTTTTTGTCAAAACTTTTCAGCAAATACCTTAACGAATCTCGCTTTCCTGACTGCTGGAAAACTGTTTACAAGAACTTACCCATTAGCCTCCTTCATCTTTTCACCAAAACATTTATAATTAAACAAGCTGTAGTCCACAGCTACTAAACTTCTGTCTGGCCAACAGTATGGGTTTAGGCAAGTGTCCTACTGCAGATATCCTAATTGTAATCTCTGAACGTATATACCATGCACTGGATAAAGCATGGGAGGCTAGGGCAGTAGCCCTAGATATATCTAAGGCCTTTGATAAGGTATGGCACGATGGTCTTCTCATGAAAATCTGATCCTATGGTATTACTGAACGAATACTTAACATAATTAAATCTTTTTTAAATAAGAAAAGAATCCAGGTTGTCATTGATGGTCATATGTCAAAACAATATGATATAAATATTAGTGTACCTCAAGGGTCAATCCTTGAGCCTTTATTATTCCTGATATCCATACAAGACCTCCCTGATAAAATTGTTTCTGAGATGGGTATATTTTCTGACGACACCACCAACAGACATAAAGGGAAAATGAATGAACACATATCCAAGGCAATAGCAAAAACCCAAGAGGAAAACCTCAAGTCTATCGTTAAATGGGGCCACAACTGGTCGGTAACATGAAATGCTGCCAAGACTAAGCTTCTTTCCTTTAATAACTACAAGAAACCTGTTCAACCACTAATAGCCATGGCTAATGATACCTGAAAGCATTTCATTCAAACTCCTCAGCTTAATGTTCACAGGAAACATGAGTTGGAACAGATACATTCAGGGCATTGCCAAGGCTTCTGCAAAGAATGTTGGCTCTCTCTACTGTGCTAGAAAGTTATGCCTGAGAGTATCCTGTACCTTTACAAGGCCACTATTCGCCCATGTATGAAATATTGTTGCCACATTTGGGATAGTGCATCTGCTATTAGTCTCTCCCTTTTAGATAGGGTTCAGAAAAGAGTCGCCAACATTAGGTTCCACACTATCAGCTAGGCTTTAACTGCTGTCTCGTCGACAAAATGTTGCATCCCTCTGCCTGTTTTACAAGTGTTGAGACATTATGTTGAACAAAGATGGTGATGAAGAATCAGTGCAGATCCTGAGTGTTAAGTAACAAAGATGGCGGCTAAGAATCAAATGCAGGTTTCTGACGGACACAGTGGCAAACTTTGTCCACGAGCATCCGATTCGTCTCTTCGTAACTGCGCAATGCCACTTTAAATTCACTGAAATTTATGAGCTTGTCTTTTTGTGTTATATCAGTGATAAATGGTTTAAAATCGGCTGGAAGTCCCTTGAGGGTCATTGATATCAACAGGCTATCGCTTATTATTTCACCTGAAAGTTTGAAGGCATTGGCGGTTGTTTCTGCCCTTATAGCGTAGTTGGTAATAGTTCATCCTCGTTACGTTTTAGAGACGTTAGTTCTGTATATAGTGATATAATTTTCGGTTTCTCTTTTGATAAATAATGTTCTCTTTATATGTTCAATGCTTTCCGTCCATCATTCAAGGCACCTCTTGTAATCAGAGACAGACATTTATCATCTAAGCATTGAATCAGTTCCGCAAAAACAGTTGCGTTCTTTTCGAGAAATTTAGGATCGTTAGGATTCTCTGTTGGAGATTGTATCATTTTGTGTAGTTTCCAAATCCTTAGATACCCCAGAAATTTTACCTGCCACAATTCGAATTTGGATTCCGAACCGTCAAAGAAAAGACGACGACTGGGCCCAGAACCTGTTAAATGTTGAAACATTATGTTGAACAAAGATGGCAGTTCCAATCCTGAGTGTTAAGTAATTCCCAGTAACGAAGATAGTGGCTAAGAATCAAATGCAGGTTCATGACGGGCACGATGGCGAACTGATTGAATCCAAAATTTGAGAATTTTTATAGTAACTTTGGACGCTTTTCACTGGTTGGTTATTATAACTTGTGGTTAGAAAAATGATCGTCGAAATCATTAGTGTCATACACCCCCATTAGGTGTCAAAAACATTTAACATATTTTAATGGTAGGTGCTCCAGCAAACTACAAGCCTTTATCCACTCTTGATGTAAATACCTGACAAGCAGCAAAATCACACAGTAGAAATCGCTAGATGTAAGAAAGTCTTCTACTCTAATAAAAATTTGTTCCCTAAGATTGCTAGACTTTGGAAATCCCTTGTTTTCTTGCTTCACTGACTGTGCTGATATGCAAAAGTTTAAGCATAAAGTAAACAAACATCTTGCTGCTCAACTCCCTACATAGTACCACTGCAAATTATGTTCCAAATAGTAGCCTCCTACATCAAAGTGTCTCTGTGTCTTGTTTGGGGTGAAAATACAATTTTTAAAAATTTGATTTTTCACCTAAGGATGATTCGATGAAGAATAGAAAATGTTCGTGATACACACTGAACATACATTATTTGTTTTGCTTTTAAACAAAACTTCAAAAAGATCATTATAAAAATTGAAAAAGTGGTACATTTTTTTGAAAATCGCTCGAGACAAGGCATAAAGCCACTTGATGTAAGATGCTAACAAAACTGAAAGCTGATTATTGCAAAGACAGTGGATGCCTAATGACTTTAGTCTTGAAAGGACCTAGGCTGTATGTAGAAGGAAAACAGTGAGCAGGAAGAGAGTTCTACAACCTTGCAATCCTTTGAAAGAAGCTACTAAAATAGGAAGCTGTATTACAATTAGGTATTAACAGCGAATTGATGGAGAACTCTAGACCAACAACTCAAACGAGGTGGAAGAATGGAAGCTGGAAATAGATCAGACAATTCTCAGGAATCTATGCCATAATAATATTTGTAGAAAAGGCTGAGGCTAGCAACATCACGTCTGTAAAAGAGAGGTTGCAGTGAAAAAGAAAATGCGGGGCCAATCAAATTACAGATACATTTCAGCAATTTATCAAGAACCTTCAAATGGGACACAGATTCACCACCCTAAATATCTCAACAGCACTCTATATGTGATCTGATAGTAGATTTGTAGAGGTAGAAAATAACCTCCGATGTGAGAAAGTGTGATAGAGAGAACTGATTTTATGAGAAGCAGAAAAAGCAATGGATTCAATATATGGACTCACAGAAAGATTTGATGAGAAAGAAAGACCAAGAAGTTTTAGAGTCAATTTCTCATCAAGAGGAGAGCCATCACTAAAAATCTCAGGAATAAAATGGGTAGGCCTGCAATTGAAGGACAATAACTTAACAAGATGAAAGGAAACAAACCATTTCTTACTCCAATCCATAAATGAACCCAAATCAACTTCTAGATCAACTGCATATTTCAATTGATCCAAGAAAGATAGCAAGAACAATACCAGAAAAGAGGGTGGTGTTATCAGCATGAATATTTATTTTCTGAATAATATTTTCTGAAAGGTCATTTATATAAAAATGAAACAGTGTTAGACCTAGAATAGAGCCCTGAGGAACACTAGCATTGATAGGAAAATAAAATGAAGATACTCCATCAAGAGTTACTCGCGAGCTTCGATCAGAATGAAAACACTTTACTATTTCAAGAACTTTACAATCAATACCATAATCTTATTATAGTTTATATAGAACATACCATAATCTTATTATAGTTTATATAGAACATACCATAATCTTATTATAGTTTATATAGAACATACCATAATCTTATTATAGTTTATACAGAACATACCATAATCTTATTATAGTTTATACAGAACATACCATAATCTTATTATAGTTTATATAGAACATACCATAATCTTATTATAGCTTATATAGAACATACCATAATCTTATTTAGTTTATACAGAACATACCATAATCTTATTATAGTTTATATAGAACATACCATAATCTTATTATAGTTTATATAGAACATACTATAATCTTATTATAGCTTATATAGAACATACCATAATCTTATTTAGTTTATACAGAACATACCATAATCTTATTATAGTTTATATAGAACATACCATAATCTCTAAGTTTATATAGAACATACCATAATCTCCAAGTTTATATAGAACACCAGGATGTCACACTCTGTCAAATGCTTTTGAAATGTCAAACACAATGAATCTAACCTTGCCTGAATTATCCATAAACCGACAGATCTATTCAGTAACAACAGTTAATAGATCAGCTGTTGAACGAAAACCACAAAAGCCATACTGAACATCATTAAAGAGGCTCAGACTTTCCAGAAACTGAACAAGCCTGGTGTTGACCAACCTATCAAAAACCTTGCTAATTGCAGAGAGAAGACTGAGGGAATGATATTTAGTTGGGTCAGACTGATAACCAGTATTTTTAAAGACACGCACACCAGAAGACTCCTTCTAACAAGAAGGTAAACAGGACTGAAACAAATAGTTTGAATAATTGAGAGCATAGAAAGTTCAGGAACACAACAACAGGAATCAAATCAGGATTAGAATTTAAATCGGTCAAGATCAGCAGGAATTCTAAAGAAGACTTGTCAGCAAAGAGATGATCAAAGAGATCCGCTTTATCCTTAGAATGTTTGCTTAAATGAAAAACATATGCCTAAATTCACATGATATATTATTGCTATTATTAATAATAATGTTTCATGTATCCACATAAAATGTTATAAGGAGATATAATATTTTATTTATAGATTTTTCAGCAAAGGTGCTCAATATGCTAGTAAAGCTAGTTAGTAAAGCTAGTTAGTAAGTTATGAAAATATATATGGCAATTAAGCTACACAAAATTTCCGTGTTTCCGTGTTTCATCCTCGTAAGTACCTGTCATATATAGCAAGAATATCAATGTTTCTAAGTAAATGGGTGTCCAAGCATCTGTTTTCACCAGTTGATCGCATTGCAAAACCAATGTCAGTAGGTTATTTGCAAAGTTTTATTCATTGTTTGTATACATTTTCAGAAATTGTTTTGAAAGGTGAGGTTCATAAATGTGACACGACATACACCGAAAATTCAGATATCTCCAATTTGGATGAAATTTGAACTACTAGTATTAGAGACAAATTAAGAAATATTCCTCAAATTTCAAGGCTATCTGAGTATCTTAAAGGATTTGAGGGTGCATAGAGGGCACACCTCTTTGAAAATTAAAATATCTCTGATTTGGCTAAAATTGAATAATTAGTTACAAATTTAGCAAGAATTTAAAAGCTTTCAATTTTCTTTCGGTGAATTCTGAAATGCACTAGAAGATGAGATGCTTAATTCTTGATGTATAATGCACAGCTTTTCAAAATTTAAATATTTTCGATTTGCATATTTACTAAATAATAATAGTACAATAATGATATTATTCCAATGGTGTGGATGGACATTCGTTCCGTTTATTAACTGTAAATTAATTCAAATAATGCTTTAAGACTACATCTTTGGATAACTGGATAAGGAAGTTCTTGAAAAGCAAACCCTACACAGTGATGGTTCACTTATGCAGGAGATATAATGTTAAAGGACAACACTCTCAAATCACCTCGAACATCATTGACAAGGAATCATCCATAAAAGAATTTTTTTAAATACAGAATAAAAGTTTAAGTGTCAGCTAAAAAATACAACAGATTTTAACAAATTCGTCGATATTTTCATGAAGAATAGAAAATAGAGTGATGAGGCCCTAATTAGAATCTCGGTGAGTAATCACTTAGTTACTATTACTCCTGGAACCACTCTGATCCGGAGTACTTATGTCTGTCAAAGTTAAATAAAATCTGTAAAGCATATGCATTTGCATTAAGTCATTTATTAAAATGTCACAAACAAACATTTAAGGATATTAAGAATTCTAAGAATAAAATATTTTACCAAAATAACTTGAAAAAGCTTGTTATGACGTCACAAAAAAGGAAAGCACCCATACGTTTTCCTAACAACAAATTAATTTTTCCTTTTTTTCAATGAAATCTTGTAGCAAAGCAAAGTTTGTTTATTTTGTCTGAGTTATCTCAAATTGTGGGAAAATATTAACCGTTTTTAAACGATTAAATTCACATTTTGTAAGCCCATTTCTTCGGTCATGTAATCTCTGTTTTAACGTATTTATTGTTGCTATCGTTGTTGTTGTTGTTCTCTTGATCATCCATTAGATACAGGTTTTATAAGGAAATTACTGATATTCATTAAATATATCTTTTCTTCTTTTTTATTTTTCTTTCCTTCTCTTTTCCTTCAACATTCCTTTTTTTTCTCCTATATTTCCACATTCTCTTTTAGTTCCATTTGCCTTCACCTCTCTACTGTGGATCATAATAATTCAAACTAAGAGTCCATATACATGTACATTATTTTTAACGAATTATCTAATAAGTTGAGCTCAATAACGGAGAAGTAACTCTTTAATGCTCTATAAAGATGAACAATCGAGTCTAACAAATCGAATTGTATCGCATACAAACAACAAAAAATCGTGCAATGTTTAGTAAAGCTTTAAAAAACAAAACAAATGCTTAGCATTGTTGGTCAGTCAGTGACCAAAGGAAAATATTAAGTTTGATGAATATTTAAGGAATTCTGATCGTTGGTTCCCTTTTTAGACATTAGAGTTTGTCGGCCGTCAGCAAGTACAAACACCAAAGCAACTCATCAAAGATGTATGGAACCATCTAATGCTAAATCCCTGGAATTAGTATCTTGCAATCTTCCTAATGTAGTTCTATTATTTATGTTTCAGACGGATTTACTGTTTGATTATTTCCTAATGAGTCACGTTTTATCAACGATAAAGGTCATTCAAGAGTAAACAATTAAAAAGATAGATTGTTATGAAGAATGTTAGGAACTTATTGTCACAATAGGCTGTGAAATCAGTTGAATTTTAGCTCCACCAAAGCTGTTGGCTTCACTTTTATAAATGCATTCTTAAATATCTCCCCTCAAATATAAATTATAGTTAGATTTTATTACATACAAGCAGTGTAGTGAAAACATATATATCATATGAAATAGAACATTGAAAGGGGATTATTTCCTTTGATTCTGTCTATCTTATTAATAATCAAGAAAAATTCGATGAGGTGACTAGATACATAAATGCATAAAACGGTTGGAAATGAACTTCTTTCTTTTTTTAAAATACGAACCGATAGATGGCAATAACGAGCGACAAAAAAGAAATTTTCATGCAGTCTTTGTTGATTAGACTATTCTAGAAATTGAAAAAGGGAATAGTTTTACTTTACGTTATATACAAAAAATTATATGTACGTAATAGAAAAATCATCAAAATCAGTAGTGTGCAGGACAGGAGTGAAGAAAGGGCATTGGCATCCAAATTGTGGTAGGGGAGTCATCAAAAATTTCCCTTTCTAATAATAGTGCCAGAGTTACACTTGAATTTTGAGGACATACAACCAAGGAATTGGTTTCAGGTATCACCCGGGCGTATGTATGCCACGGATAAGAATGCATATAACTTAAAGTTTGATGAAACAAATAAATTTAATTCTTTACAATTGCTATAAAAGTAACATTGTTTTTCTGTCGCTCTGCTGACCAATTTTAGGTTAATATAGTTTCATAGAAATCATATAATACTTATGCAGATTATACTAAGAGTGCTTAGTCCTGTTTATTTAAAGACCATTTAGACCATTAACCCTTCACATATAACAAAATATACCTCGGATTTAAACGATGATTATATTATTCAGAATTAAATTTGTTCTCCAAATTATGGGAAAATATTAATCGTTTTTAAAAAATTAAATTCAACATTTTGTAAGCCCATTTCTTCGGTCATGTAATCTCTGTTTATTGTTGTTGTTGTTGTTGTTGTTATATATGTCCCACGAAAGAGATATATATTGTTTCAAGTAGCTGAATTAGCCTTGCTACAACTTTGAATAATAATCCAGTGTCGCCTTAGTGAACGAATGTTCATGGTCGAAGCTGATATTCCTAGCATGAGGCTTGTGTACCTATTGTATAAAGTAAGAGAGAGGGGGCTGTGAGGAAAACAGAGAAGGCTTACCACGTCCTCTGTGTGTGCATAGGGCAGGGTCAGGTGTAGAAAGGAAAAGAATCAAAGATGGCACCCGTAGTTTTATAACATGTGGTCCCGCAAAGTCACATGAAGTCACACCACATGCATGCAAATGAGAGATAACTAGGCTGTATAAAAGTAGCTTGCATTGTGAAGAGGGGGGGAAAAGCATTACAGGAATCCATAACGATTATTGTTGCTTGTCACCTTGTTGGTTTGCGTTGGACTTTGACACATGTGTGTTGGACTGCTGCTACGATTTTTTGTTGAACTTTTCTAATGAAACAAGCTATTTCGACCATAGCTATTGGCCTGAACTACATAATAAAGCCGTTTTGTAAAAAAGGGGACGTGGTGACTTGGCTAATGAAAGTAGACCTGGTGGCAAAACTCCAAAAATGATACCATTGTTCTTGGAGGGAGACACATTGGCCCTGTATTTGGAACAGAATAAGCAGGAGTAGGCTGATGCGGATGCATTTTGAGTCAGACTTTTGTCGAGGGGCCATTTGGGACCTACAACACAGTAAAAGAGGTGAGGTGGATCAGAGAATCTGTCGATGTATACGTCAACAAAATCAAAATATTGGTGAAGCTGGCAGAAATTAGAAGGTATGCACTGGATCACTAGGCCAATGTGATATTTGTCACTTGGTTCCCAGAGGTGACTTCTAAGAAACTGCAGCAGGTTCCGGGTGTCAAGACCATGCAAGCAAGCGATCTGCTCCCAACTTCAAAAATACTAATGAGAACCCAACCCTCTGGGTTTGTAGAAACAGCAGCAATGGCTTGGAAAGATGCGAGCAGAAGTCAGAGTTGCATGTTTCAAAATATGAACTGCGCAAGCCTGGGAAACTAGCAAGAGAGGGACGAAACTGCGCCAATTAAGGAATCATGGCTGATGCTTGCAGCTGATGCCCAAGTGGGAAATCGTGGTTGAAGGACAGGAAGTCATGGCTCTGATCGAGGCTGGCTGTACCACTACTATAGTGCACACGAACTTAGTCAGAAAATGACAAGGAAAGGGTGAAATAGTGGCATTCAAGTGAACTTTCAGGGGAGAAGGATCGTTATGCTTGCAATTGAGCATCACCAGATAAGGGTTCATGCGGTTGTCACTGACCACCTGGTGCTTGGCATCAAAGTGATTGTCAGAATGGATGTAGCATAGCGACTTGAAGGCATCACAGTCAACAGCGATGGTGTGAGGTTCAGACTGGCTAGGTGACAGAGTAGGTCAATGAATGGAGAAATGAAGCCAGAGACAGAGAAGGATATCAATCATTGATCCAGATTTTTAAGTGGAATTTGACAGGAAACAGTGGATAGTGGAATGGGTGTGGAAGAATAAACTGCCGACGCTAACAAGCAGGGTGGAATGTTATGAGAATTCGCTCAAACGAGGAGCAAGAAAGGGTTTTGAACAAGAAGTGGATAAGTGGATTTAGGAGGGTATACTGTTGCTGTTGACAGATGATGTCAAATCGGGCATCTTGCCATTGATGGCTGTTTTGCAACCAATGAAAGGGAAGGTCAGATCTGTTCTGGATTTTCAAGAGTCGAATCAACATGTTGAGTGCCATACTGGAGGTAATGCAGTAGATGTATGCAGTGAGACCATTAGAGAATGGAGGAAAATGAACAGTGCACACAGAATGTTAGTCAATCTAAAATCTGCTTATTTGCAACTCTGCATTGCCAAGAAACTCTGGGAGTACCAGTTGGTCAGATGTAAAGCAAAACCTAGTTATGAGGATAAGGTTTGGACTGAACTGAGCAGCCAAGATCATGTTGACCATTCTGAGGAAGATTCTGGAAAGAATGAGGAAAGAATATGATACTGTAAGCTCGTACAATGAAGACATCCTTGTAAATGAAATTCTGGTGACTGCAAAAGAAATGGTGATTCACTTGAAGGAGTACGGATTGGGCAGAGGAGTAGCCTTGGGGCTAAAGCTGAGATGAAGTGCGTTGGATGGCCTGGAATTTCAAAAAAAGAAACAAGGTCCTGTAAATGAAGGAAGAGCTCAACAAGCGGGAGATTTCTTTAATATGTGGCAGGCTTATTAGGCATTACCCCATTGCTAGCTGGCTTTTAGAACAGCATGCAGTTATATCAAGAGGCATGCAGAAGGAAGAGGATGAGATGATAAAGTGGGAGGAAGAATGGCTACCTTAATCGAAGAGGTTATGAAAAAAGTGGAAAGGCAAGATCCAGTTTGGGGAATGTGGAACATGCCGTGAACACTGGATGGAGTCGTGTGGTGTAATGCAAGCAGCATTGCAACAGGTGTCGTCTTGGAAGTGGGTGGAGTGGTTGAGGAGGATGTGGCTTGGCTAAGAAAGAAGAATGATGTTAGCCACATCAATGTACAAGAATTGGACGCAGTTACCATCTTCTGAGAAGAACAAAACTCTTACGATAGTGAAAAAGGGCTAGCTCATGCCAAACAAAAGAGAATGTCACTGCAATGTCTATTCTGGACATTTTGGACATTATGCAGGGAGATAGTTGTTTCTTATGAGAAAATTTGACCTGCGTGTCCACAAGGAACAAGTGGAGAAAGTGGTTTGGACATGTGACAGGTGTCAGTCATTTGACCCTGTTTCAAGCACCCATGAAGCAGGAGAACTAGGTGTAATGGGAACATCGGAAAGACTGGGAGTTGATGTCACCTATTATGGGTGGGTGGGCTTTATATGACAATGATCGACTGCGGTGTCAGGCGCTTTGCCCTATGGAGAAAGCTGCATGGGGGAACAGCCAGTAAAACAGCAGCACCCCTCGACATGGTATTTCTAGAGCGAGGTCTGGTGGAAGAGCTAGTAATGCAACTGCATTTAGATTGGTAGCAGTTGTGAATGTACTGGGGAAATGAATGTCTGTCAAATCTTCAAAGCTGCTGATAGACTCAGTGACAATGGGATTGTGGAAAGAAACCACTGGACAATAAAGGCAATGACAGAGAGAGGAAGTACCTCACTGGTGTAATATGCTGCCTAGATCAGGACAAGTGCCAGAAACAGTTCCACACCTGTTGATATTCACAGATTCTTGGAGGCATCCCAGAGTTGAGCCGGTAAGCAAGGAGGTAGAAACAACAGAAACTATCAAACTCTGGGATGAAGTATGCGTGAAGCCTCCAGGTGCACAATGTACCACACAGTGGAGCAGAGGGCGTATGACAGAAAATAATATGAATAACAATATGAATTGTGGGGGATGCGGTACCAAGACAAATTCTTGACATCAGACTAGTTGAAAGTGAAACAGTGGAAAATGATGTTGACAAGATAGCTCAGAGGCCGAGTAGGGAATGGTGACCGCCACAGTGGATGAGGGAGTATGAAATGTGATCTAGAGATCAGGGGAGGCATTTTCTCTAAAGTAACAGAGAGAAAGGGCTGTGGGGAAAACAGAGAAGGTTTACAATTTTAGTGTCTCCACAGCCTATTAAATACAGAGCATATTTTTCTTGCAAATGATAACTCTGCAGGTGATAAACATGACCTCATATTCAAGTTTGACATGTTTTTGTTAACTACCAAAGATTTCTGAATGTTTCTTTCATTTATGCCCAACCCTTGATTCTTCTTCAGAACTCGGTTAAATGTGTCCACAAATTTTGCCGCCTGTCTGTTCGATCTTGGGTGATATACTGGCATTGGCATGTAATCAATGGACAATGATTTATAGAATTCCTTAAATCTTCTTCCCGTGAACAATTGTTGCTGACTAAATTTTTCAGGATTTCAAAACGTCTAAATATTTTATTAAGTGCATTTATTGTATTTGTTGCTGTTGGATGTCTGCACTTAACAATTTCTGTCCACAGTGATCAAGTAATACACTCCATTTCCATTTATGGGTCCTGCATAGTCGACATGCAATCCAGTACATCTGTCTTTGGCCATGGTTGAATATGTACCGGTGGATTCCTTGCTGCCAGTTGGCATCTTCTACACTGTTTAGCCAAATTTTGGATGCCTAGGTCTATCATAGGCCAATAAGTATGGCTTCTCATTAAGATTTCATTTATGGAATCCTTGGATGCCTTGTGAAATTCTTTGAGAATTTTCTTTTGCAGAGTAGCATTATTACTCTCTCTGCATATAGCAATACCTGTTCGCATGTTTAGAAAGGTGACACACTATTTCCCTTTTTAGTTTCTCGTTCAACTTGCTTTTTCATTTTTCTAATGAAATTATCCTTCTCTACTGCTTTTCTACATCTTTTTATAATATTGCATAACACACCCAATAACTCACTTTCGTCTCTTAGCGTCACTATTAATGTTTCTTCAAGTAGTTCCGGACATTTAGTTATCAATCGCTATTTCTGATTTCAATAAAAGTTCAACTACACCAAGCAAACAAAAAGTTATATCGATT
The DNA here is from genome assembly GCF_053919585.1 of Euprymna scolopes. Classification (NCBI taxonomy): domain Eukaryota; kingdom Metazoa; phylum Mollusca; class Cephalopoda; order Sepiida; family Sepiolidae; genus Euprymna; species Euprymna scolopes. Next base: position 72,802,071 of record NC_136490.1, on the reverse strand, counting down.
CTAAAAAACAAGTTGTTCATTAAAGATTAATAACACAAAATTAAATAAATTCACGTTTCTGAATTTTTGAGATGATGCTTGGTTGTTCGTATTTTGGGGATTATTCAAACTCCTTTTCTCATCTTGAGTGTGATTTTCACAACGTTTTGGTTGATACATCCGATCTTCCCTACAAACCCATGGTGCAATGGTTAGAATACTTGGAAAATATCAATTGTAATAGTAATATTCTCCTGAAGGTTGGGTTAGGATTAGGGTTAGGGTTAGTGATATTCTCCTGAAGGTTGAAGGTTCAATTCTCAGTATGGGCAACCAAATAATACAATTGTAAATCACTTAGGACCTTTATCCAGTCATGGCTGATAGAAGGAGATTATGTTAACCTCCTGAAATAAATAAAGGGTTCTGTTCGAAATTCTGTCCAGATTCCCGAGTTTGACAAGATACACCTGAAAAAGGTTGGAGGTTACATCGACCGAAATGTTGCGAAAATGACACTCAAGATGAGAACAGTGATTGGAAGAATTCATAAATTCAGTTGTTTAAATTTTAATGCATATCAGTATAATTAATAGATATAATAATAGATTCGTAGAAACGAGACAAATATCTATCAATATGATGAATATAAAGATTGAATAGTTTTCTCATGTGAAATATTTGACGCATTCAGTTCATATGACGTTTCGCTACAATTTATATCATTTACAGATTTGTAAACACAGGAGATAAGATTTTATTACACAAGAGACAATATTACAAATGAATTATGTAAAATAATCACTCAGAGATTTTACCCTGTTCTTAATCTCTTAAAAGAGTCATCGAATCAGTTTTTTTTACTATACAATTTTTCCATTTCTTATTTTCTCTTATTCTTTGTAAACAGATACACAAACAGAAAAAAATAGAAAAATGATTCTTTTGATGCCGAGCAAATTAGTCTTACACAAATCAACATATTTTGTATATATATAGAAATTAATTCATTGGAGTTTTCACCATTTAATCAACAAAATAAATAACTTTCTATAACTTGAATCGCATGTTGGTTGTTACTACTTAATCTATATACCTATAAATCGGGTTTTATTCTTGCTCTGACATTGATATTAAAAGCCTAATTTTTCTATTTCAAAATTTTTAAAACGAACTTCTTAATATACTCAATCATTAATATGCGAGCTATTGCAAGAAGGTTTACAAATTTACACATTCCTTTCTGCCAAACAACACTCTAAATATTTGGTCTGCAGATTTGAAACTTGATATATAGGGAATTTGGACATGTAAAACAATTTCCATTTTGTTTTTCGCTTGTAAAACTAGCTGCTTAGAGGTCAAAATTAAAAAATATTGACTTGACAGGAGTAAGCTGAATAAAGCTATTACTCTTGCACAAGCGCAAAAGACTATTCATAGGTTAAAGTCAATTTATTTTTAACATTCATTATCCATCTGGAGATAACTTAAACGGAAACTATACTAAATAACAACTAAGGCTAGAACCCTAAACGTTTTAGTTTCTATTCTAGCTGACAGCACTCGTCATATTGTTTTTTATAACTTTTGAAATAATTACTATATATTAAATACAATATAATAATCAACTGAGAGTTTACTTAATAATAATAAATACAAAATCTGCATGAATTAAAATGTAATATTTATGCATATTTTATGACTGAGCAACGCCAGACCGTTTGCAAGTATATATAAAAGTGCCCTTGTGTGTGTGTGTGTGTGTGTGTGTGTGTGTGTGTGTGTGTGTGTGTGTGTGTGTGTGTGTGTGTTATCTACCAAACTTTTCTCTGAATATTTCGTCTACAGACTTGAAACTTGATATATTGGGTATTTAGACCTCGAGAACACAATCGATTTGTTTTTAGCCTGTAGAAATAACTGTTAAGTAGTCAAAACTGAAAGAAAAACACTTGACCTTTACATGCATATACAGTTTAGCTTGAACTCGCTTAATTGTTAGCCTTTTTTATCCATTTGGCGATAGCTCAGTAACAACAAAAGCTGAAGCGCTAAATAACTACTAAGGCTGGAGCACTAAATGTTTTGATGGCAGAAAGGTCATTTTTTAAACTTTTGAAAATAAAACTATCGAGGAAAACCTTAATTAGATACGATAATGAATTATGAACAAGCAAGGGTAGAGAAAACTATTTTGATGTTGTCATGGGTTCTCCAGACTCTGCGTATAATTGACCTGATAGGTCTGTACATACTAAAGGAGATTATAAACAATACCAGGTTTAAATGCAGGGCTATATAGAATTGATGCATTATTTTTAGTTGATTTAAATAATCGAATTATAGAAAAACTCGAAAGAAAATTACACTATTTTAATGAACTTAAGTTAGAAATAACACCAGACTACAATTGTAAAATAGTGAATTTTTTAGATACAACTCTAAATCTCAACATCAATCCTTATGAACCGTATCACACACCGAACCAACCACTATTCTATAGAGATTATAAATCTAATCATCCTAAGTGTATGAAAACAGCTATTACCCTCAATATATCAAAAAGAACATCCAGGTTATTATAAAATGAGAGTATATTTGATAAGAATAAGGGTTAATATAATGAAGCTTTAATTAGGTCAAGATATCAACATAAGATCAACTACATGAAGTTGGTGGAGACATCCCATCATAACTGAGTTATAATGGGTTAGATGAATTATTTGCTGCCCAACTCAGTAAAATGTGGCACAAGGCCGGAAAGTGGGGATCCAGCAGGCTCCCCTAAAGGAGGGGCACTCCTGCAATTGTAAAAATTGCCTGAGTATCCCCGTCGGCATTAAGCAATAAACTTACTCCACCGGAAAGCCCGGAGGCAAGGCCTGGGAGGGTGGACCTCCTAGGTATTATCCAGGCGGCGTACCTCAGTCCAACAGGTGCTGGGCAGATTCCCGGCCCCTCACCTGTTGGGCTGAGTGTCAAGAACAGATCATTGACGAATACTCTACCCTGTCTCCCTGCAGCCGAAACCGCTAGGAGACACATCCCATCACTATTTTTATTTATATATATATATTTCTATTTATAAACAATGCTGCTAGAAACTGACGAATTGAATTAATTCACGTTCTGCTACCAACCAATCAGAAACCAGAATTGTTCCATAAGTATTAAACCTTTTCTATAGCAATTTCGCATGTTTTTTCTGTCTCGACACGGTAAGTATCTTTCGCTCTGTGGAACTGTCTACTGCAAACCAGTCACCTCTCAGGACTTGTGTGGAACAACGAGCCATCGGAAACTGTTCTGTCTGCTGCAAACCAGTCACCTCTCAAGACTTGTATGGAACAACGAACGATCGGAAACTGTTCTGAAACTAAACATGGCTTACACTTCTAGAAATAGTAATAATGATATTAAGAATAAGAGAAATAGACGCAAAAACAAGTCTGGTTTAATCCCTCTTTCAGTGAACATATAACAAAAAGAGTTTTACAAAATAATTGATAAGAACTTCCCCCAGAAAATAGATTAAGTAAAATAATTACTAAGAACACAGTTAAACTTTCATTCTCAACCGATGCTAATCTAGGTAATACTATAATAGGTTCTAATAATGGTAAAATAAACAAAATAGTAAGAAATAATAGGATTGAATCAGGTGAACTAAATTTGGAGAGATAATGTAACTCTAGAATACCTAAGGAATGTCTATTGGAGGGCAATTGATTAATTTCTGAAATTGTATGCAAATTCGAAGTTAAGGTGGATAATAGTAAAAAGATATGCTCAGGGGGAACTGAATGTTTTTTAAGGACAGATACCGAAACCATATTGCATCATTTAAAATTGGACCAGAGAATGAACCAAATCGGAATGAGGATAATGAGAGAAATAAAGATAGAACAAAAATAATTATTAAAAATAAAAAGAGGAGCACAACTACATAAGAATAAAAAGTAGATAAAGCTAGAAACTATAAATCGAGTAAATCAAAAAGATGTAATCAATGTTTACTTGAGTCATACCACATAGTGAATTCTAAAGAGGAAATTTTAATCAAAAAGTTAGATGTTATACAAAGCTGTTTCATAGACATAGATCCCTTTTATCATGCCTGTAATCTGATTAAAATAAAAATGAAAAATTCACAGAATATGTTGAGGGTGAAATGTAAGTGTGGAAAGAGAATGCTAAATTTAATACTAAAATTTTAAAATGATGCAATAAATGAATAAATTGTTAGATCATCAACTTAACGTGTAGAAACTAAAATAATTATAACCTAAATAGGAGAAATAGAAGTAATTTTAATTTTAAAATCGTTATGGGTAATAAAATAACACCCAGGTAATTTCAATAACACAAGAAAGAAAAAGTCTAACATTAAGTAACTGCAAGATATGGAGAAAAACAGATTAGGATGGATTAAAATAAATTTAATCGAAATATAAAGTTGAAGGGATAAATTGAACTGAGATTGTTACAAAGAAGATAATGTTTAAACATTAAACAAAGGTGATTAATAAATACTAAAGTCAAAATATTAAAATATGAATGCATGGAATTTTGATAAATTGATACATTGATAAATATTGACAAAATAGAGTTATCTCCCTTAAAACAAAAATATATTATGAAAATATTGAAATAAAATACTTAGATAATGATAAGAATTGAAAAGATAAATTTAAATTATTGATGCGCCATACTGGTTACCAATATGGAATGAAGGTAAATTTTAATTAATACTATTTAAATTAATCTTTTAATGACAGATCCATTCTTAAGAAATAATATGTAAAGCAAAAATTAATTAGTAGATCGTAACATATAAACAAAGTTTATACGAAACTATCGTAGATTTAGGAAGAAATAGTGGAACATCTAAGTAGAAACTATAATTTGAAGGTGTAGATTAGTATTTGGGAAATAAATCAAATAAATAAATTGGGGAAGAAAATATATTATTAAAATAAAAAACACGAAGAAGATTAAATTAATATTAAAATCGGGTGAAATATCATTAAAAAAGTAGAAATGCGAAAATGCGGTGAGGGGCGATTACTAAATTTTAAGGCTATCGAAAAAAAAAAGAAAAAAAAAAGAAAATAAAGAGTTGTGTGCAGGTAGGTCCAACGGCTTGATCTCTTAAAATAGACAATATGAATGCATTCATATATGTATAACTAGTGTATTTTGCCGTCTGAAGAGTAGCTATTTTTTAAATAATATAATATTTAAAATGGCCCAAATGGTTATGAAACAATTGTAACGCATAAGAAAATACACAATCTGATTTTCTCACTTTATATTTTGTTGTCTTGATTTTTACGAAAATATTATATGCATGCTTGATTATGAAAACTGATAATCATGATAAATAATTGAATCAATTTATCTTGACTTAGATTTTATTGGTATATAAACATTAGCAGAATTTTAATATATTAAAATGTTGGTTAAAAGTATTAATTAGGTATATATCTAAACTCTTCTAAATTTGAGGTTTGTGTATTGATATTCATATTAAAAAACCTTTTCTCTATTTATTTAAAAAGAAAATACAACTCTGTTATATATGGATCGTGGAATTTCATTTGAATGCAATAGATCTAGCTAATTTGCACATTCTTTAAAACATTCATTTTAATCGATTCCCTATTAGTTTTTTCGATTTTCTCATGGGATGATCATCATGTTCATTTTCTTATGGGATGATCATCATGTTCACTATTACATATAATTATATTCATGTAGATATTCTACATGATTTATACTTGCATAATATTGGCACAAAAAGATTATAGTAAATACAAACCTCTTTCTATATATATTTATGTATGCATATATATATTTGTTTAAAAAAATTTGCCTACCAAACTCTTCTGTTAGTTTTTCATCCATAGACATGAAACTTAATAAATAGGGTATTCAAACCCATGGTGCAGTGGATAGAGACGTTGAATCTCTACGGTTCCAGGTGAGAATTGTCTGAAGATAGCGGTTTCAATCCTACCCAACACAGGCCAGAGGCTTACTTGGCCAAAAACGTGGTGAGACGACAACAACTATGGAAGGCAGTAAATGCAGTGAATGCAGTCAAAAGATTCAGAGTTCCTATCCGTTGCGGTTACCACCTGACGAAGGCCGGAGTAATAGTTGGCCGAAACGTCATGAAAACAACTAATAAAAGATGAGGATAATAGTCCGCAATTAATAAGACTATTGGTTCATGTTTTAATTTTTAGCCTTGCAACAAACATGTCTTTATAGCTCAGGCATTAATGCCCAAGGAAAAAGTAAATTGAAAGCTAAATGTTTTGGTTTCGATTCTTGGTAATAGTGTATGAGTCATCTATTTATTTTATTTTTTTTTTTTTACTTTTTAAATCATTACTATATATTGGGTCCAATATATTATAATAATAAACACGAAATCTGCATTAATCAAACATATTCAAGCATATTTTATGATCGGGCAATGCCGGGCGCGCTACTAGTATATATATAGTGTCTCAGAATTTTTTTTAACCTTATAAACTATATAAAAATAAAGTCGTTCGTTGGAAAATTATTTAGTCTTACAATCACTAAATAAACTTGCATTCTCGCATTAACAATACTCCTAAGTTTTCAGAGATCATCAGTTGTTTACTATGAAACACAGTTTTGAGGATTTAAAAATATAACAATATATTAAATCATTGTCCACAACAGTATTGATCAAACATCACCTCTCTAAAACAAAAGAATAAAAAATGTTTCAATATGTATCTAGCTTATTTTTTTTTTTTTTTGCTTAATTAATTGATTATTTATGCTAAGTTATCAAAAAAAAATTTCTTCCTCATTTGTATCATTTTGTTCTTGTCTCCAAAAAGATAGTATTTTTTTTATTTACACTTCAGCTGTATTTTTATGCATAGGGTGTTATGCTGATACTTATATATATATATATATATATATATATATATATATATATATATATATATATAAGGACTGGGGACTAATTTTTTTTTTTTCATACATGAACTTCCAAAACTGTGTATATATATATATATATATATATATATATATATATATATATATATATATATATATATATGTATATATATATATATATGTATATATATATATATACATATGTATATATATATACATATATATATACATATATATATATATATATATATATATATATATATATATATGTATATATATATATATATGTATATATATATATATACATATGTATATATATATACATATATATATACATATATATATATATATATATATATATATATATATATATATATATATATGTTTTATGAACTACGAGAGGATGTTTCCAAGCTGATATTTTTTTCATTATAAATTTTAATGTTTATACAAATTTTTCAAATCTGTATGGAAAATTTTCTGCTTAAAAACTTTGTTTTTTTTTTCACAAATTCTTATTGTTTATTATTCATTTTTTTTTTATTGATGTAAGTTTTTAAAAGCAAGCAGTTTTATAAAAAAACAAAAAATAGACAAAATATTTCACAAGGTAAACTATACTTTCAAATTTTGATTGAACAACTAGTTTAGGATAAAGAGAATCCCTTAAATATCTCCCGTGAAAGTGGATATACTCAACCACACTAAACTCGCCATACTTATACACAAATAATTAGATGATCAGGAGAGACTTTACAGGTGAAATGTGTTTTCTAACAAGCAACAATTCTTTTCGATAAGTGAATTGTGAAGAGCATGTCTTGCAAATATACTAACATATGATATATCGTGTACAATTAAGACATAAAAGATCACCATTCGTTAAGATTGCACGATCGGAAAACACAAAATAATAAGCATCACTCGGGTTGGATGGTGGCCAAGAAATCGTAACAGTTAAGAGAATATTTTGCCAAGCCTTAATCATCTATGTTCTTTTAAAACTTTGCGTTCACAACCATTCTTTGTATCAGTGGCTATTAATTTAAGGCCGTTATGCTCGCAGGGATTGAGAACTAAAACGAATTCTTGATTTTATTAATAAATCAGCCAGTCGATGAATTAGATGATCTCCTGCACTTTAATGTTCGCAGGAAGCATTTAATGATTCATTTAACCTCACCCTAATATTGCTAAAGGTCTTTTTACTGGATGACGAGATCAACTTGAAATTGATTGGGTGACTATTTGTAATTGATGCTGATAAAAGTGACATCTGTTTTCGTATTAGAATCAGAAAAATTCTATCCAATTATTTTAAAAATTAGACAGAGTATTGTGGAAGTGTAAATTTGAAAAGAGAGTCGAGTGAAACTCATTTTTTGTGGTACTTGTAAGCATCTGGTTCACAAGAAGGGCAGGAGAGATAATAATTTGTGTGCAAGAAGTGTAAGAGAATATAAGTGGATGAGAACTCTGATGTGAATATTTCGATAGCAGTTTTGATAGAGTTTTGAGAAATTTGGTTACTTTGGAGCAGATGCTTGCGTGGTTGCAAGAGATAAGAGTAGTTGGAGTAAGTTCCGAGAACTTCTGCCATTAATAACCAGCAGAACATTACCGCTGTAGATTAAAGGAAGGGTCTGTCAAGCATATATATGTAGTGTATGGAGGTGAATCCTGGTCAGTCAGAGTTGAAGACGCTTATTGTATAGAGAGAAATGATATGAAAATGAGTGTGTGATGCGTCTTAAAAACAGTCTTAGATATGATGAACTCAGAGGAAGATTAAATCTTGACAGATTATGGAGAACAGAACATTTCGCTGATAGGTTATTTTTCAAGAATAAATGACAGTTAGGAAATGTTAAAGATAGTCTTCAGAAAAAGAGGAAAAGATAAAGTCTTTGGCAAAGATACGTTAATTTAGAAGTCAATTTCTAAAAACTGCCCAACACCTACCATCATGTAAAACGGATTTTAAACCGATGATGATGATGATGATGATCTACGAAAGATCTCTTGTTTAAAATCCAAAATTTCATCAATTTTAATGCGTTAGAATGTGCATCTTTTGGTATTTGATGGTCACTAATATTAATTTGTTTGCCAATAATCATTATGAACAGTTTTCTGGAACAATTGAACTTCACTTGTTCCTTATCAATGTATTTATGAGGTGCCTTTAATAAGTTCCCAGACTTTTTTCGTATGGGCACTTTTATTAATGGTACACACATGAAACTGCAGTCCTCTTCAAAGTAATCTCCTCTAGCTGCAATGCCCTTGTACCGTTCCAACAATGTCTGGAAGGCCCTATGGAAGTTCTCTTGTGTGAGCGTATCAATGACTCTTGCCACAGCCCCATTCATCCCCTCAATTGTCTCATAACAATAGTGTTTAAGGTTTTCCTTGAGCTTAAGGAATAACCAAAAGTCACAGGAAACAAGGTCTAGACTATAGGGAGATTAAGGAACTGCCTTGATGCCCACCTTGGTCAAATAGTCTTTGACAATGATAAAGCACCCTTGGGACAAACTTTGTGAAATCATTCACATCTTCAATTCCTCGTGAATAATTGTATGTACAGTTCCCACACTGACATCAAGCTGTGCACTTATTGTCTTTGTAGACACACGATGGTCCTTATCCATGAAATTCTTTATTTAGCCAAACAACTCTGGGGTTCTATCTTCTTTACTCTTTCCACACCTCTTATCATTTATCACAAACTACATGCATTCCTTGAATCTCTTATGCCACTCAAAAACTGATGCTCGATTCATGCAAGATGGTCCAAAAGCATTCTCAAGGATTCCATACGTTTCTGTGGCATTTTTTCCAGGTTTAAAACACAGTTTTATTGCATATCGTTCTTTTAAACTGTCCTCACATCCAGATTGCATTTTTTAAATTCACCAGCTGAAACAATCAGGCTTTAGTAAGGTGTATTCCAATTCCTGCTGTAGCTGTTTATTTGAAACTGAGATCATAAAAATTGGTTAATCATTTTATAAGATGTATAACAATAACATACTGAATTTTCAAGTTTCTATGACAATTTTAAATGCCTGTACAAAAGAAGTCTGGAAACGTATTTAAGGCTATTTGTACATTCCATTGATGATGTAATTTATTTTTACTTTCCTTGAACAATTATGTCTGCTCCCTACTGTGCATCACTTACAGTCGCAACCTGACTCATCAAATGACTTACTATATATTATGTCACTTAAATCTTAATGATATTTGTTTTTACACTGTTTATAGGCGCTGCTCTATCATGCAAGTTCGTCTGCAGCAACGGCAACTTCTAAAGAAATATATTTACTTTATTATATAATTCTCAAATGGTCTTTGAACATTTTCTAGATATACAATACTTCAAAATTGTTCAAAAATAAATATATGCACTAGTGTATACAATGTCAAAAATGATGAAAAAGATACATGCTTATAAATGACAGAATTATATCAATAAATCAATTTTTTCATATGTAATTTATCATTATAATTTCTGATGAGCTAACGAGAAAAATATCAGCTTTTTTTATCTAGATTCTTTTTTAATCCATTTCAGTCAACAGGATTTTCTGACTTACTATTGGCACTCACCCTTCTCCTTGTCACTTGAAGTAACTTCATTCAGCATGTATTTCACTTACATCATTAAGATAAGATGGAAGTACATATATTTCTCTCTATCTACATATATACAGTGAATAAATACATAGTGTATTTTCTATAATGGAGAGCACACACACACATACAAACACACACACACATATATAATATATATATATGTGTGTGTATGTTTGTATGTGTCTGTGCTCTCCACACGCACACACACACGCGCGTGTGTGTGTGTGTGTGTCTGTGTTCAATTATAATGTAGTGTCTTCATTATAATGGTGGATTCACACACACACACACACACACACACACACACACATACACACACATATGTGTGTGTATGCGTATACATATCCTCCATTATAATATAGTGTCTTTGTGTATGTGTGTGTGTATACATATCCCCCATTACAATATGGTGTCTTTATTATAATGGAGGATATACTCATTCATACACATATGTGTGTATATAGCCTCCATTATAATAAAGATACTGTGTATAGATCACTTTGTTACACATGATATGGTTTTCACTTAACATTAATCAATCAATAAGGGTTTTATCACTTAACATCAATCAATAAGGGTTTCATCACTCAATGAGGAACCCCTCCCTTGACTTTCGCATCTAACTCTGCCATGTGGGACCCAAGTGTTATATCAGATCGTCCCTGCATCTCATTCTTGGTCTTTCTTTTGGCCTCTTATGTTCACGAGTAGTCCATTCCGTTGTCCTGATGGACCATCTGTTGTCATGTTGTCTGGCTACATGCCCTGCCTATCTGTGTTTGGACGGTTTGATGGCAGTATTGATGTCAATAACTCTTGTTTGTTGGCAGATCCAGATGTTTGTCTTTCTGTCTTGTAGAATAATAATCTTCCATAAAAAGGATGCAATACTTTAGCTTATAAATTTATAAAATTTATAAAATAAGACGAATTTCTGTCTACTATATATATATATATATATATATATATATATATATATATATATATATATATATATATATATATATATACTATTATGATGATATATATAGCCATAATTAAAATTATGGAGCACATATTAAAAAACAGATAATAGTTTAAACCTACGCATTTGAAGAATAAAAATTGTACAGTGAACAATTGAAATCAAATGTAAAATATTTAAAAGTAAATGGTAGTATTTCTTTGCTTTAAAGCCTTTTTCAAGAGTTTTAGCTGAGTTTCCTACTAAATTTATTCCAATATTCAAAATAATTCACTGTGGTATTAAAAGTGTTTCTTATTTTTCAGGTAATATTTGAAGCACCTTTCAAAGATTAAAAAGGCATAAATTGCTGCTTTAACTATTGAAGGATATTCTCAGGTAGAAATTACCAGGAAGATGGAGTGTTCCAGGAAGGAAGTTCAAACAGCGATTAAAAGATACAAGAAAACAAAGTCTTTCAAAAACAGACACCGACAAGGCTGCAAAAAGTATACAACCGCCAGGGAAGACAGATCTTTGAATAGAGCATCCCTTGCAGATATGAAGAAAGGTTGTTCAGAGTGTGCTGCTGAGCTTAAGGAGGATGCAAACAAAAGCATATCAGTTCGAACAGTGAGAAGGTTATTAGAAGCGGGATTCAAAGGATGCCAGACAAGGAAGAAGTCTCAGGCCAACAAGAAAAAACGACTGGAATTTGCAAAAAATATAAAAATTGGACACCTGATGATCGGGTCCAAATTGTTTGGTCTGACGAAAGTAACTTTGTGGTAAGTTAACAGCTTCTATTTCCTAAACTTTAAGAGAACAATTGAAATTTTTATGTGAATACACATCCATAACATCCATTTACAAGTTGTAGTAAATTCTCATTTTTTCATCAGATTTTTGGCACTCCTGGAACGGTTTATGTTCGCCATAAGGAAGGAAGGCTTTTAATCCTAGTTGTGTTATTCCAACTGAGAAATTTGAAGGAGGAAGTATAATGGTTTGAGGCTGCATAGCTTCTTCAGACACTGGACTGTTGTACACATGTGAGGGCAGAATGAACTCCACAATTTATTCTAACATGCTGGACCAGGTTTTCCAAACCTCTAAAACTAAAATATTTAATAATAACATGCCAAGTAATATAATCTTCCAACAAGACAATGCCCATGGCATGCGTCAAAGTTTCAATGGGTTGGTTCAATAAAAAAAGAGATTACAATGGTGAAGTGGCCCCCTCAATCCCCAGACCTAAATCCCGTTGAAACTTTGTGATCCAATCTAGAGAAAATAGTGAGAATGCACAAATGGTCATCAGAAAAAGAATTAGAGGTCAAACTTCATGAAGAGTGGCAGAAAATAAATCCCAACATCTGCAATAATTTAGTCAATAATATGCAAAACCAAATAAAAGCTGTTATACAGGCAAAAGAAGGACACACCAAATATTGATTGTTGTTTTAGAATATATTTAATAATGTTTACTCCACTATTCTCTACCTTGAAATATAAAGGTTGGAATCATAACTTCGATTTTTCAGTAGTGTTCCATAATTTTGACCATAACTATATATATATATATATATATATATATATATATATATACTAGCAAAAGTACCCGTCGTTGACTGGGTTCAAAAACAGCCTACAGAAAATGGACTCTGATTTATTAAAGTATGATAGGTTATGAAAAGAAAGGGTTGTAAAGAGATAGCTTCGAATTTGGGGCAATCAAAACCAAAGCAGAATATGATGAAAGTAAAAATAAAATACATAAACCCCATAATTTATTATACCATACTTGTTCACACTGAAACATTTATCACAATATTCTGTGGATCTATATTAAAAAACCTTGTTAAACTTTGTGACATATTTCCATTCTATGGAGGTCAGGTGCGAATGAACACCCCATAATTTTATCATACCATTTCTTCAAACTGAAGCATAATTATCAAAATATACTTATATAGATAGATATGAAAAGTCTTTATAAAAGTTTGTGCCTATTTCCATTCTATGGAGGCCAGGTGCGAATGCAGACCCCACAATTTTATTATACCATCTCTATTTAAGTTAAAACATACTTATCAAAGTATTCTTATGTACATCTATATCAAAAACACTTGTAAACGTTTTTTTTTTTTTTTAATTTTTTATTTCCATACTTTGTGGACCAGGCGCGAACGCAGACCCCACAATTTTAATGAACCACCATTCTTCCAGATCAAACATACCCATTCCTGTGTCTTCATACATCTTCTATCATTATATGTAATCAGTTTTTTAAAATAGTCAACCATATAGGAGCCTATTCGTGACCAGACACACACACACACAAACACACACACACAAACACACACATTCAGCTTTATATATATATATATATATATATATATATATATATATATATATATATATATATATATATATATCCTATTTAAGCATATATATATATATATATATATATATATATATATATATATATATATATATATATATATATATATGAATTATTAAATACCCACAGACACTTGTGTTTGATCCTTTCAGAAAGTTTTTAGTTGGGACAAGTTATTGGTACCGTCGGTTTCAAACCAACCCGGCATTGCCCGGTTGTAAAATATGTAAAAACTTTCTATAAACAAAATATAAATACGCTCATATTTTAGGATTTTCCTCATAATTAAGCACTCTGCTGGATTTCTTTTTTTAAAAAAAAACTAATTACATATATATATATATATAAAAAAAAATAAAAATTACAATTAAATTTACCAAAATGATCCAAGATGGTAAAACTGAAGTATATTATAAATATTAAAGAATTAATATTTATAAAGTAATCTCAACCTATTATCTATTATTGGAATTTTTCCTCCTTTTCCTTGTACATATTTGTAAATTATTCCACGGATTTCGGCCTTTTGGATTATATAGGACCATCTTCCAATTACACGATTTCCTTGGATTTTACATAACATCTCCTTACCAGGGCTACCCCACAGCTTTTCCGAGGAATGGTGCACCTTCTCCAAGTGATATTACCTCAAGTAATAGCACGAAGCTGGATACTCCACCAGACTAGATAAATTCTTGTCCTGGAATCCAGTAAGACCATGAAACCAACATGAAAGATATACTACAATGTATAAAAATGGTTAATTGGGGAGAGGAAAAATATGTTCTCAATTTCTTTACTAACTCAGTACTTGAGAGATAAAGAACTTAAATGGAACATTCGAATATCTATGTATCTCATATAGACTTCAAATGTTAGCCCCAGGTTGTGGGCCCCTTGATTTCTGAGAACTTCGACTGACGTAAAATAAAGCAAAAAAGTGAAATCACCTTTTTCTTCACTTGTGCAAATGGAAATTCAATTAACTTTCTTGAAGTTATATTTTTGGATTTTACCGTCATTGGATTATTTATCTTTCACCAGACTATCCATTCACGTGTAATCACATTTTTCTTCACCATATTCCCTCTGCTTCACTTTTTGTTATCAAGTAAGATTTTTGACTTACTTGTTGTTTCATCAAATACTTTTGTATGCAAAATCCGATCCCGCATTTTGCTAATTCCTATCCTCTGATGAGAAGGAAAGTATTTCTTCGAAACTCCACGGATTAAGGATTATCCACTTATTTGGTGTTTCCTTTTCAAATTAAACATGTTTTTAACTCTTTTTCAAAGTGTTTTTTAACATGTTTTATTAACTATTTTCTCTTATATATATATATATATATATATATATATATATATATATATATATATATATATATATGCATATATATATATATATATATATCACAAGTTAGTAGAAGAAACAATTAAAGTACTCAATTGTCAGTTTTACAATCCAATATTAATTATAATTAATAAAAACTAATATTAGTTTAAAAATATGTCACCAAGAGAATATTTGTTGTTGTAATAGACAAGTAAGTGCCCCAAACTTGGGTGGAAACTTGACCATATAAAAACAGTGCATGATCAACAACTTGACTGTCATTCAGCACCTGCTGAGAGTAAGTAAAATCTCGCTAAAACTTTTTCAATTTTCCCAGAGCTTCATTTATTTACATAAAGAGTAATGTATTATATGCTGATGGTGGTTGGCGATTTACTCACCATTTACTTGCCAAGAAGGATGGCATATATTAATCATCCACAGTTTGTTTCGCTATATTACAACTCTTCTGTTTGTCTAGACAATATACATAAATAAATATATATATATATATATATATATATATATATATATATATATGAATTGATCTTAATTTTATTTTAATTGATCTTATATATATATATATATATATATATATATATATATATATATATATATATGAATTGATCTTAATTTTAGAAAGAGGCTTAATGTTTTCTCAATATGAAACTATCAATGAGAATATAAGAGAGAAGTGTTAATTAGATTATTTGGAAATGAGTGTTACTGTTGTCCTTCTTCTTCCTAAGGTCATTAAAGGATCTGCAATAGTTGAGTGATTCACTCAATACTGAAGCGTCCATGCATGTATCTGATTGATGAGGTCTTATAAATGCAAAGGGGATAAAGAAAAGCAAACAGAAACGGGAATTTAAACACATAAATGAAAAAAGAAAAAAAAACGGAGAAAATGGTTTGAATTACTGAATACAAGCAATTGCAAGCATACGAAAAAGGGGAAGAAAAAATAGGTTTAGTATTCATAAGAATAAGAAAACATTTGTTATAAAAGGCCAATCAGGGTGAAAAAAATAAAAAAAAAGAAAAAGATGGAAAGAAAAAAATCCCTTCAAGAATATGAGTAAAATATCGAGAAACGCAAAGAGTTCATTAGTCACCAAAAAAAAAAACCAACGAATATGAAAGAGAAAAATAAATAAAATATATAAAAAACAAGAGAAATAGAAATAAATAGTAATAAATTAAAGGGGGATACATTTATAGCGAAATCAAAAATGAGTAAAAATAAACAAATTTATTATAAAAATATAACCATATAACACAAAAAGTAATGATTATCATCTTACTTTGGACATCGCTTTTCCTTTACAATTTTAAACTTGATTGCTAGTTATAATTGAGCAATATATATATATATATATATATATATATATATATATATATATATATATATATATATATATATATATATATATATTTCTCTTTCATATACTTTAGAATATTTCTCTCTCTCTCTCTCTCTCTCTCTCTCTCTCTCTCTCTCTCTCTCTCTCTCTCTCTCTCTCTCTCCTGACTCCACCCTCCAGAAAATTAGTCGACATTATTCAAACAATTTTGCGTGGATGTAAGAAATACAATATAAAATAAATTTACTTACTGCAAGTCTTTCTTTTGATAAAATAAATAGAAAAAAATCAAAGAAAAATCTAGAATACGAAAGAACAAACAAAAAATGTTACAATAATAATAAGAACAACAAGAACAACAACGATGACAGCCAATGCGGCTGGCCTTGTAAATGGATACTTCAAAGTTTTGGCAAGACCTATGAAAACGACACCACATGAATTAGAACTAATTAAGAGAACAAGGCGTTTGGCCATCTTTTATGCATTGACTTTATGTTACAATTAAGCTCCATTGTTTCTTGGGTAATTTTCCCTGGTCTCAAGCAGCACAAAGTAAGCTGAACCCACTTAACTGAAAAATATTTGAACAGCCTAGCTCAAATTTGACACCAATGAACATTTTTAATGGCTCAAAACTAGTTTAAGCTTCAAACACAATTCGACTCAACTACGAGCAAATATTTTCTCTCTCTCTCTCTCTCTCTCTCTCTCTCTCTCTCTCTCTCTCTATCTATCTCTCTATCTCTCTCTCTCTCTCATAAAGCAACAAAAGTAAACCAGTTTATTTATTAATTACTTGTACAATTAATTCTTTTTTATATTTCTATTTTTTTCTCTTTTAGTCACTCTAAACAAATCACATTGCCACTGAGATGTAAAGGGTAATTGTGAATTAGAAATCAAATTTGTAGGCAGTATCCTATGTGACGAGCTGTGCGGCGAGATGTTTGTTAACATTACATTTTTATTTCTGTATATTGGTAGAGTCATGGAAACAGAGAACATGTAGGGAATTGAGTTTGAGGAAAGAAGCAATTAGAGTAGAAAGTCCTCTGGCATCTGGAGACCTCTACAGTGAAGTGATAGGATTTAGCTGATTGTTGGACTGGTTGGGTGAATTTATATCGCAGAAGCACTAGAGAAGTAAGTTCGTTGGAGAACATTCCATTAAAGTACTTGTAAAACAACATTTCGCCGATGAGACAGGGCCTGAAGCTTGGTGGACAGTGTGGGGCCTACTAAATTAGAGACTCTTTTTTTAATCCAGTGTAAAAGGGAGAGAGTCGTGGTTGGTGCACTAGTCAAATTTGACAACAATACCCTATGCATGAGCGGATTGATAGACACTGGCAGATGAGAGAAGCTTTCTAACATGATAAAGGGAATCTAATTTCCTTGCAGCAAACTTAGCAGTATCATCTCTGTATTTGTTTTAATTCATGTTACCTGCGAATGCTAGACCGAGGAGTTTACATGATAGAATCTTGGGCAGGATTTACCATGATAATTAGTGGCTGAAAAGGTTTATTATAATTGTTAAAAGGAAAAGTCTTTGCCTTAAATGATATCATCCATTTATAAGGATTTAGCCATTGCTTTAGTTTATATTTAAAGCATTTTGCATTTCCAAATCGAGTTTAATATTTGCAAGAATTAACAAAAATAATATGCAAATTTTGGTTTAATATAATGGTACTAGAAAAATATATATGCCATTGGATCACCCATTGAGCACATATGAAATTGTTAGAATTTGAAAAAAGTGAGTTTGCTAAACCAGTTATATATAAAAAAAAAACGAAATTAGCCCCTTTCTGCTTCCTATCTCTATCTATTTTTCGCTCTTTCTTTCTTTTCTTCTTCAACTCGAGGTTAAATAATATTACTATTGTAATATTTCTTTTTGTTTATAATGAACTATTCAAATCTTTTATTTTCTTTTGTTGATTACCTTCGACTGTTAGTAAATTAAGAGAGAGACAGACAGAAGTGTGAATTATAGACTATGTAGAGAATAAGTGAAGAGTAAAACAACATAAAATGAGAGAGGATAAAAGTGATAAAAATTTAGTAAGAAATGAGTCATTTGATGAATCAATAACAAATTATAGAAAAAAGCCTTATAGAAATAAATGTTGATTAATTCAGTTTAATATAATTATAGATAAACTCCAAAAGTTCAAATAAAGAATTTTGTTTGTAGGATTTGGATTATTCATATTACTGCTCTCATTTTGAGGGTTACTTGCACAACGTTTCGGCCAATGTAACTTCCAACAATCCCCAAGTGCATCTAATGGATTAAATGTTTAATAATAAATTAGTTCTAAGTGATAATCTTCGAGAGAAGGGCTTGATGGTTCAATTTTCAGTGCAGGCAATAGTAAGAATATAGTTAAAAATTAATTTTACCTACTCATACAAGATGGGACAAGAACAATCCACCCTTATAGGGTTCAAGTGGAAATTCCCTACAGATTCATAAGTTTAATACAAAACTTTTGCAAGTTCTTACAAGGCACTCCTAAAGAAAGTCAAATTTTTGCTCAACCTTGTGAGTATAAGCAGTAGTGGAACAGTCTAAACGACACATAGTATTGTGATTATCAAAAATCGATAACATCAATTTTTTTTTTAACTCAAAAAATGATCATACATTGCTAGTATGCAAGTGAAATTTGACAAATCGAAAACTCGTTTGGACACGTAAAAACTAATGTATCAACGATCAGTCTGACAGATCAGATCCATTAGTTTCTTGGTCCGGCTGATTGACCAGTGAACAATTGAGATCCTTTGATCTTTCTTTCCTAACCAAACAGTACAAACACGCATTCTTGGTGGTTTGTATTCAAATAATGAATACACAAATAAAAACGAAAGGATTTCTGAATTCCAGGAAATGCTCTCTAAACAGTTAGAAACATAATTCTAATTATTGTTATGCAGTTAGCTATGCTGAATTCAAATCAAATCTTTTGTAATCATTCAGACACTAATACTATTTGTTAAAGTATGAACTTCAATTCCACGAGTAAATTAGTAATTTGTGTTCAATTGTATAGCGTGAATTGTTAACAATAGTTGTATTTATACGGCTCATAATAGAATGAATTTACTGTTAAACAGGTAAACCAAACTTAACCAAAAAAGTACTTTAACTATGAAAAATCAATTTGGTCACTCTACCACTGATTGAGGATTGATTAATGATTCCACCTCATAATTCCATACCAGTTTAGTAACATTTTGTTCCAAGAGTATTAAAATAAATTTTTCAAATGAACTTTTTCAAAGAGTTCAATCAGCAGATACTCAATGGAAGAGAAATTCCTTCATTTTTAGAAAATTGAGAATATTATGATTTCTTTCCCCTTCTAGTCGTTTTCTAATTAAAAAGAAAAAATTCAAACCATTAAATAGAAAGAAAATGTTTTGTAAGTTTTAAGACAATAATGTGAAATCAATTTAAATAATTTTCTTCCCGACCAGTGCTTCTTATGGATTTTGGGTCGTAACACCAATGCTTCTTACCATAGGGATCGTGGGTCGTAACACCAATGCTTCTTAACATATGGATTGTGGGTCGCAACATCAATGCTTCTTAACATATGGATCGTGGGTCGCAACACCAATTCTTCTTAACATATGGATCATGGGTCGCAACACCAATGCTTCTTAACATATGGATCGTGGGTCGCAACAACAATTCTTCTTAACATATGGATTGTGGGTCGTAACACCAATGCTTCTTAACATATGGATCATGGGTCGCAACACCAATTCTTCTTAACATATGGATTGTGGGTCGCAACACCAATGCTTCTTAACATATGGATCATGGGTCGCAACACCAATTCTTCTTAACATATGGATTGTGGGTCGCAACACCAATTCTTCTTAACATATGGATCGTGGGTCGCAACATCAATGCTTCTTAACATATGGATGGTGGGTCGTAACACCAATGCTTCTTAACATATGGATTGTGGGTCGCAACACCAATGCTTCTTAACATATGGATCATGGGTCGTAACACCAATGCTTCTTAACATATTGATGGTGGGTCGCAACACCAATGCTTCTTAACATATGGATGGTGAGTCGCAACACCAATGCTTCTTAACATATGGATTGTGGGTCGTAACACCAATGCTTCTTAACATATGGATCGTGGGTCGTAATACCAATGTTTCTTAACATATGGATCGTGGGTCGTAACACTAATGCTTCTTAACATATGGATTGTGGGTCGTAACATCAATGCTTCTTAACATATGGATCGTGGGTCGTAACACCAATGCTTCTTAACATATGGATCATGGGTCGTAACACCAATGCTTCTTAACATATGGATCGTGGGTCACAACACCAATGCTTCTTAACATATGGATTGTGAGTCGTAACACCAATTCTTCTTAACATATGGATTGTGGGTCACAACACCAATGCTTCTAAACATATGGATTGTGGGTCGCAACACCAATGCTTCTAAACATATAGATCGTGGGTCGCAATATCAATGCTTCTTAACATATGAATCGTGGGTCGTAACACCAATGCTTCTTAACATATGGATCATGGGTCGTAACACCAATGCTACGATTTTGAGTCGAATGTGACTCTATCTTTACTATTATATAAAGGGAACTTTGTCTGTGTGTCTGTGTATGTGTGTGAGTTCCTTATGAACTTTGAAAAAACTGTGCCGCTTTTTATGAAATTTCGCACAAACGTATTTTAGAAATCTGGCAATGTTCTCAGATAGGTTTTGTATCAGAATGTCTTTGATAAGTATCGATAATTATTAATTGAAAAATAATTGATAAGTATCGATAATTATTAATTGAAAAATAATTGATAAGTATCGATAATTATTAATTGAAAAATAATTGATAAGTATCGATAATTATTAATTGAAAAATAATTGATAAGTATCGATAATTATTAATTGAAAAATAATTGATAAGTATCGATAATTATTTATTGAAAAATAATTGATAAGTATCGATAATTATTTATTGAAAAATAATTGATAAGTATCGATAATTATTTATTGAAAAATCCGATGAAAGATAGAACAGGCGATTTTGACATAAGTTAACACCTTAGTCTAACATTACAAGTGAATTTGAGAAATTTTATTACCACATAAGCAGAAAGGTTTGTCATATAAAATCAACAGTAGGTTCTTTGATATGATAGGGGCGCGTTCGAAATGAATGTTTCTGTTTAAAGCACAAATGAACCATGATACTAAAATTCAATCAATCATTACTGCACGAACAGAAAAGCCGGACATAAAATCAACAAAAGGATTTTTGATGTGACACGGGCACGCTCGAATAAATGTTTCCGTTTAGAGCACAATTAAATCATGATACTTGACTTTTGCATTCAAGCAATTATATATAAAATAACTTTATAAAATCAACAGTAGGTTCTCTATAGTGCAATGTAGAATACAATGTATTGTGGATTAAGTCTCTGCAGGCAAGCATGTGAAGCTTCCTCCATGGGTCTCCAACTAGAGTAGGCAATCGATCGATTTAATTGAAAAATGGGAGATTTCACTTTTCAATGACGATAAAAATATAGGATTGTGAAAAATTTGTTGATCATTATTCAATCTCGGGCAACATCGGGTCTCTCTACTTATATATATACATATGTGTGTGTGTGTGTGTGTGTGTGTGTGTGTGTGTGTGTGTGTGTGTGTGTGTGTGTGTGTGTGTGTGTGTGTGTGTGAGAGAGAGAGAACCTACCTATATTTATATATAAAATATAAAATCGTATGTTTATTTTCCGGAGGCGATTATCAAACTAAATGTCTTATAATTAGGAGTTAATTTTTACAGTCAAACAGTATCTATTCTGAGCTCTAACCAATTAATCATTTGTTGTCATTTCCACAACATTCCATTTTCGTTTCCATCAACCAATAAAATTTTTCCTTTGGCGTCCTTCCTTTTAAAATATATAAAAATGATTATATATATAAATTTCTTGATGAAAGTAAATTAACAATGTGTAGACGTCTAGTTTATATCAATTTATCTATCTCTTGCTCTAACGTTGATATTCAGAGCTTACTTTTTCTATTTCAAAATTATTAAAACGAACTTCTTAATATACTCAGTTATGTATATGCGAGTGACTTCATGAAGGTAAACTAATTTGCAAATCTCTTGTAAGAACGAGCGTTCGTTAATTAATTATTCCTTTCTTATTATTTCTTATTAGATAATTGGTTCCATTGTCCATAATTTCTATGTTGCACATTGTTGTGTAGAATTTAGGATAAAAACGTTCTAGCTCACGGATATATATATATATATATATATATATATATATATATATATATATATATATATATATATACTCCTATAATTTAAAAAAAAAATTTTTGTATGTGTATTAATATTCATATTAAAAACTCTTCTTTTTTTTCTATTTATTTAAAAAGAAAATACAACTTTGTTATATATGAGTCATGGAATTGCATTCATCTACAAAAGATCTTGCTAATTTGCATATTCTTTTAAACATTCATTTTAATTAATTTCCTATTAGTTTTTTTCCAGTTTTCTTATTGGATAATCATCTTTAGTTAACTGTTACGTGTAATTGTATTCATGCAGATATTCTACATGATTTATACTTGCGTATTATTTGTGTAAAAAGGTTATAGTAAACACAAACATCTTTCTATATATATTTATATATGCGTATATATATTTGTTTACAAAAATTTGCCTACCAAACTCCTATGTCACTTTTTGGTCTACAGGCATAAAACTTAATATATAGGGTATTCGAACCCATAAAAACTTTATATTTGGGTTTTATCCGGGGAAAATCGATGTAAATGTGTGAAAATTAAAAAAATAGAATGTCCCAGGTGAAGGTCAAACGACGGCATTACGAATATGTGTGTAAACCGTAATAGCCTAGGCATTAACGTCAAAGGATAAATTAAATCGTTAGCTTAACGTTTTGGTTTCGATTCTCGGTGGTGCTGCACGAGACATTTTTTTTAAAGTTTTTAAATCATTACTGTATATGGGATTCAATATAATATAATATTGAATACGAAATCTGCATTAATCAAAATATCAAAGCGTATTTTACGACCAGGCAATGCCGGGCGGTCCACGAGTAAATATATATAAAGTGTCATTGCCTGTGCATGTGAGAAACTTCTCTACAAAACTCCTCTTTGAATATTTGGTCTACATACTTGAAATTTGATATATAGACTATTTGGACCTGGGGAACACTTTCGGTTTTGGTTTTAGCTCATGGAAATAGCTGCTAAGGAGTCCAAATTGAAAAAAAATAAACAGGTGATTATGGTACGAGTAAACTGACTAACTTCTGAGCATTCGTACATATACATTTTTAGCTTGAAGTCTCTTAATTTAAACATTTTTTTATTCATTTTGCGATAACTCAGACGCTAACAACGAAAGCTGAGGTGCTAAATAATGACCAAGGCTTGAGTACTAAATATTTTGGTTTCGATTCCAGCTGATGGCACGAAAGTCATTTTATTTTTTAATTCTGTAAATCATTATTATATATATTGGGTAAAATATAATACTCAGTAGAGAATTTGCTTTATGTAAATAAATATGAAAACTCCATGAATTAAAATATCATATTTAAGCGTAGTTTTCACCAGGCAACGGCTGGCGGGCTGCTAGTTAACACTGTACAAAAATACATTGATGCAAAAGCAAGATTTCAGTTTTCTACTTAATGTAAAAGAAGTTTTCTCAAAGTAATGTCGTTGCCGACTAATGTGACAGGTTGGGTATTTTTCCGTGTGTAAAGGAAATTGGGTTAAATTTATTGCATTTAATGTATCTGTTGGGAATTTTGCTGTAGTGTAAGTATGATGATGTGCACATATACTGAGTGTTGTTGCCTTCCTTCGTGACAGATTTGGAAATAAGGAAGAGAGAGAGAGAGAGATAAGAGATACTGAGGATGAATTATCACACAAGCGATGATAACAGGCAGCCATCCTTCGCTTACCTCCTTTCTGCTACTCTCATCTGGCGTTGCCTTTCCCTGGCCTACTTGCCTTTTGCCTTTCTGTGTTTAGTGCATGTTTAGTTTCTGATTTTTTTTATCGCGCAATCGACATTACTCCTCCCATTTACATAGTGTTGTTTCAGAAATTCTTAACCCTTTAAAATGAGTGTAAGTAAAAGAAAGTACAGCGATAAATTTTGAATGGGATTCGCAGAGACATTTATTGTTCGTGTGGAAAGAACGCAGAGTCTAGTATACTTGGAAGTTCTTTCTTATGTATCTATAAAACCAGCTAAACTTCTAAGCATTTCCAAACTAAGCACTTTGACTTGAAAGATAATAGTATTGACTTTATTAAAGCTTAAGTTGTTCATGTCAAAAGTCGCCGGCTTCACAGCAGAGGATTATTTGAAAACAGAAATTCAGTCGAAGTAAAGTTAGAGAAGTAAGGTGGATCTCGAAAAGAAAGATTTTAAAAGACTTTTTGAATTGAGTTGAGGACTTCAAATATTTTTATGCTTCTCAAAATGCAAGCGAATATAAAGCATTGTTTATGCACCAATTTACTTTGTGCAAATTGGTTGACATTTTAGAAATATTTAATAGTATTAATACAGAATTACAAGGTAAAAGAGGTACAATAATATCTTTATCTGAAAATATATCGTCTTCTAAAATGAAATTTGAACTCTGGATCACAAAATTTTACCAAAAGAAATCTGGGATGTTTCCAATTGGCCAAATTGTTGAAATAGCTGTAAATGAAATTGATATCGATGTTGATACACAAAAGCATTTGGAAAATCTTACTGTTCAAATAAGAAGTTATTTTACTGATTAATGTTGCAAGTATTTATCTAACAACCAGCCCTTTCAATGCCAGTGTATCTGATGTCCCTGGAGCAGCAGAAGAAGAGTTCATCAACTTAAAAAATATTTTGGTTTGGTAAACTACAATTATAAGATTTTGGAGAAAAAGTTTACAGAAATTCTCAGTAATATCAGAAATCGTAATAAGGAATTTATTATCATTCTCAACAACTTACTTATGTGAAAAAAGCATTCACTCAACTTTTCATCCTTAAAAACAAGTACCGAAATCAAGTAAATGTGGAAGACGACTTGAACTGTGCTATATCGGCAGTGAAGCCCAGGATAGAATTGCTAGCTAAAAAACAGCAATATCAGCCGCCTCATTCTGAAAAGTTTTGCTTTGGAGTTTTTTTATGAATAAATTTGAAATTAATTGTGAATTTATTGAATGTATATTTACTTCACAAATAATCTATAATTCAATATTATAGATAATTTATTCATAACATTTACTATTTATTATTAGTTGTTGCAGTTATTGTACAAAAAATGAATTCATATATAAGATGTTTTAAGGATTGGGGTTACTTCCTAATTGCTTGTTCTAAACTGGGTCGGCATAATTGAAAGGCTGGGAACCACTGTTTTAGACATTTTCCAACATGAAAGAATTTTTCTTTTAAAGTTTCACAAGTACATAATGATTGCAAACGTGTCAGCTTTTAAATGAAATCTTACTAAAGTTCTATTTTTCTTTAGGAAAAACTTTTCTAAATTTTACAACATTTCTTGTTAGAGTTATCATTGCTGTCACATAAACCTATGGCACACTGAAGCAGTTTAAATGTTAAATAAAACTTTTTAAAAATTAAACTAGCCTATTGGTATATGTGTACTGTGGTATCACTTTCATTACTGCTCTTAATGACGTAGGAACCCGTCTTACTTTTCTGTAGATATGGACTGAATAGTAGGGTAGACGTGAATTTCAGTACTTGGTAGATCAACTAATTATTGTACATCAGAAGAAATTATTATTATAATTTTTCAAAGAATTAGAAAATGTTCTTAGTTTTCTGTGTCATGCTCTTTTAATTTCTCTTGCTATCATCATATTCGGTTTAAGGTATGTTTAAATGCATTCAGCAGCTTGTAGAAAATGACTTCCAAATTAATCTATCTCTGGCCAGATTGGGTTTTTTTTTCTGTCTTTCTTTCAAATCCATAATTATCACTCCCTTCTACGCTTTTATTTGCCTTTTGCTTATAAACTGACTTTAACCTCAACGATTTTTGTCTACTAATCTAAGAACGCTCACCCATTCTATAAATGTGACAAAACCAACAAAGTCTCCTGTTTTTCACACATATACTATACTGTCCAGATTTTACCTTCATTCTCCACTTCGTTATATTCCTGGCATTCATGATTCCATTGTTTACTTGTTGCAATCTGTAAGTTCATTGTTAATCAGTCTTTATGATGCCGCAAATGCATGCCATGTTTTCCTGGTGACTTCATAGTGCTCCGCCAGAAATTGATATGTATCTCTTCTCGAAACCAAGCATTGGTTCCAGAGGTCTGCCCTTTTTTGCTACATAGAAAAATCTGTAAGCAGTTTCATCATTTTCCGTTGTGGTTGTCTTCATTTGTGCTGACTCAGCTGACACAGCATTTATATTGTATCGCTGTGGATACATGCCTTAGTTTAATCAGTAAGACATGCACCTTTTTGCATCTGTCTCAGATGCAGGCCAGAAACGAGAATGGTTTTTCTGAACACTTTCTGCAGCATATACCCCTGATTTCCACCAATTGTTTCCTTGAATTATTTCTTTTCTTTCTCTTTACCTTCAGAAATAGGGTTTGTATAAGGACCCACATTAGTAATCAGCCTTAATACACATTTTTGATTATGCTGTTGTCATTAGTTACTCGACTTTGATAATGAAAGATCAAAAATGTTTTAAGAAAAGAGATAACTCTGTCTCACTATATTGCACTTTTGTCAATGATTTTTGATTCGTTGAGTCTTGAGGCATTGATTATCTAAAAAGATAAAGTAATGAAAATGTAACACCAAAAGGAAGGAAAAAAGTAAGAAAGGAAAGTGACTCAGTAACACGCAACAACAGTCTCTAAGGATTCTTCTACAACCACCTCCAAGAATTCTCTTACAATTGTCTGTTTGCGTTCTTCCCGCGGTCTACATTTATGCACTCGAGCAGCAAGATTTTGCATTACTTTGCAAGATCAATAGTTATAAAAGTTGTGGGTGCTGCCATCTTAATCCCCCCCCTCGGCAACTGGATTACACATGACGCACACACACAGATGCTTTAAGAGTAAGCCATTTTCTTGGTTTCCACAATTTTCCCTACACTCCCTCTGATCTCATGATAACAGACAGGGAGATGGTGATCGTTTTTGAAGAGAAACGATGCAGGCTTCATCCTCATGTGTACTTTAATCTGCAGTCTGAGGATCAAGAATCACTGTGTCCACTGGGAGGCTGTCTGATGGAGCTGGCGTAAACTAGAGCGCTGGCTCACTGGTTTCAAAATCTAATTCGCTTTCGTCATTTGCATCATCGGCTGTAAGTCTTTAATATGATGGGGCACACCATCAACCTGCTTTTATTGCAGGCTGGTTACCTCAATGACGTATCCGGTACCATATCTTGTCATATATCAGCCATGCAGGTTTTTTATTTAAATGAGATCTTCCTTCTTAAACTTCTCTCCTGTCACTTCTATTTCGGTCAGTGGGTTGACTTCAATGCATTTCACCCTGATATGCTACCTGTGCAATACGTTGGCCAGTGCTGTAGAAGGAGAAACATCATCTTATAGGTGATGTTGTACCAGTCCTTCCTGGCTGCGATGGTCTTGACTACTTTGTGGTTTCATTTGATAATCCTTTTTCCCCTCAGCAAGTAGGCACATCAAAACTGCAGATGCACATCCCAACTATCCACAAATTTCTTGAACTCACTAGTAAACGCAGTGTCATTTTTGGTCAGTATTTCCATTGGTGACCCTCACTCAGGAAAGACACTCTCTAACTGTCGAATAACAGCAGTCACATCTTGCTGATGCAGTGGCCACCATACTGTTAACCTAGATGGACAGCAATCGATAAGCATAAAAAGACTGTTGCACTGTTGTAGTGTTATATGAATCGCCAGCCTGTTCCAGTTGACCTTTGAGTTCAGTTTCCCTCTTGTTTAGTGAAAAAGTGCCGGATCAATCAACTGGCAAGTTTTGCAGGCTTTTACAACAGATTTCACGTTTTCTTTGGACACTTGTGGATCAATTAATCTGGTGAACTACAGAGCTTGCTTCACACCTGGATGTCTAATTTGACAATGTTTATTGGCTACCTGATCTTGGTCCAATCATCCTCATATCGCTGCACAGCTTTCAAGTGCCAACCTTCCTCCTTCCTTTAGCAGATCCAGCCACCTGTGCCGTTCTCTGGTGAGGTGATCTGTGTAGTTCTGAAAAGACTGCACAAGTGTCATATCCACGGTCAAACTCTTTCACCAGTGATTTCAGGGTTCCAATTATTGCCTAACCAGCATCTCGCCAACAGCCCTTGTATCCACTCATGTCTTCCTGGTCAGGGTGTCAGAAATCCACCCATGCACATATGCCGAATCAATGACCAAGTGTAATGTTGCTGCCTCCCACTGAAGAACCAAGTTCACAACCCTGAGCACCATATAGATTTTGGTAAAATTTACATACTTGGCGTCATTGGTCAGATGTAGCCAACAGGTATCTCCAATGACATTCCCACTTGCCTTCAATGGCACTTCCGTAGCCACAGAACTCAAATCTATCCAGGCTGTAATCTTCCTGCCACCCATGCATGCACCAGTCTCCTCAAACAGGGTCCTGCTCTCATACCTTGCTTAACATTTCCACTAATATGTGACAGAAAGAGGGGTCTTCAATTTTGTCATCCTATACCTTGGTTGCTGCAGTCGCCAGGCACTTGACGAATGTGACTGCTACCTTGAGCCATTCACACATAGGAAAATGATTACAGGGAAAACATACACTGACAGGTCAGCACATTGGAGATTTCCAGAATCTGATTTCCTTGTCTCCATCGGAAGGTGCCGCTGGCTTCCCAGATCTACATCTTTTAATCACACCAGATCCTTGCAGACCAAACCGAAGTCCAATAAATGCAATGCAGAGACCAAACTTTCGTTAATGAAAATGTTATTGACGTACGCTGACATGGTACGCTTGATTTTGTGGTATTGTGATATGATAAGCCTGCCTATAACTGAATTCATAATGAGAGCACCACGTGGCCAAATCCTAACTATATAAGACAAAAGTGCTCATCCTTGAAAAGGACAATTTGAAATGGCCAAAATGTCTCATCAATGTGGATCTGAAGATATGCCTTTCATAAATCCCAAAGTCACACATCATCTTCTTGCCACTGCCATTGTCCCAGCTTTTGTGCGCACACTTCTGTGTTGAAAGTGAATGCATCCCCAAGGCCATTTAATTCACGGTAGTCCAACACTGGGTATGCCTTCTGCTTTTGCTCCTGCAGGACTGCCATTAAAGGAATCAAGAGAAATTGTTGGGTCCACCACACATGTAGCATTTTGGGCCGTCTTTTGGTGATTCAGGTGCTTTCATAGCTGCTGTGACTGGTCTCACGATACATCCTTGATACGGTTTTAGGGTACAGAATTAACTTTTGCTCAAGCACCCGGACTTAGGATTAGTAGATGCATGGCTTTCATTGTAGGATAAGGGAATTACCTGACTGATTCCCATTAGATATTCAACCCTTGAGTATCGAGACTCTTAGTTGACTTCAGTCGGGTTAGGCAAATAGGATGTTAAACTTGTATTCTTTGTAATCCTCTGTGCAAACGGTTATAAAATCATAATGAAAATAAAAGAACATAAGGTTTGTAGTCAAGCAGAAAGCAGAGAGATCAACACAAGGAGAAAAAGAAAATGAACAGACTGGCAATGATAAATCAAAATCTAAATAATTAGATTTCTATAATTTTTCCTGTTTTTTTTTTTTGTTTTTTTGGTTTGGCTTTTATTTATTTTTTTTATATAAAAACAATCAACACTTGAATGGGGCTGAATAAATAAAAAATAAAAAAATGCCACAATTATCAAACTTAGAGAGCCTTTTAGTTTCCCCCAGTAATTAGAAAGTCTGATGAGGTTTAAGCATAAATAAGTTTTCTCGAATGAATATTCAATGGGACAATCCAACAGGTCTCTGGAAATGTAGGAAAGATGAGGGTTTAAGCGCAGAGAAGTTTTCTCGACTCAGTATTCAGTGGGCCTCAACCATATCCACAAGTTCTTAAAGAATATAGCAAAGTTATTTCTTTTCACATGAGACGGAGAGAAGGGTAAAAATTGGACATAAATCTGCAAATGAGGACTAGCAAGAGAAAATATCACCGACCTGTTTCTTTTTGGCATAATCCATAATCGCCTTCCTACTCTGGGAGGATGCATCCTATTCACACCCTTGGCTTCAATCCTGCATCATATTTAAAAATGAATGTGTTGCTGTGTGATAGATTTGTTGTCGCCTACGCGATCTCTCATTCTGATTTAATGGATAGTGGTGTCGTCTAGACGTCTGCTATTTCGCCCGGTTCAAGCTGTCATTCAGTAAATTGTTTCCAGGTGATGAATGAATCCATACCAAAAGCCAAATATAGTGCTTACTTAATTTCTTCTAGCTCCACATTATCCTCGAGTTGCTGGTACACAGCTCTTTTATTTTGGACAGCCTGCAAGTGCATTTGGCCTTTTCAAATCATTTGATGATGGACGGGCCAGTGTAAAATTTAGGGATCAACTTCAGGTCGAATTTGTCCATAACGTTGAAATAGCTTGTAACACAAAAAGGAAAAATAAAAGCAAGAAAGCAAAGTGACTTGGTAACATGCAACAACAGTCTCCAAGGATTCTCGTACAACCATCTGTCAGAAAGACACACTGTAATGTCTTAAATGAAATTGTAAGAAGCATTAAGCCCATAGCAAGACCTGTTTTAAACCAAACTCATAAGGAAAAACGTTTGGCTTGGGCTCAGAAATACATGAAAAACAGCTTTGAAAATGTTCTTTTCACCGGTGAGGCCAGAGCAACCCTTGATGCACCAGATGAGTGGGCCAAAGTTTGAAGCCCTCTTGGATTCCCTAGCCCTCATTGATTCCATCATCAACAGGGAGGTGGAGGTGTCATGTTTTTGGCTGGAATAATCTGCGATGAACTAACTGGACCATTTTGAGTGCCAGGTGTCAAACTGATAAGCCAGTCTTATATTTTATTTTTAAATGAGCATTTGTCAATATGGTTTGATGACCTTCCATTGGTGCATCACCGCAAATTGATTTTTATGCACGACAATGTGTTATCCCACTCAGCCAAGACTACAACATCCTACCTTAAGTCATTAGGTATTAGTGGAGAAAATTTTATCGCATAGCCACCTTGTTCTCCAGATATAAACCCAGTTGAGCAGGTCTGGTCGATAATAAAGATGAAAGTTTATGAAGCAGGTGTTCAATTTTCGTCGAAGGATGAACTTTGGAGGAAGATTTTGGAAGTTTCTTACAGCATCACATCATCTCAAATCCACCGATTAAAATTATCAGTTCATAAGAGGCTATTCAAAGTGATTTTGAAAAATGGGAGTTATATTGATAAATATTTCCTTAAACAAAATAATGTGAAATTCGTTCTTGTTTTTGGTTAACATTGTTATTGGATATGTTCTTTATTTCATAAAAATAGAAATATGAAATTAGAATATTGTTTTATAACCAAAAGTATACCTTTTTAGACACTTGCAATAAAGTGATGCACACTTAAAATTACCAGACAATAGAAAAATTAGCATAACTTTCAACATTTTTGTTCAAATTCCACAAAAATCAGTGAAATAAGGCACCTTGTTATGCTCTTTCAGTGTATCAAATTTCAATCTCAGCCTGGTCAAATAAATAGTTTCAGAGTTATCAAATTTTCCATCATCTTAATTAGAAGTGATTAAATTTTAAGATACTTAAGTCAACTATTGTTTACAGAATAGGTCAAAATAATCGGTGAAAATTCAGTTCTATTCATTGTCAATATTTGCTACTGGCTCATATTATAACAAATGAATTTCCATATCTCATATAACCTTGACCTTTGCCATAAGCTAGTAAAGTTTGATCATAGTAAAAATGTTGATGAAATTTAAACTTGTGCTTTTTTCAAATTTGATGTATGAATTTGATGCACTTTATTAACTATAACCACCATGCAAAAGCTTGATCAGATAAATAGTTTGGAGTTATCAACGCTTCCATTGCATTACTTCAGGAAATACTTCATACAATATGAAGAAGGCCCACAGAAGACTTTGGCATATCCTTGTGTTGTGTCAGATGTAGGTACGTAGTCTAATGACTGATTGAATAAATGGGATACATTTTTCTCATTATGCTAGAGAGTACAGAGTTAAGAGGGAAATATTACATGATAGGTAAAAAAAATAGACTAAGCATGTTTTAAGTATCCCAAATCCCAATTACATTGAAAAGAATTGAGTTTAGCTTGACATCATATCTAAATTCACTCAAACTAACATTTTTCGAAAATGTGTGAACAAAACACTTATATTCAAAATGACTTCCATTACTCTAGCAACATATTATGTACATCTGCCCAATACAAAATACAAACATGATTCGATAGTGACTTAATTTGAAGAAGTACTAACCTAAAAATATTAGAAAACTTTGGACAATATATAACATATGATTGGTTAACGACTGAAATAAAAGAAAATTATTACTTTACATATATTGTCTTTGTGTATATTATTTTACTTCTCAAACAGAAATTCTTTCAATTCAGCTAAAAATTCATGTAAAAATTAATACTTGTAGCATTCTAACTTTAACAATTAAAAACCCGACAATGTGTCTGAATAATAGGGCACATGCAACTTAATTTACCAACGATTTATTGCCTTTTATTAAGTAGTGCCATATTTAAAATCCTTGTTAATTATCACCTACCGAGTTTGGCTATTGTTACGCAAATCAGTGTAAGCCAGTGCAAGTTGCACACACACGCGCGCGCACACGCACATACACACACACTAACATAGTAATTTTCACTTTATAATTACAGATGAGAGTATGCTCGAATGGTTGAGACATCAAAGGTGACTAATAGTTATTCAATATTGCCGAAGATATTTCTAAATAAATTATTCATAGCTCACAATAAGAATAGAAAACATATGCTGAAAAATAGGTATGCCTTATGTAGAAGAAGAAGAAGAAACTGTGTAGTCATAGGTAAAACTAATTTAATCACTGAAACTGATGTTCTTTTGACGACAAAGATATAATATCAACACAGGTGTTTTATAACATGTGGCTTGTATCTTGTCACGTTAGGTTGATAATTCCCCCCCCCCCCGCACATTCGGGAACAAGAAGGTCATTGTCAAGAGAAGAAAGAGGCAAGGCTAGCTATCATTTTTGTCCATTGAATTAATTTTAAATGTTATATACACACACCCAAACATATATATATATATATATAGAGAGAGAGAGAGAGAGAGAGAGAAAGAGAGAGAGATAGAAAGAGAGAGAGAGATCTGAAATTCATAATGCTAAGATATCCACGTATGCTTCTAGAATAGTAATATAAAAATTATGAGAGGTTTATGAGGTAAAAAAAACGATGTTTTTTTTTTAATTTAATATTTTTTTTTTATTTCAAGCGGTCCTCTACTCTTGATCACGAAATGTTGCAAAATGAAAATGAAACACGGAAAAAAATTGGAAATTTGATTTGGGGGCTGAATTCATTCCTATATATATATATACATTTGTCTTGTGGATCACCATGTTTGCGTCATGCTTCTGAGACATCGAGATGGTGACAGAGGTGTTCATTACAAAAATATCACAGGAGCCAAAATCAACCACAACAAGTAAGTTGGTGTGCGTTTGGGGGCTTTGAGGGGCGCCACTACCCTTCTGGTTCCCTTCAGCTGGACAGATGGCCCAGTTTGGATCCTTAGCATGTAGTTCGGACCAGGTCTCCAACACAAAAAGAATTGATTGGAGGTACAGTCAAAGGTCGAAGCCATGATCAACTTATGGGTTTGAAGAAAACACATATTTTCTCTCATCCTCTACCAACTGGCCATACTTTTTTTGCCTGTGAATTGTGTCAAACCCTCCAGGGCCTCTTATCCTTGCTTCTTTGGGACAAAGAAAGGCATTGGGTCCACAGACAGGTCTATGTTCAACGTCTGTGTGAGGGAGGCTTCAGACTGCCTTACTTGTGGTGTCATCAAGAACCCGAGAGGCGGGCCTTCCCAAATTGAACCTTAGCAGTCAATGATGCCTTTCCTGGCCTCATTCTTGACCACTCAGGTGAGGCTCATCATAGGCATGAGGCAACACGCAGTTCATCAGAGAGTGCAGGAAACTCCCAAGATTCAGTGACCTACGACAGGTTTCAAGGAAAGAACTGTATAAGGAAATAGTGAGGAGCATTTGGACTTGTCGAAGGAGGAGATCCACTAACCCTAACCCTAACCCTAACCCTAACTCCCAGTGAAGCTGGGAGCAAGGTTTGAGTCATCTTAACAACTCTAAGTTTTTCATTGACTTGGCGATTGGCCTGAAATTCACTGATCCTCAGTGCCATATAACATAGTGCTGTACTAGTGGAGTCACTTGGGTGTCCCCATTGCAGGACCCTAATCAAGGAAACACCAGAATATGCATTCTTCGAGTGCAGCAAATTCCAACAGTACCGAGTGTGTGTCAATGAGGTAATGTATCATATCGGCTTGTATTAATCCTGAGCATCCTCACCTGCTTGATACATCCTACATCATCTACAACACCAAGCCACCATGGGACAAGGAAAGATGAATGGTGTTTCTCATGATCCTAGCTGTAGCAAGGATGATGCAACTGAATGAGAAGTATGGGGTTGAATCAGAATCTAGTCATATTCATCAAGCACTAATTGAAAGTCAAGATCAGATGTGATAGGAAAAGATTATACCCCACAGCCTGTAACAGTAGATGGATCAAAATAGCGAGCTTGTGTGCATAAAGACTCGCCAAGTTGAAGTGTGTGTTCCCCGCCTGAGCATGGCTCACAAGGTTCCAGGTTCTGCCAGACCCCAGGCGCCTTGAGGTAAGCATAGTTTAGTTTCTTAGTAATGGTAAGTCTCCACACTCCAGTTTTTTTTTCGTCCTTGGCCACCACACTAATTGCTTCCATCTTGGAGTGACATCACATACCCCCCCCCCTACATTTTCCATCATCCTCCGCCTACAATTCAGCCTAATTTTGAGATCGATTGGTTTGTTCTTTGTTTTCGGGCCTCCATCAAGCCAGAAAACAGTGTGGGGGGGTCTACCATTTAGAGGGTTGGGAGGGCCTTACTAACACTTTCCCTCACCCCATACCACCCCGCGCCAATTAAATTTTATCTATATATATAAAAGCGAAATGTGTGTATGTATGTATGTATGTTCGCTTTTTGTGTATGTCCACAAAAGGATTTTTTTCAGCGGCTTCTCGAGGCCGTCGCTCATTTTTAAAACTTTTTATATTACATCGAAATCATAATATCTATGAGTTACAAACGGAGGGGTCGTGTGTGTATTTTATTTGCCCGACTTTCAAAAGTTAAATATTCAACATTTTTTGATCGGCGCTTGTAGATTCGCCTTTTTCTTATAATAAAAGCGAAACTAATACGAAGGTTGTTGCATCATTCTCAGCATCCAAAAGCAATCAGCTTTGATCAATGCAGGTTTTTCTTTATATCAGACAATTGCTATTCAATTTGGACAAATCCCCTTTCAATGGGGAGCTGGTTTCCCCCCTCCCATCATATTGGGGAAGCCCAAACTGCCCTGCAGTAAATGAAAAAACGATCCCACAGTGAAACAAAGTAAACAAACGCCAAAAGACTGTCCCCTCATCATAACGCTCCCGCGATGACCTCATTAAGCGCCCACCTGTCAATCAAACCTCCTTGACTTGACTCATTTTAATCGCTCTTATATTAATATTGTCACCCGAGCGTAGGTGTTCAGGCGTAGGTGTCTATAGGTCTCAAGGCTCTGGGTTCGGGCCCACATGCCACCAACCCCCAATCTTTTTTTTTTTTTTAATCTCTATCATTAAGTTTCCTTTTTGTTCTGATTTACCCCCCCCCCCCCCCGCAAACAAACACACTTACAAATACCCGGGCAACGCCGGGTACCCCCCACTAGACTTTAATAAAACGCTTCTTACAAAATTTTATTTTTTACACAGAATATATATATATATATATATATATATATATATATATACTAGCAAAAGTACCCGTCGTTGACTGGGTTCAAAAACAGCCTACAGAAAATGGACTTTGATTTATTAAAGTATGATAGATTGTGAAAAGGAAGGGTTGTAAAGAGATAGCTTCGAATTTGAGGGTATCAAAACCAAAGCAAAATATGATGAAAGTAAAAATAAAATATATAAACCCCATAATTTATTATACCATACCTGTTCACACTGAAACACTTATCACAATATTATGTGGTTCTAAATTAAAAAACCTTGTTAAACTTTGTGACATATTTCCATTCTATGAAGATCAGGTGCGAAAGGACACCCCATAATTTTATTATACCATATTTCTTCAAACTGAAACATAATTATCAAAGTATACTTACACAGATAGATAGGAAAAGTCTTTATTAAAGCTTGTGCCTATTTCCATTCTATGGAGGCCAGGTGCGAACGCAGACCCCACAATTTTATTATACCATCTCTATTTAAGTTAAAACATACTTATCAAAGTATTCTTATGTACATCTATATCAAAAACACTTGTAAACTTTATTTTTTTTTTATTTTTTTATTTTTTATTTCCATACTGTGTGGACCAGGTGCGAACGCAGACCCCACAATTTTAATAAACCACCGTTCTGCCAGATCAAACATACCCATTTCTGTGTCCCGATACATCTTCTATCATTATATGTAATCAGTTTTTTTAAAATAGACAACCATATAGGAGCCTATTTGTGACCAGACACACACACACACATTCAGCTTTATATATATATATATATATATATATATATATATATATATATATATATATATATATATTCTGTGGAAATATACTTTATTTCCTTACAATATATACCAATCCTTATTTAAGAAGCTCAATGTAATTACAGAGCAATATAATGAATGAATTACAAAAGTCTATATTCCAAAGTTGATGATGTCGACTATCTTACAATTTATTCTTTTAATTTAGTTGACATTTACAATTCTTGACAGTATCTGTTTCGTAGCACAAAATCAATCACTTAATCATTATATCAATCAGTGAATCTATTTTGCACTGAACTCATCAGAAAAAATAGCAACACTCAATCCATCAAAAGGAAATAAAATACGTTTTGACATGATTAAAAATCCGAAAATTGGAAAAGAAGCTGTAAATACCTTATATGTTTATATTACGCCATTTTAAATTAAGAATTTCTAAAAAGTTCGAATGTATCTGAATTTACACAATAGACTTTCGCTTCTTCTTTGTCTTCTTTGCATAAAATTAAATATAGCTCAGATTATCCAGCCATCAGCTATGTTCCAAAATTCATAATAATCGGTAACTTACTTTCAAAGTGAATCCTATATATAGAAACATATAAACACTTACGCATATCAAATTTATATAGATACGCAGATATATGTATGTTTGTGTGTACTTAATCTCAGAATCTTATGCCGTTACATATGTTTAAATATCATAAAAGATAATTATATAAGATTCTGAGATTTAATGATATATAAATACACATCTCTCTCTCTCTCTCTCTCTCTCTCTCTCTCTCTCTCTCTCTCTCTCTCTCTCTCTGTGTATATATATATATAGAGAGAGAGAGAGAGATGTGTGTGTATTTATATATCATTAAACGTATAAGTAACATAAGCAAACGTGTATATATATTATATATATATATATAATATATATATATATATATATATATATATATATATATACACATATAAACCTTATTGTCAAAATACTTTACAAACATTTCTTTAAAATGAATTATATGACATTTTGCTAAAATGAATTTATTTTATTTGTAAGAAGTAAAAAAACGATGGAAAAAAGAGAGATATTTATAAAAATGATATTCTATTCATCAGTAATGAAATAGAACAAATATATTCAGATCAAAATAGTACCATTTCCGCAGTTCTTGCTGCTTGTCACTTAATATATAAAAATGAATGATTGTGGGTTTAAGGCTAATGGGGTTTTTTATTAATTTTTTCCTTCCCCAGTTTTTACTAAACTTTATCATTAAAAATGTTTTAGTTCTTTCTAGCAAAACAATCTAGTTTCGGATTTTTTTGTCATTCATATAATTAAATCTTGAATTACGTCTTGTAAATAAAAATGTACATATTTATTTTATATTTATTCCGGGTTCAAATATTGCCTGAAGTATTAGTTTTTAAATTCTTTTCTGTGTCATTCTCAAAATCCGAGGAATCTCATCTAACATTTTCTTCTAATCCTTCTACTGAAATTCTACTAAATTCGTTTATAAATGTGGAATTTGCTTATTATAAGTTATGTCTCTAGCTTTTTGAAAATATTGGGTTGGTTTGGGGGGGGGTACATGTGTTAGATATGTGAAAGTGTGTCGGTATGCTGATAAGATTGGAAGTGGTACACTTAAAAGTTTTTTATACTTATTGTCCATGTTGATATGCAAAGATTAAATGATTCAATATAATAGTTTTCTAAGTAGAATTTCAAAAATGATATAAAATTACACAATTCCTCATAGTTGCACAAATTTGGTATTCAGAAAATAATTTTAAAGCATGTTCTGTTACATAGTAATGAAGACTCCATTGTTCCTGGAGTAAGTTCAGGAAAATTCTGCCATTACTGACCAGCAGAAAGTCGCCAAAGGAAAACATATTGGGCATGCTTGTGCAGTGTTATGTTGTATGGAAGGTGAAATTATAATAAACTGGAAAAAGAAGTATTGAGTGCACAAGAAATGCAGTGGAATTACTGGTCAATTCAGAGATGATAACAAGTTTGTGTGCAAGAAGTGTAAGTTAATTGTAGATGGATGCAAACTCAGATGTGGAGAAAGTATATTTGGGTGTGGAAGCTTTTGTAGTTCTTCAAAAGTTTTGTTACCTTAGTGATAATATTGAATTATTTCAAACTTTTACCTAGTTATGACTGATAGAATAAGAGCAAGCTGGATTAAATACAAGATTTCGTTTGAAATTTTATACATTTTATTATTCTGAGTTAGATATAAAAATTCTCAAGTTTGATAAACAAATCCAGAGGTTTTAAGTTAAAAAAACAAAAACAAAAAAAACATGAATTTTTACAGTTAGAAATGAAAAGAAAAATGTAACAGTGTTCCTCTCTTTCTATTTAAGACAATGCAATGGAATATTGACATTACAGTTCATAACCTAAAAGAAAAGGGTTTACAGATAGAGATTTTATGCTACCATAATTAGTTTCACTTTTGTGTTTGGTATGAATAACAAAAAGGTTATTTTAAATATGAACGAATTACCTACATCCCACAATCACTCATTGATTAGTTTCTTCATACTGATAGATTAGTGAAGGGTTAAGAGATACTAAGAGTCATAACTGGTCAGTCAACCTAGATCATGTAGTAGGATAGAAAGCTTATGTAGTTAGTTTGTATTCAGCAATAGGAAGCCGATCCAGAGCTGCCTAAATAAACAAAATTCCCATTTAGAGAAATAAAATTTATTTATCTATTAATAAATAGGTATTGCAAATCCTCAAGTATGGATCAAAAAGTTATTATATTTATTTTCGAATATAGTGGACTCCCTTTCAGAATTTCTGAAAATCAAACATTTGTCAACGGGCCACTCGCGCTTCTTAGCTGCGTGATAAAGTGAATTTTAATAGAGAACATCATTCATAGAGCACAAATATTTAACGTTATAAACTGAAAAAAAAATTAAAAAGACAACTGAATATTACTGTTTATCTATTCATACTAAGGGAACTTGCATCCACTATAACAAATTCAATTCCAAATGGTGACTTGGTTCACCAAATAAAACTACTGAGATAAGGAACACCATATGTTTACCTGCAGACTAAGCGTCTTTTGTCAACAAATTTAACGAACCCAACTATTTCAACATCCTTTATCCTCAACAATCCATCCACTCAGCCAATCATAACTTCTTATCTTTCGGACCCCTCTCCCTTTACTCTTTAATAACATAAAAACATGAAACATCACGCAAGCATATTCCTGAATGCCCATTATGTCCAACAATAAGAGTTTTACCTCCAAAGTCTCATTGCAGTAGAAGTGAATCATTTTGAATGCCATTCAGGGTGTTTATATCCCAACAACACATATCATTACAAGAGAATGAAATCCAGTCGCAAGGAAGAAATCCAAAATAACCAGCATCATAAT
This sequence comes from Euprymna scolopes, assembly GCF_053919585.1. Classification (NCBI taxonomy): domain Eukaryota; kingdom Metazoa; phylum Mollusca; class Cephalopoda; order Sepiida; family Sepiolidae; genus Euprymna; species Euprymna scolopes. The sequence continues at coordinate 72,761,007 of NC_136490.1, read as the reverse complement.
ACAGTTCTATGAGACTACAAGAACTTCAGTTAATTTAGTAACTGTCTATTATGGACCACCAAACATACTGATACGATGTTCTTAACAGCTATTGATCCTATGTTTTCTTTTCTACTGTGACTAGCCACCATTCTCTCTAGTCATGTTTCGTAGAGAAAGTGGTTTCCTTGGTGATAGCTATATATGCAATGGGTTGTCCTAGAGTGCATAGTTGTAGTGCTTCTTAGTAAGTGACCTGATAACATAAACAACAAACACACACACATGCACACATACACACTTCTCTTGGTATGACTAAACTGTTTTAGACACACTTGGGCAAGGTGTTCGCCTATACCTTACCTCACATATCATCCACAAATCCATCTTTCCCGGCCATTTTGCTAGCTTTTTTTCTGCCTATCCTATTTCCCAACCCTATTACACACACAAGCTTTTCCCACAGAGCATAGGCATGGTTTCTGCATAGAGTGATCCAACGATGATTGATATGCCGTAAAACTCAACAACGAACCAACCAACGTACATTCACTTACACATACATACACAAATGCATACACAAGCCGTGTTAGATTCAACTCATTTGAACTGGAGCAACAAGCAAAAGATAAGACTTCTGAGATGATTGTGGTATTGTTTTGAGGCAAAAACAACATGCCAAAACGGAATCACTCTGATTTCTATGCTGCAAGTTCAGATTATGTCTGTGAAGATGTGAAAATGGTGCAGATCTCTGCTGCAGGCTTTTTCAGCAAATCATTCAATGTAGGAATGAACAACCATTGCATTATTTGCGTTTTCTAGAACACTTGATTCAAAATATTAAGGCAATAAAATATTGGTTTGACGAGACTGTCAATCATCCTATAGGCTCAACACCTCCAGCAAGATTTTTTTAGCATAATCTTTCTTTGTATTATTAGACATTTTATTGTCTTTACTAAGATTTACACACACATAACATCTATCTTCGCCATCTTCCCTTCTTTTTATCTTCATTTGAATTTAACTTCTTATCTTTTTGTTTTTATTTCTCCAACAATTTCCTTCTTTCCTCAATGTATTTCTCTCTCTCTCTCTTTCTTTCTTACTTTTCACTTTTTCTCTATCTCTATTATTATCTCTCTTTCTACCTTTTTAGTTCTTGCTAACATACCCTTTCTATGTTTTGGGAAAATATACATTTGCGGTTACATTTCACTCTTTCTGTATACCAATCCTTTTTTGTTGAGAAGCTCTATGCTATAATCTATATAAATAAAACAGTAGATGTATGTTTGTGTAAATATTTAACAGGTAAACTCTTAAACTACTGGTCACATAACACTGAAATTAACAGGAAATAGTAATCATAGACAGAGGATGGTTTATAACGAATAAAAGCTTTGTTTGAGCTGATGAATAACGCGTATCAGCAAGTTGAAATGCGAAATGTTCATTTCAACTGGCCGACATGTTTTTCCTTATCTTTGCGCATGTAAAATACAATTCTTCAATAATAACAGTAATTGTCTGCATTTTTGAGATGAGGTATTTTCATTGATTGAGATTGTCGGACTGACTTCCTCATCTTGGTTGTTATCGTCACAACGTTTCGGCCGTTTTGCCCTCCAGCCTTCATCAGGTGTTTTGTATCGAACTGGGGAACCGTTTGTTAGGAGTCTCGAACCCAACCCTTTATTATTATTATGTTCAGACTCCAGCTAGGCTCTGGGACATAGTTGCTGATTCTCTGTTTTGAATGTTACTTTTCACTGCCTTCGTTCAGGATTGAACTCGGCACCTTTGGGTAACTGTAAACTTTGATACACCGACTAGGACCACTCGGCCATATGTCACTAGGCCGATTCTTAGTTGGTTTTTGTTAATGTTAAACCTATGTTGTTATTCAAGGTTTTCTCTAGGTGCTGAGTTCAATCCTGAATGAAGGCAGTGAAAAGTAACATTCAAATAATATCATCGATAAAGAATGTGGCTTGAACGCTAACTGTTTTGGTTTCGATTTTAGCTGATGGCACCAAGTCGTTTATTCTTAAACTTTTGCCATCATGTCTTTGTATCAATAAATGCTAATATCTGTAGGATTTTAAATAAAAAAATATTTATTTGCAGGCTGGGAAAATAAAACTTTTCTTTTTAATTTCTTACAGATTTTTTACTGTCATTTGAGTCGATAAATGTTTTTTGACAATTATCTTTTTGCTGGAAATCCCTCACAGACAAAAACACAATTCAATGAAATAAAATCATACTTTTCTTAAGAAAATCTTCCATGACAAGGGACAAATTCTAAGAACAGTTTTGATAGAAAAGCTTACTTGAGCTAATGTCAGGTTCTTGCATTCTTTTTTCCTTTCTTCTTTTTTATCAAGTAATACGTAGATATTGCTCGAGATTTTGAAATTGGAAATATAAAGTCTTACTTTAATGATGTTATTTTTCTTTAAATTAAATTATTACTCCTGTTCCCTTTAGATAATTTTTATTTCTCTAAATAGCTTTCCCTTTATTTTAAATAACTTCTCTCTTTTTTATAAATAATTTGTCCATTTCTTTTTTGTAAAAACTAAAACGAAAACATTTCTATGTATCTTTTTAATTATTATTCATCGATTAGATAAACAAATATTAATTTCAAACCAAAATTCTAAAATTTTCGAATGCATGTGTTGTTTTTAAGAAAGTTTTCCTTACATATTTACTGAATTCAAATATTTTAAAGAAATTCTAACAACATGAAATACTGATTCATTTTAATACAAAATGAAATAAAATATAAATAATGATTAAATTTTGAGAAAAGAAATATTTCAATGACACTTTTTAAATAATTGGTCTCTCTGACTAAAATACAAAATTTTCTGTTGTTTTTTAATTAACTACAACTCACAGTTCACATTGGAAATGTCGACTTTATAGGTTTTAAGATATGCTGATAATGAATATTACAGTTAAATTTGGGGCTGATAAGTAGTTTACCAGATATCAAAATATTTTGTAATCCACCATAAAAGCTAATGTCATCTCTTTTTTCACAACCAAGGAATTAGTAATGGTTTTCTGAATAAACATCCCGACCCTCCCCCTGTTAAGAACGGCTTTCTGAATAAGCACCCCAACCTCTCCATGTAAAGACCGGCTTTCAGAATAAATACCCTCAACTTCCATATGTTAAGAACAGCTTTCAGAATAAACCTTCATTTTTTCCATTTGGGGTTGGAAATGAAAAAATATTTGCTTTGTCTCTGTTTCAGTTACACGTATGCGCATTAGTAACTACTTAGTTGTGAAAAGAAAATAGCTACCAGGGATTACATTAGCTTTTAAGTTGGATATCATATGTTTTCATATCTGGTAAACGACGTATCAGCCCCAAATTTAACTGATATTCATTGTCAGCATATCTGAAAACCTATACAAGTCAACATTTACAATCCAGAAACTGCCACAAGACTGCAATTAACCAATGAAAGGTTGACCGAAAGCAATCATTCAAACATAAACAGAAGTTCTCTTGCCCATTATTTCTAAATGAAATTCAATAAAATTTGAATTTGCTTAAAAATAATAAATTTTATATAGTTAATGTTCATCCAACCTGTGCCGATAGAAGTGCCGATCGGCAGTTGCCAAGTCATTACAATATTGTAAGTATAACTCTATTCTTTTTACATGGTATTCCGAAATCATCCTACACTAGAACTTTACATTATTAATATTCAATTATGATATTGCTATAAGTTATCCTAATAATGGTAAAAAAAAGAGATAGGTCTAACAAAACGTTATAGTCTGCAATAAGTAGTTTATCTATCAAACAAAATCTTGCTGTCCTTTGGGAACCGAACGTTTGATTCCGTCCTGAATTCTTTTTTCCATTTAAAATGTGATATAAAAATCCGCCATTTCTCCAATACTGTGTCGAAACCACGTTTTTGGTTTTCAGTTTGAAGAATATTATGAAGACATATTTGCTGATCAGTCTGCAGCACTTTTATCAAATTGCCTCTTTTTCATTAGCACTGGTTCAATAACATTGAATAGAGATCTTCAATTGCACAAATTACCATGTGGCCAGACGGTAAATTCAATTGGTGACCGGATGATTAAGGTTTTTCCCAGATAAAAAAAAAATCCACAATGTTGGATGGCTTCGTGAAAGAGCAATCTTGGCCCCTAGAAATGATGCCGTTGATATGATCAATTATTATCTTTTGTAAGAGTTATCAATCCATTGATTGTGTTCTTGATGAAGATCAGGCAGTAGAATTTCCTGTAGAATTCACTACAACCGCCTGGAATGCCACATCATAACCTGATATTGAAGAAAGTAACTCCAGTTATATTATTAAGAAATCTTGATGCACGTAAACTGTGTAATGATGGATGGTTAGCAATAAAATCTTTGAAAATAATATTCTGGAAGCCATGATAATAACCTGAAATTTTAAAGGCGAAACTGTGTTAATTCTTCAGAATTCCTTTGTTCCTTCTGGCATGTAATTTCAGTTCAAACGTTTACAATTCCCAATGAAAATTAGTTTTGCCATGTCTATAAATAAAGCTCAAGGACAAAGCATAAAATTTGGACTTAATCTTCAAATACCTTGCTTTTCTCATGGCCAGTTGTATATTAGTTGCTCATGCATTGGAAGTTCTAAAAAAAAATACATTTACACACCTGTTGTTTACGTAAAGGTTCTTCGAAATTAATGCTACAGACACATTTACCAGTGTTCAGATATGCACTGCTTGAAACTAAATTTTAATTATTTCATTAAGAGAATAGATTACTAATGTCATCTTTATATATATTGTACATTAAACAGTTAAATCCAAAAGAGATTTAATAGTTTTACTATATGCACTATGATATAAAATAATAAATGCAAGTCTTACATCATATTTTGAAAGAAGAAGGACTAAAGAAGATTGGACTAAAAAAGAGGATTAGGCTACTGGTGAGAGGTCAAAATTGAAAACAAAACAGTTGATCATGGCAGGGTATGTCGAATAAAACGTAACTACTGTTGTTACTTGTGTGCAGGCACAAATTCAAAGCTCAAAGTCGTTTAATTTTTAAACTTCCGTATCCATCTGTCAGTAGCTCAGATGGTTACAAAGGTGGAGAGATAAATAACTAAGGCTTGAGCGCTAAACGTTCTGGTTTCGGTTCTAAGGGGTGATACCCAGGTCATATTTTGAAATCATTAATATATATTAAATAATAATCAATAGAGAATTGACTCTATAATAATAAATAGGGCTATGACAACAGAATATTCTTTTTATTGTTTTAACTATCAAGTCAGTTAGTCAACCGAGAACCACATTACTCTATATAAAAGCATATAAGATATCAACGGATACACTCTTGAGAGTCAAAACAATGAAAAGAATATACTGTTGTCCTAGGGCTAGGACAACAGTATATTCTTTTCATTGTTACCAAGTAAGATCTATGACTTACTTGTAGTTTTATCAAATACTTTTGCAAGCAAAATCTGATCCCGCATTTTGCTAAATCCTACCCTCTGATGAGAAAGAACTATGCGGATTAAGGACTATCCACTTATTTTGTGCTTCCTTTTTAAAATTAAATATGTTTTTAACTCTTTTTCAAAGTGTTTTAGCATGTTTTATTAACTACTTGTTCTTATTATAAGCTCTATTTCTTATTTGGTTTTATCGAGCTTTTACATCTGGTTGAGATTACTTTATAAATATTAACTCTTCAATATTTATAATATACTTTAGTTTTGCCATTTTGGATTATTTTGGTAAACTTAACTGTAATACTTATTTCATTATATATATATATATATATATATATATATATATATATATATATATATATATATATATATATATATATTCTACTTTCTCTCCAACCTCCTCTCATTTTGTCAGCCATTCTCTCTTCTTTATTTTTCTTTCTATTTCTTTTCCTATACGGTTTTCTATCCACTTCTTTCTTCTACTTTTATCCTCTCTATATTTTTTAAATTTTACTCGACTCCTTCTTTTACTCTATTTATTCTCTCCACCTCTCTCTTTTTTGTCCACTTGTTCTTGAACACATGTCTCATGTTTTAATTAATCTATCTTTTCTTTTTCTTTTATTTCTCATATTCCATTCATTCTAACGTCAAATGCTTTCTCATTTGTTTATTTCTCATCTGATTCGATTTTTTTTTCCTTTTCTTATTTTTTCCATTAAGTTTTCCTCTTCTTCTACTTCTTCATCGTCTCATTCTTCTCACCATCTAATTATCCTTTTCAATACTTCCCTTTTTATTAATTTCGTTTTAAAGAATCTAATCCTTACCTTTTGATAACAAGTTGAACGGTATTCTAATGATAACAAACACAATTCTTTGGGACCTGTTCCTTGCCCAAAGCAATGATATCCCATGACTCTTCACTTCAAGTTGTTCATTACTTGGCAAAATAAATAAACTTTAATAAACAAAATAAGATGAGAAAAGGAAAAATATTATGACTGAATGTGCATTTAATGAAAATAGTGCAAATTGTTATAAAATAAGAAGCAAAAAAAATAAATAAATAAAATTAATTTTATCATACTTGAAAAATCAAAAGCAAATTTCCTGAAGCGGAATTAAAAAGATTAACGCTGTTGTCTGGCTTTCAGGTAAAAATCTATTTTGCTCGCCATAAAGTCTGTTTCTTGTAAAAGTGGGAAAAAGATGAAAAATAAAGAAATGAATAGGGCCCAATTAAATCATGTCCATATGGGCAAAATGGAAATCTATTGGTTAAGTTTAGATCTTCCTTGGATTTCAATCTCTTGTTTGCGTCCGCCATCAAGGGTGATAACTGCAGGAAACAAAAAATCAATTGTAAATGATTTGAAAATATTAAATATTTGTTGAGAAGAAATGAAAATAAAATGTGAAAAAATATTTGTATATGCTGCGAGCAAATCATTGAATAAATCTAGTTCTTCATTTCTTTTTTTATTTTTATAACAATTTCCTCATTTATTTCTTTGGCTACAAATTTTAAATAAAAAAATTGGAGATGGGCAAAGTCTGTCATCTGACATCAAATACCAATAACTAAACGAAATGATGACCACTACAATACGAAAAGCGTAAGAAATCACAAAAGTTTGTATAAATTCTAATAAAAGGTTTTGTTAATTTAAGAGGATTTTGTGTGAATTTATTCCTTTTAGTCACCACCTGTTAAGATCAAGAGCCACTCGAGGATAAGGATTAACAAGACGTAACAATTGCCAGCTGAAATTGATCAGTAGAATGAACGAAGTTTCATTATTTATAGAAGAATCAAAAGTATTTGTTGACATTGGATTTGTAGTTGACTCAACAGGGAAGGCTCTTGAAAAAAGACTCTGTCCATGGAAATTTCTCATGATGTTGGGGGAAGGAGGGAATTTTTTTCAGTTCTGGTGAGCAGAAGAATGTTTACTGTTAATGTCTTTATGAGAAGAATGCTCTGAATGGTGCCTTCCTGAATGTGACAACAGTGCACCATCTTAGAACGTATCTGACTATTTCTATTTCTATCTCAATAGTTAGGTATATAATTTTACCATAAGAAACAATACTGTCTCTATTATTAATAACATAATTATTTGCTTTTTCTTGTTAACTATTATTAAAGTGTCATTCCTTGAAATTTCCTCATGAAATCGGCGAAGGGAAATAAAAAAAAAGTATTGAAACATTAATTGGAGATTATTGGGTTTTTTTGTGATCACATGAAAGGTTAATGAACATTGTTTACAGAGTTCCTTGTTAGTTCTGTATAATGAACTATCGGGAAATGAAGGTTTGTTGTATATTTAATACTTAGTTAATCTATCAAAAAACTGCCCTGATTATTTCTGAACTGAAGAGGGCCATCACTACCAAAATCAGGACAGTGCCAAGTCAATTTCAATTGGATCCAGTGTAGCACAAACTAGATAGATACAAGCAGAAAAATCCAGTTAAGAAAAATTCACATACAAAGGTTCACTTGTCTCCACATTGATCGATTTTAATATGAATCTGTTAAAAACCTGGTGCATTTTGATCACTTGCAGTCCTCTGATGACAGTGCTACATGATCAGAGTTTATCACTGATTCCATTACTGACGATATCTTAAACGTGCAGATGCAAGTCACATCTCATATTAACAATTGATGTCTGGAAAATAAAGCACCATCACATCCTTTGCTATCCTTTGTGTATGACCAATACAAGGATCATTGAGATGCAAGCCATGTCTAGAGTTCGTCGTATGACATTGTTGAGAACACTGTGCCTCCTCAATCTGCTGACATTCTTTGTATATAAGGATTGAGTCCATACATTTAACAAACTGCCCACAATGATATCTACGGATGTTGCCTACGCTGAAACTCGTACACAGAGCAACAGCAAATTTGGAACAATTGTTATCAACAAGGTTTGCACCGGCCGAGGATGACAAGGCTTTTTCTATGTTTCAAAAACCATATTATGGTCTATTTAGATGTTTTCTGTATTTAAATATGCTTAGTGTCGATTCATACCATACACTTACTTTTTCTACAACGATTAAGCCTAACGAATTTGTTGTTTTGATGTTTATTTTTTCATTCATGGACATTCAAACACAAATTATACTTAAATATAGAAAGGAAACAATAAATGAACAATATATATTGACTGAAATATATTAGAAATAAAAATATTAATATTGATGAGGACAACTGTCCAAAGAAAAATGGTGCAAACAATGACTACTCTTTATTCTTCCATGCAGACAGAAACATCTTGGTTTGTTTTTGTGTTTTACTCTTCAACCCCCCCCCCCCGCCACAATATAAATTATTTTTTATTTGATTAAAAATAACAGAAATGCTGCCAAGTTGTGTGCACAATTTTGTCCGTCATTTTTCTTTAATGTATTTATTCGCTGCTTTCCTATAAATACCATAGAAAACTTTTATAACAATGTTTCCAATAAAAGTATTTATATTTCCAAAAGTGTTCGCATAAAGATAAAAACTAAAAATATTTGAAAAAGGAATTTGAAATTTATGTACACATTTACAGAATTTTATTAATTCTTGTGAAAGCTTGCATGGCATTTTTTTTAATTTGAAGTTCTTTCAATTAACATGAACTAATTAGGCAGGCTGACAGTGTGTTTCCAATGCAGAGGGTGTGAATAAAACGTATGGCAATAATCTGAGTGTTGTTTTATGGCATATAACCTTAACGAGATCAAATAAGCCTAATGAGATGTAATCAAGAAATGTTTGCTGAAATGAGAACTTGTTAATGAAGTGTTGAGTTTGTGAATTTCAAAACCAATTGCTTTCAATGAGAATGCCCACTAAATTGGATGTGTTTTAAAAAATGTAAAAAGGAATGAAACAACAATCTCTATCATAACAGAGGTCAATTAACAAACGCTGATCAAGAGTTGACATCACTGATGCATATGACTAATTTGAAAAGTGGTGTCCAAGGTCATTAAGAAATAAAAGCACTAATGAGATAGGGTTTAATTAATTATACGTAATGAACACACTTGCGCGAAAGGGTGACAAGATAATATGTTTGTGGGAGAATTAAAAGGATCATGGGCCAAAGGATGGCAATCAAAATGGAATACCAGTTCTGCCAACCGGAACGATGTGCAATCACTTAGTTGCTATACAATTAAACACAACAAATATTCAGATTTTATAGACAAATAATAACACATTAATGGCGACGAATGTCTGATTATTGAATATTACAATTATCTATTTAAAATTCTTAATCATGTTTGAGCTGGTTTATAGAAATAACTAGAATACTCGTGAGCCGCTGGGCAGGACCAGTAGCATTATATATACTACTCTGATTACATTCAAACATTTATATACGATCGCTTAAGAATTCTTCTAGCTTAACTAAAAGTGATAAGTCGCTTTATTTTCAT
>NC_136490.1:72518557-72746057 GCF_053919585.1 Euprymna scolopes | reverse complement strand
TTATTGTTTTTTGTTTAAATGAAAGAGCTTATTTACATTACTATTTAATAATGCTTGCATGAAGAAACAAAAAATCGCATTCAATATGTATTATCTGGTATTCTCCCAATCAAGATTAACAAATGGACAGAAAGAGAGATATTTACCAGTTATAATAAAGTAATAAGTTTCTTGTAATTGTAATAATAAAACCATATTAACATCAAAATTATTAACGATTCAAGCTAATAAAGCTGTCATTTTCAATTAATTGTTTAAATGAAGCTTACTTACCTGAATCAATGAAGCTTACTTTTTTATTGAAATGGCTGACTGCTATAAATTTATGCAAATTAAATGTTGTTTGTTAAATATAATTTTGTTAATCCGGCATTCTGATAATCAAGATTACTAAACTTAGAGATTAGTCAAATGTAACAAAACGATATGCATTATCCAATCAAAACACATCTCCAACAGAAATAATGTAGGGAGAGGGAGCTTACTCTGTTTCCTAAGAAAATATAATGTTTTGGAGTTTCCTGGTATATGCAAGTGGCAGCAATAGTAGATTAAAAGAAAATATCAAATAGAAATTAATATAAAAATAAAAACAAAGATGTTACTTATGGTCGATTTATACTAATAACACTGACCAATATATAGCATAACTAACAAAACACATTTTTTATGGAAATAATTACGGAAGCTATCAAGCACAAATGTAGAGGAGGAAAACTGACTTTATCTTATATATAAGATACATACACTATTGCCAACACTTATGATTTTTCAATTGCAATTGTTTCATTGTATTTTGACAGTTTTCATTTTATTACTAGTAATTTCATTTAATTACTGGTATTCTTTTAAATTTCATTGATTTTAAATATCTTTCATTTTTACATATCTTTCATTTTTGGGATTATTGTTTGCCTTACTAGTATTAATTTACCAATAGACAATGATAGAATTAGCAAACAAGGCTGATCTTTTAACGCATTGCTAATCAGTTGGCAACGGTATTTCTGCGATGCCAATGAGACCAGATAAATGAGATAATGATCATTTACATATTCTTTTCAGTTGATAATTTTGGAACAGACTGAAATTCAATCAGATATTCCAAGACATTTGTCTGGTTAGCAAAGTCTTTGGAATTCACAAAATGGTAAAAGATGCAAAAATGAAGCTAATAATTGGAAAGAAATGAATGGGATCAATGAGACGGTAAGTCTAGCAGAATAGATTTGCTTCCTGCTAAAGCGCAAATAATAGCCTCACAAATGAGGAATATTAATAACTAGAATAGTGCCCATAAAAAATGCAATTATTTACATATAAATCATTTTTATTCTTTTTATTGCAGTCTTCTTATACTGAGATTACATATTTTGTTACAAATGTTATTTTTGTTATTTTAAATCCGGAAATATTTTTTCTGATCACAGATGAAATAAATAAGTGACCAATTAATTGAAATGAAAAGTATAATAAATTATGCAAAAATTAAATTTGAATTTGTACACCAGTTCTATCTGTTATAACTTGAACGCTTCTCTTATGAATAATAGATGTGTGAAACTTTTATTTGATAGATGGCGTATAAGTCTTAAGGGAACAGTGGTTATGATTTTAGCTAACACAAGAGTTTTATAGTTATGCATAGAAGTATAATTTCCAAGTTGGCAAGTGAAGTCATAAATGATATTAGTCTTATATAATAAATTTGTGTGAGTAAATTTATTTACATTTTCGGGGCCCGTGTCACAGTGAATAGAGACGTTGAATCTCTATGGTTCCAGGTCAGCATTGTCTGAAGATAGCAGTTTTAATCCTACCCAAAGCCGGCCAGAGGCTTACTTGGCCAAAACGTGGTGAGACGATCTGGAAGGCAGTAATTGCTGAGGATGCAGTTAGAAGATTTGGAGTTCCTATCCTTTCATGGTTACCACCTGACGAAGGCCAGAGGAATAGTTGGCTGAAACGTTGTGAAACAACAACTAAAAAGATGAGGTTAATAGTCCGCAAATAAAATAAACTAATAAATTTATTATATTTAAATAGTAAATAGTTTGTGTTTTTATTTTATTATATTTAAATAGTAAATAGTTTGTGTTTTTATTTTATTATATTAAAATAGTAAATAGTTTGTGTTTTTATTTTATTATATTTAAATAGTAAATAGTTTGTGTTTTTATTTTATTATATTTAAATAGTAAATAGTTTGTGTTTTTATTTTATTATATTTAAATAGTAAATAGTTTGTGTTTTTATTTTATTATATTTAAATAGTAAATAGTTTGTGTTTTTATTTTATTATATTTAAATAGTAAATAGTTTGTGTTTTTATTTTATTATATTTAAATAGTAAATAGTTTGTGTTTTTATTTTATTATATTTAAATAGTAAATAGTTTGTGTTTTTATTTTATTATATTTAAATAGTAAATAGTTTGTTTTTATTTTATTATATTTAAATAGTAAATAGTTTGTGTTTTTATTTTATTATATTTAAATAGTAAATAGTTTGTGTTTTTATTTTATTATATTTAAATAGTAAATAGTTTGTGTTTTTATTTTATTATATTTAAATAGTAAATAGTTTGTGTTTTTATTTTATTATATTTAAATAGTAAATAGTTTGTGTTTTTATTTTATTATATTTAAATAGTAAATAGTTTGTGTTTTTATTTTATTATATTTAAATAGTAAATAGTTTGTTTTTATTTTATTATATTTAAATAGTAAATAGTTTGTTTTTATTTTATTATATTTAAATAGTAAATAGTTTATGTTTTTATTTTATTATATTTAAATAGTAAATAGTTTGTGTTTTTATTTTATTATATTTAAATAGTAAATAGTTTGTGTTTTTATTTTATTATATTTAAATAGTAAATAGTTTGTGTTTTTATTTTATTATATTTAAATAGTAAATAGTTTGTGTTTTTATTTTATTATATTTAAATAGTAAATAGTTTGTGTTTTTATTTTATTGTATTTAAATAGTAAATAGTTTGTGTTTTTATTTTATTATATTTAAATAGTAAATAGTTTGTGTTTTTATTTTATTATATTTAAATAGTAAATAGTTTGTGTTTTTATTTTATTATATTTAAATAGTAAATAGTTTGTTTTTATTTTATTATATTTAAATAGTAAATAGTTTGTGTTTTTATTTTATTATATTTAAATAGTAAATAGTTTGTGTTTTTATTTTATTATATTTAAATAGTAAATAGTTTGTGTTTTTATTTTATTATATTTAAATAGTAAATAGTTTGTTTTTATTTTATTATATTTAAATAGTAAATAGTTTGTGTTTTTATTTTATTATATTTAAATAGTAAATAGTTTGTTTTTATTTTATTATATTTAAATAGTAAATAGTTTGTTTTTATTTTATTATATTTAAATAGTAAATAGTTTATGTTTTTATTTTATTATATTTAAATAGTAAATAGTTTGTGTTTTTATTTTATTATATTTAAATAGTAAATAGTTTGTGTTTTTATTTTATTATATTTAAATAGTAAATAGTTTGTGTTTTTATTTTATTATATTTAAATAGTAAATAGTTTGTGTTTTTATTTACATTGTTGGAGAGAGAAAAGAGGTAATAAGCACCTTCAAAAGGTATAATTAATATTATTCCTAGCAAGAATTATGTTCTTCATTAATCGGATATCTGGAGAGAATACGTTTTTAGCATGGATGGTGCTCTAAAAATACGCACAGCAGTTGTCATTCTAATTAGCATAGAAGTAGGATTAGTTTATTGTTAGCAAATAGTTAATGTGCTTTAGGTGACAAGGCCATATGAGATGAAGATTGTCTCAGATGATGATGATGATGACCATGTTGGCTTCTGATGAACGACTTTTAGAAATTGACTTCCAAATCAACATATCTCTGGCAGGGTTTTATTTATCCCTCTTTCTCTCAAATGAATCCTCATTGTTTCTAGTTGTGTTTTTATTAGTCTATCTCTGCCAACTAATCCTGCTATCCCAACTGTTATACATGTCCTAGCGCAAGTACTCTTATCCATTCTTTCAATGTAACCAAACTAAATTATGAAGTCATCAGTTCTGTAGTAAACATGGCCTTTTGAAGTGTGGTGGATTTGGCGATATCAAAAATATATAAAGGCATTTTCATTGTGTGTTTGATTGAAATTATAGAGGAATCTATTGAGAGTACTGGAGAAACATTTGTATTCCTTTCCTTTAATAAGGATGTTAATGAATACGCTCTCAGTGTATTATATATTTGGATAAGGTTTTGCAAGCATATAAAAATAAATATTGAATATCAACTAAAATATCATTTAAAAAAGAACTGCTTTCTTTTTCATTTCAACTGTACATCAGCTTCGATCAAATATGCACCAAGGTTAAAGATTTTATTATTTTTATTATTTCAATTTACTCACTGATCTTGCATTTCAAATTTCAGGTGCATTTCACATCGTTTCCCATTGTCTCAAATATCTGTATTCATCATCTCTCAAATCAATACGCTGTTACTATCTTAAGCTTCTCTAGCCGCTAGTGTATAAATTAGATTTAAGTAATATAATATCTATCAAAATAATTGATAATAGCTTAAGATATTCATTGGAGATATGTACTGTGGTCTATTGATGAATTAAGTGATTGCTTGACCTGAATGCCCAACTTGATGATCTAAGAAGTATTATATGAAAATGGTAATCATCAGCAGTAATAAAACAATAAAATATAAACAAAATATTTCATGCAATCATAAGAAGCTAATAATGTTCAAATTGGTACATAATAATAATTATTACTTATTAAGAAGATTGAGACACAAAGATGATTTGACGAGTACTAAGTAGTATTTATTTCTAATTAAACAATGGGATTTCTGTTCTCTGAATTCATAAAAGAAATTCTAAATAGAATATGAAAAGAATTAGTAATACAGAATTTTCTCATTTACATTTGTGTAAATATCACAACTACTGACATTGACTTCCTTAATTATCATTGTTTGCATATTTGCCCAACATTTAGAGGGCTGTCAGACTTATTATTATATTTATATTCAATTAAATGAAACTAGTAAGATATCATTTGGAATAAACATTAGAGTGTTCACTAATAGACTGAGAGAACGAAGTTCTATCCTCGATTGAGCCATACCAAAGAAATGGTACTTGATTTTCCTTTATTAAACATCCAGCATCATAAGGTAATGATCAAATGTAAATGGAGCCATCTTTCATGTGTGTGTAATAATCAATGAAAATGGAACCTTCTGATGCCCAGTGTCTCTGATTAATCCATTTCATTAGTATAGGTACAATAAAAGTAAATTTTATTTAATTAACAATGATGTCAAACTACTTATAATATAATGAGAGTGGAATGTGATTACAACAAACATACATAAACATATGCATACCTATATATACACACAATGAAATATGGTATGGGTCTCTCACACACTGACTATCAGCATCATGCCACTATTGTAAGCATCGGGCAATATCTGATGAGCTCCCAAATCCAAACCTCCAAATAGTGTACTAACATCATGAAAAAAAGTAGCAGAACAACTTTTATCACGAAACTGGCCAAACATTTTGGACAAGACTGTGTTACAAATGTGGCAGAATCAGAAAAGTCTGCTACAGAAATAGCCCAAAGGAAACACCAAAAATACACCAAAAACTTCCATTGCAAAAGAACCAGAATGATGGGCTAACCAACAAGGTATCAAGTAGTTTCTGAATGAATTCACTCAGGACTATATAGATAAGGAAGGCTATATAGATTGATTAAAAAGAGGATTGCCCCAGTATGATCAAGAGAGAATTAAAATGTCTGTCCAAGATCAAGGCTTGATGACCAATGTTTTTAAGAAAATGAGTGGTCTCACTAATGAAAACAAGTGCAGGTTCTGCCACACAGAAGTAGAGAGAGTGAGCCACCTGACATCCAACTCTAAGGTTCTGCTGGGAGCAGCTGCAATACGATGCAACACAATGGAGTGGTAAATATTTCCACTCGACGATCTGTAAAAAGTTAAATATCAAATGCAAGTCTTGGAAACTTATACCAGAAAGAACAGTTGGAAATAAACTATACATTATCCACTAGGTGCTTAAAAAACGGAACCATAAAACCTGACATAGTAATATGGGAGAAGAAGGAAAAAGAAGCAACTTTAGTAGAAATTAGTGTCCGCAATGTGTCTAGGTTAAAGAGAAATGAGAGAGAAAAGATAACGAAATATGAAGGTTTTGTATATGGTATGAAAAGAAACTGGAATCTTAGGAAGATCTCTATCATTCCAGTAATTATAAGAGCAACTGAACTCATGAAAAAGAATTTCAAAAACTATCTGGGTTAGTTGGCAGAGATAGACTAATGGAAACACGGTTAGAAATTAGGATAATTAATTTGAGAGAAAGAGGGATCAAGAAAAACCTGGTCAGAGACAAGTTGATTTGGAAGTCAATTTCTAAAAGTCGTTCATCACAAGTCAGCATATAAAGCAGAAGTAAAACTGATGATGATGATGATGATCATCATCATCATCATCATCATCATCATCTCTGAGTTAGCAGATGAACTTTGGCATCCTGTAGGATGCCCCATCTGTACATTGTACAAACTGATAAGAAATTAAAAAAAAAAAAAAGAAATAACTGTTGGGGCATTGAAGAGATTTATTGCTGTTTATGTTCTAGTTAAAACTGTCAATTGTCAATTGTCAATATATAAACCCATGCGCTTTCATCCTTCAATCATGAAGATCAGCAAAATTTATTAGATGAATTTCACACATAAATATGCTGTACGTCTTTCTATGAGATTAGTTGTCCTACCAAGATTTCATAGTCCAATCTACCTTGCTATTTCACCCATACGTATGAGACAGAAAATATGGATTCATACATTTCACACATACATACATACATACATACATACATACATACATACATGATAAAACAGTATTACTGTGAAAATTTGCTGTTTCTTATACTCTGATAGACACTAAGTCATTTTTTAATAATAATAATAATAATAATAATAATAATAATAATAATAATAATAATAATAATAACAACTATCGGGACCTGTGGAAATTCCACAGCAGCATTTTTCATATGTAATATATTGTTGCTGAGCATGCTGTGAGCGTTCTGTTCAGCATGAATGAAGGCACAATCATATTATTCTAGTTTTTTTATTAAAACTGTACTGCTCCCTTACTAAAATAATAACTTTGATATATTTCCTGGTCTGATTGTTTCATTACAAACACACCGGTTAATTAACTCACATTTTATCATTTTTCATAATTATTGAATATGTTACTATGTTCGACAATAATTTTTCATAAGTTCAACCCACATTATCGCCCCTCCCTTTACTAAAATATTAAATTTGATATATTGTATTGGCTGATTATTTTATAAAAAACACAACTATCTATTAACTCACATTTCATCATTTTTAATAATTCTTGGATATGGTACTAATTTTGACAATAATTTTTCATCATTTAAACTCACCATATCGCACACCTTACTAAAATAATAACTTTGATACATTGTCTAGCCTCATTATTTCATTACAAACACACATCAATCAACTCACATTCAATAATTTTTCGTAATTCTTGGATATGTTACTCATTTCGACAACATTTTTTCATAATTTAAACCAACGTTGTCGCCCAACCTCACTAAAATAATAACTTTGATACATTTGCTGGGCTGATTATTTCATTACAAACACACTAATCAATTAACCTCCATTTCATCATTTTTCATAATTCTTGGGTATGTTACTAATTTCGACAATCATTGTTCATAATTTATACCCACATTATCGCCCCCTCCTTAATAAAATAATAACTTCGAAATATTTCCTGGGTTGATTATTTTATTACAAACACACTAATGCATGAAATCACATTTAGTCATTTTTCATAATTCTTGGATATGTTGCTTATTTCGACCATCATTTTTCATAATTTTAACCCACATTTTCGCCCTTCCCTCTTTACTAAATAATAACTTTGATATATTGTCTAGGCTGATTATTTTATTATAAACACACCAATCAATTAAATCACATTCGTCATTTTTCGTAATTCTTGGATATGTTACTAATTTCGAAAATAATTTTTTATAATTTAAACCATCCTCGTCGCCCTCTCTTACTAAAAAAATACTTTGATATAGTCTGGGCTGATTATTTCATAAAAACACAACTATTAATTAACTCACACTTCATCATTTTTCTTGATTCTTGGATATGTTACTCATTTCGACAATTGTTTTTAATATTTCTAACCCACATTATCAACCCTCCACTAATAAAATAAAAACTTTGATATATTATCTGGGATGATTATTTCATTTCAAACACACCAACCAATTAACTTGCATTTCGTCATTTTTCATAATTCTTGGATATGTTACTAATGTCGACAATCATTTTTTATCATTTTAACCCACATCATCGCCCCACTTACTAAAATAATAACTTCGATATATTGTTTGGTCTGATTATTTCATTGCAAACCCACTAATGCATTAAATAACATATTATCATTTTTCATAATTCTTGGATATGTTACTAATTTCGATACTAATTTTTATAATACAAACCCACATTATGCCTCTACCTCCTACTTATATAATATATTTGATATATTGTCTGGGATTATTATATCATTACAAACACACCAATCAAGTAACTCACATTTCATCATTTTTCATAATTCTTGGATATGTTACTAATTTCGACAATAATTTTCATAACTTTAACCCACTATGTCGCTCCCCCTTACTTAAATGGTAACTTTGATATATTGCCTGGGCTGATTATTTCATTACAAACAAATCAATCAATTCTGGGTATTCTCATAGTATATATGTTTCACGTCCCGGGTGATGCTGCATATTCTGCTAATATATATCATTCACCTATCTTATTCGATTCCGGGCGACGCTGGGTATTTTGCTACTATATGTTTTCCACCTATCTCATTCAATACTGGGCGACGCTTTCTGATAGCATATATTTGCACATCTCATTCAATCCCGGGACTGACTTCATGTCCACCACCCCACTGTTGAAAATATACATTAAATAAAGTAATGTTTTAATCGTAAACTGTTTTAGCCATTTCCTGGACTGATTTATATCCCCAACCCACTGTTAAAAATTTACATGAAATAATGTAATGTCTAAATAGTAAACTGTTTCAGCCATTTCTGGAACTGACTTATAATCCCCACCCCACTGTTGAAAATATACATGAAATAAAGTAATGTATAAATCGTAAACTTTTTCAGCCATTTCTGGGATCGACTTCTTATCTCCCATTCTACTCTTAAAAATATATATTGAATAAAGTAATGTCCAAAACGTAAATGATTGCAGCCATTTCCGGAACCGACTTCATATTTCCCACCCCAATGTTAAAAATATACATTAAATAAAGTAATGTGTAATGCGTAAACGGTTTCACCCATTTTCGGGACTGATTTAATATCCCCCACCCCACTGTTAAAAATATACATGAAATAAAGTAATGTTTAAATCGTAAACGGTTTGAGTAGTTTGCGGGACTGACTTCATATCCCGTAACCCACTGCTTAAAATATACTTGAAATAAAGGAATGTTTAAATAATAAACTGTTTCAGCAGCTTTTTAAAAGTAATACATAAAAACATTAACACTGTTAGGGATTAGGCAACCATGGCTTCAACATGAATTTCTTAGTGTACTATCAGTTTCAGCATTCCAGTGACTTAAATTCCCCCGTTTTTAGTCTTGGTTAATGGAGGAGAAATCCTTCATTACTGATACAATTTTTATTTTTGTTATTGACCAGAGAGCCCCTTTTGGGGAGCTGGTTTCCCCTAAATTTATAACCGACCTCATGTCCAATTCCGCCCTTGTGGGGAGGCAAGTAAACAAAAAAAAAATAATTAGAATGGACATTTTCCAGGGCATTTTATAATTAATCAGAAGTGACATTTCCAGGGCATTTTGTAATTAAATCAGAAATAACTTTTTCCAGTTACTTTTTTAATATTAAAACTTTGTTACATTAAACATAGTACCTATTCACAATGCCTCCCCACGGGACAGATTTAGACACCAGGGTCGTTTTTTAACGTGGAGAAAAAATCGTCTTAGTTATAAAGGATTTCTCTTCCACTGAGAGAGAAGAAATTGAAATGCAGCACCTGAAGACAGATACTACACTTTGATCTTAGCCAAAAGGACAAGAAAGACAAATCATTTTTATCAGCTTTGCCCCAACAGCGACACCAATTTAAAAAATATTTTTGGGTGACAAGGTTTATTTTGGAATATTCCACTTTCTTTTTAGGGATGCACAGCATGATAACGGACTGAGCGATAAGAGTAGTAGTAGTAGTAGTAGTAGTAGTAGTAGTAATTATTATTATTATTGTCAGAAACCCCATAAACTGTATCTCCTCCAAAAAATATAGTGGCGCCCATCTGCTGGCACTACACCAAATGGTTCTGAAAATTCAAGGAGGTTGCAAAAAAGAGGAGGGAGAGCACCAATCAGGCCTCCACTGGAACAATCCAAGACAATGCAGAGAGTACTGAAAGCTTCGAAGGCTTATTACCATCAAAATTCCACAAAGAACCAACTGCCATTGAAAGTTAGAAATCAATGGTAAACGTCTGTTGTGATAACTCAAAGTGATTCTCAATGGTTTTCAAAAGTAGCAAAGTGTGCTGCAAATCTAGTGAAACTTGGAACACCACTTGATGAATCTGTCACGTATCATCTGTTTATAGGTATTTATCCCCTTGTCTCAAAAAATGCTGAATGTTAGGTACCCAAACCTATTATTAATCCTTTGTGACTTCATTCATTTTTAAGTAAATGTGCATATCTCTCTCTCTCTCTCTCTCTCTCTCTCTATATATATATATATATATATATATATATATATATATATATATATATATATATTATATTATATATACAGTTAATAAAATATGTTAAAAAACACTTTGAAATGAGTTAAAAACATATTTAATCTGAAAAGGAAACACTAGATAAATGGATAGTCCTTAATCCGCGGAGTTTCGAAGAAATACTCTCCTTCTCATCAGAGGATAGGAATTAGCAAAATGCGGGATCGGATTTTGCATGCAGAAGTATTTGATGAAACAACAAGTAAGTCAAAGATCTTACTTGAAAACAAAATAAGTTAAGCAGAGGGAATATGGTAAAGAAAAAGGTGTTACACATGGATGGATAGTCTGGTGGAAGATAAAAAATCCAGTGACGGTAAAATCCAAATGAAAAACTTCAAGAAAGTTAAAAGAATTTCAATTTGTACAAGTAATATCCAAAGAAATCCCGTAATATATATATATATATATATATATATATATATATATATATATATATATATATATATATATATATATATATATATATAAACTCGCCGTCCACATAGATGCTGAATGATCCTAATCGCGGGTCGCTTTAATGTTGGTTTTAATAGATTATGTCATCCTTTTGTTGCATCAGCTTTTATGACAACATCCTTTCTTTTTGTGATATTATAAAGGATTTGCTCGATCTTTTCCTACCCTTTTTAATTCGATTTCATCCCTTCGTCCACGTAACAAACATACAAAGTGAGCAAGATAATAAAAACGATCCACAGAGTTTTAGAAGCATATAGACAAATTATATATACAGGAAAAAAGTTTCGCAGTAAAAATATTTTAGAAAATGTAAAAACACTTATATTTTTTATATCTTTCTTTTTCCTTCCTATGTTTTAAACAAAGACATTCATTCACATTTTTTTTTCTTTTCGACTCCACAGTCTTTCTTTTTCACTCTCATCATTGTTCTCCCTTCATCCCCTCACCAACGACGGCCTTTCAAAAATAAATCAGGTCAGTGGTCATGTCAACGATTATGCTCATTTCTTTAGCCAGATTGTCTTGCACTTTGCTGAATGCTTGTTAACTCATGACTTTTATCTCTTAATTATTCTAATCAACTTGTGATGAAACGATGTTTGTTTGCCTCGAAATTGTTCACATCATTAACGAGAGAAGAAGACAAAATGACAAAGAGAGAAAAAAGTCTTAAGTGAACAAAAGAGAATTGCATTCATAATTAATGTTCATCAAATTAACAAAACTAATTACTACAACTTGTTGAGAAGGAGTACAAAAACATTCACTGATTTTTTCAGTATAAAATATGTCTTTTTTTTTTTCAGTATTTGAAAAATATGCCTCAATAGTGTCACTTTAAACAAACTAGTTGACACTTGATCACAATAGTTGATGAAATTTGAACATTATTGAAGGAGATGAGATAAATTTCTAATATCAAAACTGGCAGGCATAAAATTTATGCGCATAATGTAAAAAAATATCCTGAATAAAAAAAACGAATTCCATGAAACAATTTTCATTCATGGTTGGAAAAGAATTTCAAACGATAAACGTAAACAATCTGAAAAAGTAGACAAACGGACAGATTACCAAGACATTGGTATTAAAAATCAAATTCTTTTTAAATAGTTTAAAAAAAGAGGAAAAGGCATTTTGACTCCCATTATTCAGTATTTCAAATTGCTCTTTATAAATAGTGTCTACATCACAGTCATTAGCGAATGAGTGATGACTTCAATGTTTCTAAATTTTAAGAATACGAATTATGTAAAACTGGAAAAAGATCAAGATTATGTAAAACTGGAAAAAGATCAAGATTATGTAAAACTGGAAAAAGATCAAGATTATGTAAAACTGGAAAAAGATCAAGATTATGTAAAACTGGAAAAAGATCAAGATTATGTAAAACTGGAAAAAGATCAAGATTATGTAAAACTGGAAAAAGATCAAGATTATGCAAAACTAGAAAAAGATCAAGATTATGTAAAACTGGGAAAAGATCAAGATTATGTAAAACTGGAAAAAGATCAAGATTATGTAAAACTGGAAAAAGATCAAGATTATGTAAAACTGGTAAAAGATCAAGATTTTGTAAAACTGGGAAAAGATCAAGATTATGTAAAACTGGAAAAAGATCAAGATTAGATAAAACTGGAAAAAGATCAAGATTATGTAAAACTGGAAAAAGATCAAGATTATGTAAAACTGGAAAAAGATCAAGATTATGTAAAACTGGAAAAAGATCAAGATTATGTAAAACTGGAAAAAGATCAAGATTATGCAAAACTAGAAAAAGATCAAGATTATGTAAAACTGGAAAAAGATCAAGATTATGTAAAACTGGAAAAAGATCAAGATTATGTAAAACTGGAAAAAGATCAAGATTATGTAAAACTGGAAAAAGATCAAGATTATGTAAAACTGGAAAAAGATCGAGATTATGCAAAACTAGAAAAAGATCAAGATTAGATAAAACTGGAAAAAGATCAAGATTATGTAAAACTGGGAAAAGATCAAGATTATGTAAAACTGGAAAAAGATCAAGATTATGTAAAACTGGGAAAAGATCAAGATTATGTAAAACTGGGAAAAGATCAAGATTATGTAAAACTGGAAAAAGATCAAGATTATGTAAAACTAGAAAAAGATCAAGATTATGCAAAACTAGAAAAAGATTATGTAAAACTGGAAAAAGATCAAGATTATGTAAAACTGGAAAAAGATCAAGATTATGTAAAACTGGAAAAAGATCAAGATTATGTAAAACTGGAAAAAGATCAAGATTATGCAAAACTAGAAAAAGATCAAGATTATGTAAAACTGGAAAAAGATCAAGATTATGTAAAACTGGAAAAAGATCAAGATTATGTAAAACTGGAAAAAGATCAAGATTATGTAAAACTAGAAAAAGATCAAGATTATGCAAAACTAGAAAAAGATCAAGATTATGTAAAACTGGAAAAGATCAAGATTATGTAAAACTGGTAAAAGATCAAGATTATGCAAAACTAGAAAAAGATCAAGATTATGTAAAACTGGAAAAAGATCAAGATTATGTAAAACTGGAAAAAGATCAAGATTATGTAAAACTGGAAAAAGATCAAGATTATGCAAAACTAGAAAAAGATCAAGATTATGTAAAACTGGGAAAAGATCAAGATTATGTAAAACTGGAAAAAGATCAAGATTATGTAAAACTGGAAAAAGATCAAGATTATGTAAAACTGGTAAAAGATCAAGATTTTGTAAAACTGGGAAAAGATCAAGATTATGTAAAACTGGAAAAAGATCAAGATTAGATAAAACTGGAAAAAGATCAAGATTATGTAAAACTGGAAAAAGATCAAGATTTTGTAAAACTGGAAAAAGATCAGCTACCTCCACGCATTAAACAAGATGTACATGAAGAAGGTCAGAGGTTACATCAGCCAAAACATTGTGTGAATAAAACTCAAGATTAGAAGAGTTGTTTCTAATAATCAAAACAATGCCAACGATGATTTCAGTATGTTAAAAAGCCCACTATTTCTTTGTCACAAATAGTAATGTCAAAGAAGTTACCAGAAAATATCTGCTGTGCTATAATGAATAAGCTCGAAATCCCTGTATGAGGCCATCTTCAAACATCTCAGTATTCAACACTGCACAATTTTTAGAAGTTTTTCAAACTTTGAGTATCCAAAGTTATAAATCTGAGGAGAATTATTGTCACTCAGACAGACAGTGGGAACACCACTTGTTATTGCCAGTCACTAATAATAATTTGTGTGAAGTGTCTAAGTGAGTAAAATAATTCTACTAATAAGACTAGTTTATGAGTTATTAACATCAATTTTTCTTCTTTGTTAGTAATGAAAAATATATCTGTTTGGTCTATTAACGAATATTCAGGTTGTAAGTGCACGTTTTGTTTGCCTATTTTTTGTTACCATGGTGATCTATTATTGATAATGGACTTTATTTATATCATTATGATTCTGCAAATCGTCATTGAGAATCGGAGTGAAAGAACTCCAACAAAAATGCACTTAATTGGAACCCTCTGGCTCAACCCTTAAAGTCAAACTTATGTATAGCTGTAGTTTATATATATACTATTGTGAGAGAATGTTACCGTTATAAGACATTATATGGTTTGTTCTTTTATAAAGAATAAGAGTTTTTTTTTCTTACCAATTGTTGGATTCTATGTTATGATTGTCTTGTGGTTTTGAACCCCATCTTGAATTTACTTATTTGCATATATAAATTGATGACCACAAACAATATAGAATATTTATAATATTAATTTATTTATTGCAGAGATATATGTGTAGATTCCTTCATTGGTTTGCTCACATTGAAATAATAGATGAAAATGCAGTAGAATTACAAGTAGGTCGAAAGATGATAAACAGTTTCTGTGCAAGAAATGTAAGACAATTTAGACTAATGAAAACTCAGATGGCGAGAAAGTATATTTGGATCATGAAACTATTGAAGTTGCCCAGAAGTGTTTTTATCTTGATGATACAATTGGAGCATAGAGAGGAGATGGTACTTGTGTAGTAGTAAACGTTAGGAGTGGATGGAGTAAGTTTAATGAAATTTTTCCATTACTAAATAGCAGTGCTGTCACTGTCGACAAAGGGAAGAGTCTATCAGCAGGTGTGCACAGTGTGATGATATATGGAAATGAAACCTGGTCAGTGAGATTTGAGGACACGCAATGCATGGAGAGAAATGATATGAGAATGATACAATAAATGATGTGAGTTAAAAAAAAAAACAGGTTTAGATCAGGGGAAGATCAAATCTAAAGTGTATAGAGAGATGTGTGCAAAACATTGAAAGAATAGCTAACAGTGCTTGAGTTAGTAGATGTAGAACAGTTGAGGTAGCAGGGTCAGTTGACAGGCGAAGGCCAAAAACATGTGAGGAATTGATGAATGAAGGATTTGAAAAAAGAAACAGTGATAGGTTAGAAATGGAAGTCTGGAAGTTAATTTCTAAAACTTGCCAAGATGTAATATAAAGGTTAAATCGATGATGAGGATGATGATGATGAAGACGACGACGACAACGACGACGACGACAATGACGACAACGACGACGGTGGATGACTTTTTCTAGGTGATCATGTAAGTTGAACATTTCCTCTGCCTGGTTGCTATCTATCACTCATGAACTCATTTAGCTATTTCATAATTACTCTAACATCACATGATCTTATTAAATGTGTTAATCCTTTTACCACCTCTGATAATGGGTATATTTCTATGTGTGGTGTAGCAATCGGTCTCTGAAGATTAACAGGGGCACCACGTGAAGGTTTGCTACTTGCCCCAGTATGGGCAAGACCATGCCATGCCCATAAAATTGATGTAGGCATACCGGACCATAACTGGTGCCCTTAGACCAACTCCCTTGCCAGTTCTATACTGCCTAACTGGTATTCCACCACCACATATCAGGCGAGAAGTCATCACCAGAATAGAACGGTACAAACAGCTTAACGACCACAGGCACTCACTGTTTGGCCACCAATCAGTGAGACAAAGACTAAAATCTTGCAGTAGCTTCATCAATATAGAGGAAATCGATCCCAGGCAAGCTGCCTTCTATAGGATGGAAGGATGGCGAGACTATAACAGCAGGAATAAAAATGAAGCCCTACCAGACCCAAAAGAAACACTCCCCTAGGGTTCAAACTTTGGTAGAAAAAACTGCGTGACTCTAAATAGAGCCAGAGCCAAAGTAGGCAAGACAAAAGACAATCTCCACAAGTGGGGCCTAGCCACCTAACCTTTATGTCCATGTGAAGAGGTACAAACGATGCACCACCTTAGGGAAAACTGCCGATTGGGTCCTCATTGCTCAAACCAAGACCTTAAGGAGGCAAACAGCACCGCCATGCGATGGGTTAATTTCTATTGCGATAAGATATGATGATTAAATGTGTTTCATATCACTCATTACTTGATTTACTATCAAACACCAAACAGTGTCTCCACTATTACATCAAAAGGAATAAGTTATTCTAATACATGAGAAATCCCCAATTTGTGTAGAGTCTGAAGAGACCAGAGTATTTGAATCTCTGTTTTATGCAACAAGGAGGTCCCACCTCACAATCTACCTGTAACGGTAACCCCATATTTCTTAACCATGTTTTTCTTTCTGTTCTTCAATTTATATTTGTCAACAAAATACTACCATTAAAATAACTGGCACCATTACTAAATCTAATTTGATGAAAATAGATTTTATTGAGAAAAATTCATTTTTAAATGACAATCTATTATCTGTGTTTGCTCAATTGTTGTACATAAGAAGTGGGAGGCGATAATATTACACTTACTGAAATGCTGGTATTTATCAGATTTTCTGATTCTATATTTCTAGAATCTTGCTAAAATATAAATCAGAATAATGTGGTAATTTCTACTATTAGTTTCTTTTTTTCTGAGCGAACTAGATCCTCTTACTTGTAAAGTAATACACTTCCACTTAAAGGCATAAAAAAGAACTGTCATTTGAATTGAGCTCTATTTTCTACAGGCATTTATTTATAAGAATTTGATTTTTATAATCATAAATGGTCCAAATAATGTATAAGCTTTGCCTATCTCTCCTAAGCACTATCTGTCTAATAATAATAATAATAATAATAATAATAATTCTGATTTCGTTTATGAATGTCTCTCTGGAAAGGGATGGGATTCATTTCCAGAGGATTTCCCTTAATCCCGGCTTCAAACCAGGAGCTTCAAAGATCAAGGATTTTCCTAAGGATGTTGGTGATACCTATAATTTCAGAGGTTTGAAGGCCACCTAAAACATCGGGGATTTGTAGTTTTTTTCAATTGTCCTTCCAGACGACTTGATACTACTCCTACTGTACCAACTACGACTGGGATTATTTGTGTTTTAACCCCGTGTATATCTCCAAGGCTCCACTTCTCATTCTCCTTCTCTCTCACAATCCTGTCCCAGGGTACTGAGAAGTCTACAATCTGACAGTTTTTTGAAACCTTGTCAATGACGACCAAATCCGGACGATTATGTTCCAATTGCTTGGTCGTTATGACACTTTTGTCCCACCATAGCTCTACCTTGCCATCCTCACTTGTTCTCACTTCATCAGGCACCTCCTCAAACCATTTTCCAGCACACTTCACCCCAACCCTCTGACACACCTCCCAATATATCCGGAGTCCCATGCGATCGTAATAATAATAATAATAATAATAATAATAATAATAATAATAATAATAATAATAAATCATAAAGGGTTATAGATGTAGATTATGAAACAGATATAAATAAGGTGTTTGTAAATCCATTAAATAAAAATAAGAAAAATAATCTTGAAAACAGTGTGAAAAAGATTATGATAGGATACTGAGTGGATATGTATATATGATTCGCACAGCTGTTTTAGTATTATTAAACTGAGTTAGTATTTAGGATAACTGAATCAAAAAATATTAATGCAAATGACTTAAAGTTTTATCCTATAATATAATATAAGTATAATCATTGTAAATTATTTTAAAGTTCTTTATTCTTTGCTTTCATTGCTAGAAAGAAAAATGAGTTTCATACTTGTTAAATAAAAATGAAACAAAGTAAAAGAATTAATGCTTCTCCAGTGTGATAATTACTGCTTAAATAATGTCAATCAATAAAGCTGAAATTTTTTTTCTGGTTCTCCTGGCTCATTCCTTCTAATAAACTCCGTCAGACATAACTGGCTTAGTTTTATTAGATTTCATGAGAGCCGAATGGTTCAACATATTTTTCTAGATCTGAAAAAATATATAATATTAAACATTATTAGGGCATTCACTAAATTCAAAAAAGTGTAATTTTTATAAATAAATATTCGTAGACATATTCATAGAGACAAAAAATAAATTCATACTTTTCCCAAATGATACAAAATTCTTGATAGACCTTAAACACAACATATTAGACCCAAACTTTTATCTTGCCACTAGTATGCACATTTATTCTAGATTATTTTCAAAAATTTGTCTCTTCGTTATATTTCATTTGAAACTTTGTGTAGGGCGTTCTTCTTTCTAACTCGTTTTCAATAAGTAATGAATGCTAGAAAATGTACAAATTATCTATTGCTCTATATTGCTAATTTACACAAGATGACACGCAGGACAGAAATCTAGAAAAGGGAGAGTTTAAAATGAGTAGATAGCATGACATATGGCAAATAGAAACTGGTAATATTTACCATTCAAAAGTTGAGTTTTGAGTATGATAGAACTGTGTTTTCCGGGGACGAGGTGTAAGGTGTTGAGGGAAAATAAAGTAAATCATTACAAAAAAACTATTGTGTCACTACCGTATTCTTAAATCTAGTCCACGACCCAATCTTCAGCAGCCTCGCGCCGGCATCTTCTCACAGGTTATGTAAACAGCCAGAATATGTCGAAGCGATTAACAAAGAAGGTGTCAGAAGACAAGTTTCAATGAAAACGTGAAATTCATTAAATGGTTTTTGTCCAGAATTCACTCGATATTAAAAAAACAAAAGCAAATCTATATGATTCTTGGACTCGTGATGAAACAAAAACATCACACAAATAATTACTATTTTCTAGCATTTTAACTGCCTGGAGAATAAACCCGATTTTTCTCTGAAAGATTTTCGCAATTTCCTGTGTTCATGGTCATATAAGTTGATGAAAAAAAAAAATTGTGAAGAACTAATTGACGAATTTTGAGAACATCAGAAAACTGAGTACCGGACTAATAAATAGCAAGAAAAATATAAATCTTTTCTAATTAAAATAGGAAACCAAAAATATTCTAAAGTAACTGATATCATAATCTCATAGAGTTATGTGAGTTTCCAAAGTTTTAAAACTAGCAAAGTTTTACCTATTAGGCTTTAACAGTCAATTGGACATATTTTCAGATATTATGTGCAAAATATACAGCTAGTACAATATAGAATGAAACGATCGTAAAAGTCTTTAATAGTCTTTTTCACTGCTGACCAAGATTAAAAGCCACTTGTAATAAGATGAACAAATTGTCAGTTGAAAGATGAAGAATATTATGAGAGGATTGAAAAGGATGAATGGAATGAATAAAATGTATATACTTATGACGACGGTTTATGACAAGTATTTGTTGACTTTGGGTTTGAAGATGACCATGTTGTGACTCACAGAGAGGCAATCTTATGGTAAGGTGTGAAGATCGTGAAGATCTTTGAAAGAAACTTTGTTCATAGAAATTCCATTTGATGTTAGGTACATGGAGGGAGAAAGGAAAATTCTTTGCAGATAAATTCTTGCTTCAAATTTTTTGCAAAGAAAAACCAGTAATTGTAGCTCAGTCGTCCACTTCTCGTGAAAATAACAATAGAATAGAGAAAGACTAACAACGTTTTTCTGTAAAAATGGGCTGTAGAAGATAGAATATATTATCTCGAGAGAGATTATAAAGTCGATTTTATACTCTGTCAAGACTTTGAGCAGTATCTCCTCAGTTGTGAGAGGAGTACTCCATCCTAGTACATATCTGACTCATATATAGGTTGAGGATTGCATTAAGAATCGGACACTTTCTGAAATGGTAGAGTGAACCAAACATTATTCGAGCAAACTTTATAACAAATTAGGTACCTGGAGAACAGTTTGTTTTTTTGTTTTTGTTTTTTTGTTTTTTTGCTTTTACATTTTCATCGTTTGATGTAGGTAGAAAGTACCTCTCACACATTTCATGTTTCTCACAATTTCATTCTTGACAGATACATCTTACAGGCGGATGCATTTACTAAACTCATTGTTAAAGGGATTCCTACTAGAATTGTATGGCTTCAAAAATATAAGATAAGTGTAAAAAATTTCAAATACATTTCTACACCTTGAAATACTATACTTATCATAAGTTTAAATTGAGTCTACTTTTAATTTCGTAAGTACATAATATATCAGGTGTTTATTTGCCGCAATAAAATCTGTCACTCCAGCGTTGAACAACGTTTAGAGATTCAAAGTAATGATGAGAAAGTAGAATGCAATTTGAACAAGATCTTTCTAAAATGCCTCTCAGGAGTGAAGAAATATGGATGCTAATTAATTACAACATAGACCATTAAACCAGTTGATTGCCGCCCTCTCTGAATGCAAGCGAGCACAATTAGCGGAGTAATTAAGCAATCTTTTTTCTGCTCTTCCCAATTAATTAGGACTAATTTGCAAAAGCGTTGATGACTGCAGACTTAAACAATCGCTGATGCGCAGCTTGTCATACAGCGTTTTTGTTTTCATTATCGCAGCATCAATATTTCATAAATTGCATTTCTTATGTCAGCTTTATTCAATATTCACAATTTTAAAACTTAATTAATTTGCAAAGCTTGTAAACTTGAAAGCACAAAAAGGGAGGGAAGATATTTGTTCGTCTATTTTGAAACATCAAATGAAATAAAAATTAACAAATAAACAACACACTATAATTGACTGCATTCTAAATGAGTACACGTTTATATATAAATATAGCAGAATGAAATCATATTTATCAAAGTTATCATGTCATAATCTCACATATATTTTAAGCCTTAAACTTTGAGAACTAGCAGCTAGCATTGGCATTGCCCAAGAAGGAATTAAGACCCCTGTATCTTTCTGTTCCCATACAACCATTTTTATACTCTTTTTATTTAGATAATTGTCAATTTTCCAGTCATAAATAAAATAAAATAAGTCATGCATTATTTGGGTTATTCGAACAACTGTTCTCACCTTGGGTGTTATTCTCACAACGTTTCAGCCAATGTAACCTCCAACTTTTCTCAGGTGCAGCTTGTAAAACTTGGCAGTCTTTATGCCGAACTCCAGAATCTGTATGAAATTATTACTATGTAATCCACGTGGAGAGTAATTCATTATTATATTCTTAGTATCACCCTCACTGAGGATTGAACCTTCAACACCCAGAAGACTATCACTTAGAATTAATTATCACTTTGTACTTATATCTATTTCAACAAAAGTCCCTGTGGACTTCTACCCGGTTATGGCTGATGGCATGAAAGCAAGTATAAATAAATAAGGTTCTGTTCAAAATTCCATACAAAGGTTCCCAAGTTCAACAAGATACACCTGAGGAAGGTTAGAGGTTACATTAATTGAAGCATTGTGATAATAACAGCCAAAATGAGAACGATAGTCTCAATTAATGAAATAATACAAATTATCTATCTTTATGTGAAAATTTCCGAACCATAAAATAAAACATAGTCTGTAATGTTTATAAAAATAAAATATAGTCTGTAACGTTCATAAAAATAAAACATAGTCTGTAATATTTATAAAAATAAAACATAGTCTGTAATGTTTATAAAAATAAAACATAGTCTGTAATGTTTATAAAACTCATGATACTCTTGTGAATACAAATTTAATATCACCATTATATTCTTTGGAACATTTTACTTGATTTTCGTATAGGGTTTTATTTCAATTACTTCTACATATGGAGAGATAGAAAAAATAGCAACCCCACAACTACAGTATAGATTATTTGTAATTTGTTAATCGACTCATTTGGCATAATGGTTAAAGTGTTTGGATAGGAGACTGAGTTTCACTTTTTGGTCAACCACTTTACTATAGTTACTTTTATTTGTGATATGTTATTAATACTGCTGTTAACATTTTTGTACAATTCTGTGATAGATTTCATTCTAAGCAGAATAATTTGCATTATTGGCAAATAATGTTTATCATATGTATAGAGAGAGAGGGAAAGGAACAGATTAGGCTACATGTAATAGGATATCTAATTTTACTTAATGATTTTAAAAAGGAGTTTTAATAATTAATTATATGATATGACTAATTTCTAGTTTAATTGTTTTCTTATTATTTCATCTTAAAACAGATTTTATTTGCTTTATGATTATTATTATTGCTTTTTTAAGAATAGTGTGGGGATAGTTTTGATAGACATTACTTTTCAGCTTCACTGCTAAAAATTTGCAGATTAATTGAGGATCAAACTCTTTATTTATAAGACGAACACCAAAATGCCTCTCTCCAGTTTATACAGTTTTATGTCATATGCAGGACATATTATATTTAATCAATAGGTGAGACCCTGTTCAGAGTGGACATGGGAGCAGTGGTAACTAAGAAATGATTCCCCCAAACTCTTAAATCGATGCCTCACAATTGGATGTAGTTTAACCTCATACACAGGACAATTTTAAATCCTATGCAACATTTTTTTTAACCAATTTAGCACACATCTTAGATGTCGACTCAATGTCACACAACAGTGAAATATTAGTTAAATGAGTATCTATCCTAAATATAAATGTAGATGTGCAAATCCACACATGTTTATCTATGACAACTGATAGTCACTTGTGAATCGTCACATTTTATATAGAAATTCATAATGTTAATGCTATTATTTGCTATTTTTGTTTAATTTTATTTAGATACACAACAACTAGCTTCATTTTGATTAATTTAATAGTTGAAATTCAAAATCATTTGACATGATGATAAATATATGATACCTTACACCATAATTTCTCTTGACAAAAGCTGTAGCCATAATGCTGGAAACTTCCAAACAAAGTTAAATGAGACATGTAT
Source organism: Euprymna scolopes (assembly GCF_053919585.1). Taxonomy (NCBI): domain Eukaryota; kingdom Metazoa; phylum Mollusca; class Cephalopoda; order Sepiida; family Sepiolidae; genus Euprymna; species Euprymna scolopes. The sequence goes on along the minus strand of NC_136490.1, from coordinate 72,722,491 downwards.
TACCAAATAATGAATTCAATGCTAACTCAAAATGGACACAAGTTATCTCTACAACTATGAAGCGACCAGGAAGTTTAACATCATCTGAAATGGCAAAGAACTGCAAAATATTGGTTTTTCTGTCTGCCTGCGTGTCACAGTGGATAGAACCCTATCCTTCAAGGAACACTGTAAAAGTAAAAAACAACTGGCTGACTAAACTCGCAAATTCAAACTGAGGAATTGATCCTAAAGTCCTACACACAAACGGCATTATTACTTTGTTACTCTGCCACTAAATGCTCTGCTGCATTTTGAACTGGATTATGCAATGCCAAATTAATTGACCCAGAAATAAATAATGCGTGCCATAGAAACACTGAGATACTAAAACCAGCCATACTACCAGCGATGTACAGATTGGCTGACATGGCAGTTTCATAATGAAATAGAGTCTTGATCTTGCATGGTCACAAATTTAAAAATACACCCAAAAATGTACATATAACATTTTTATCAAAGGATTACATGCATTTTTTATATCAATATATATATATATATATATATATATATATATATATATATATATATATATATATATATTTCAAAAGCTTTAGTGCAATAGTTTTGGAATTCATTTCAAATAAACAAAAATAGCACTTCATAATTCAAAACAGAAAGAAATAAAATTGAATGATTGAAAAAATAAACGATGAAAAAGATTGTGTTAAATGAATATGAGTGGAGAAGAATAAACTTTGTTTTTATTGAATAACAGCAAGTAATAGAGAACAGTTATAAAGGTATGAATAGAGCAAGTAAGAGGTAGCAAGATACAGGATGAGAGAGAGAGAGAAAAAAGAGAGAGAGAGACGGTTAAAGAGGAATATAGTTAGGAAATGGGTAAGAGACAAAAATAAAGTGATGGAGACTGGTGATAACGGTATGAATAGAAAGGGTGGAAAAAGGAAATAGGGAGAGAGTGAGCGAGAGATTGAGGATGAGAAATAGTAGAAATGAAAACAGAGTGAGAGAAAGGGTAAGAGAAGAGCGTGTTAAAGAGTGATGAAAAATGTATGAATGGAGAGGGTTTGAGAGAAAGATGGGAGAGAATAGGATAAAGATAGACGGTATGAGATAAATGGAGTTAGAAAGGTATAGGAAGTTGGTGAAAATGTGAAAGAGGGAGAAAATGATAGAGAGCAGTGAGAAAGGTATGAAAAGAGATGGAGGAAACGAGAAAGAAAATTAGAGATAGAGGATGAGAGATAGAGAGAAAGATGGTTAGAGAGGGAGATAGAGTGAGAGAAAAAGTAAGAGAGGGGGGGAAGTGATAGAGAGCAGTATGAAATGAGGAAATAGAAAGTTAGGAAGATAGAGGAAGATAAGGGGTGTGTATGGGAGGGTGATAGGGAGTAATAAGGAAGGTACGAATGAATAGGGTTGAAGAGAGAAATTGGAAGAAAAATAGGGATGATATATATATATATATATATATATATATATATATATATATATATATATATATATATAGAGAGAGAGAGAGAGAGAGAGAGAGAGAGAGAGAGAGAGAGAGCGGGGGGGGAGAACGGAGACTAGTGGAAGAAGAGATAGAGAAGTCTTTTGTCTTTCCCCTTAATTTCGGTCTGTTTTTCTGATGTCATCATCTCATAACCAATGATTACAACTAAGCCTTTGTATCTAATTGGGCTTCATTAAAAGTGTCTGCAATGAAAGTCTTTTTTGGTTCAGAAAATTCCATCCATACTTTCCTGTTCTGGATTTATTGAATATAGATTTAATCCAAAGTTTCCTTTTTACTAAAAGTATATACACTAATAATTGGGAAGAGGGATACGAAGACTGGGCTTCGGATTGAAATTTGATGAAGAAGACATCCTATTTGGGCTAATTAGAGTTCGTTAGCTCTCTCGTTAGTGCGTGCATCTCAGCATGAAAGGGAGGACAACAGTTGCAACTTTGTTTTCCATTCATCTTTTGTTATTCCTTTATCTCTTGCACAAGATTTACAGGAATTGTTTATTGCAGAGTCATTAGATCACCTCAAATCAAGGGGAGATTCATCACAGCTTTTGACATATCACAAACATTATCTGTGTCGATACACACATGTGTACATTTGAATACATCTGTGTATATAAACACAAAATCGCATGTATATAATTTGAATATATAAATTGAATAAAGATGCAACAAAACAAATAAGTCAGCAGTTTATATAGAATAAAAGAAATTAGAGAGTACAATGCTAAACCAATTAATATTGAAAGTAAGCTTGATTTAATTTGATGCTGATAATTTCATGCTAAAAGTAGAACTTAACAAGCCTTTAACAAGAAGTGAGAATATATATATATATATATATATATATATATATATATATATATATATATATATATATATATATATCATTATTTCGGAATGGATGCCTATAAACACTGCAATAAGTGTTTTTTTCTATTTTTATGGACGGTGGGGAAAAAATTATTTTCACTAACAAAACAATTTTACACCACTTTTATGCCCTCTTACAAAGATTAAAGCTAATATATAATGTTACTAAACCTTATGTCTACAATCCATAGTCAAATGTTCATCAAAATCCATTACATAATTTTTACTCTAAAAAATATCCCAAATTTAAGATATTAGCTTAATTGACATTCACAGCATCTTGTGGAATTGATGTCTAAATTGATGGATAAAATCCAATGTAAATATAAATATTTAAATTTTGAAATAGGAAGTTGTCCTTATATAATGCCCTTAAAAACCCTTTAAAATACTTCAAAGAAACTGAAATTTTGAGGATATTTTTAATTGATGCTAAAATTTCATAAAAAACCAGGGGATATCTTAAGTTACTCAAAGGGGTGGAGGCCCTTCACCCCTTTAATCCCCTGTATACGAAACTAAATTAAAATAAATGTAACCACCTTATCCCAACAAAATGATTGTTTAATTACATTACAATTCTATACATACAAATATATAAACATATACACATAACTTTATATTGATACATTTGTTTGTTTATATTGTTTTATAACATATCAACGTTTTTTACAAGTTATTTAAGATAAGATTCTATTTAATCTATAGATGGGCCTCTGACTGGTACCTCCACTGAGTGAGGGTGGACCTGAGAGTAATAACAGCTAAGGGGTGTCATGACATTCTCAAAAATGAGTGAAAAAGTTGAATAGAGCAAATAATTTAATCAAATCAACTACTAAGTTTCGAAGCCGGTTTTGAACTCTGGCAAGGTAGAATAGGGTGCTCCAAGCAGCTCTTCATCAGATATGGCAACAGTACTCCATTCTAGAGCGTATTTGTCTCCTATACAAGTAGAAGACTGTTGAAAATGAGAAATAATACCTTTTGGAGTGGTAGAATGATACGACCATTTTCCAGCGACCTTGGCAACAGATTTGATGTAAGTCTTCCCTTTCGGGTCAGTTCCAGAAGCTTGTCAAAGCAGGGTGCTTCTTTGAGACGAGAGCCATTCACATTAATTGTGGCCAAGTAGAAATCAGAGCATTGGTGGTGAAAAGACAGAGGCTGGGTTTTGGATGCATTAAAATGAACCAGCGACCTTTTGTGCCATTGCACCATGAGAGAAACTCAAAGAGATTTTGGTCGTTGCTGGCCTTTGAAGTGTTGACATAGATGATTGTGTCATCCGCATATATGTGGACAAATGAACAGATGTGATTTCAGAAATCATTGATGAGCATGTTTTGGTTAGTCAATTATATTGCTTATACAAAAGTAAAGTTCGTAATGAAAACTGCAAAGAAGTTTCCAGCACAAAATTAATCAGGAGGTAGGTTAGGTGATATCAAAAAATAAAATAAGCTAATGCATTTTATATCGTTGAAAAATATAGCAGAAGAAGAAGAAGAAAAAAAAGGAGAGATTAAAATGTAGAAATTTAGAAATATCTATATATCAAAACAGAAAAGAAAAAAAGAAAAAAAGAAAATAATAATAATAACAAGGCAAGGCTTTTTAGAAATCTAGGAGGAGGTGAAACCAAAACAGTGGCTCGTAACCGCAAGAAGCTACAAAATTTTAGACAAGTATATGGTCAAGAGAAACTTCTCACAAGGTTGATGCTAATTGGGTCGCTAGAATAAGTGAAAGTTGATGCTGACTAGGTCGCTAGAATAAGTGAAAAACTGGAACGGCACAAACAAGAGGATATCCACATTTCTGTTGAAGATTTGAGAAAACAAATGAAGTTGATGCCTTAGTGGAAAGGACTCTGACCTGATGGAATTCATGGGTACTAGTTGTGATCTTTCACAGGAATCTATGAGAGGTTTACTTTTTCTTTGGATGATTGTGTCAGATTGTGTCAGATACTAGAATGACTTGTAGTGGAAAGGACTATTTTAATAATGAAAGATCCTGCTAAAGGGCCATCTACCATTTACTTGCTTTAACTTGCTTTGGAAGACACTGACAGGGATAATCAGTTCAAAAGTATATGACCATCTTGAAGTAAATGGTTCATGACCAGTGGAACAAAAAGGCGGTAGGAAAAGGTGTTTCAGAACAAAAGACCAACTATCGATTGATAAATGTATTTTAAAGAACTGCAAAAGGAGAAAAATAAACTTGAATGTAGCTTGGATAGATTACAAGAAAGTTTATGATATGGTGCTGATCTCTTGGGTATTCAGGACGTTGAAAATGCTAGGGGTGGCTGAAAATATAATTGAGTTCACAAGGAGAAGTATGAGAAGTTGAAAAACCAACCTTTTTTCAGATGGGAACCTATTAGGGACAGGCAACATCAGATGAGGTATCTTCCAAAGAGATTCCTTTTCGCCACTTTTATTCATAGTGCTCATACCATTGACACATGTACTAAGAGAGCCAAAGATGGGATACCAACTGGAGAAGAATGGACCAAAGATCAGCCACATGTTATTTATAGACAATATGAAATTGTTTGGCAAAACAGAAAAGGAAAACTGTACAACAGTGGAGTGAAGACATAAATATGGAGTTTGGAATTTCTAAATGTGCTTTAGTTAGTCTTAACCGAGAGAAGAGAGGAGCCATGAAAGGCATCATTTTGTCAAATATTAAAAGATTAGAAGATCCTGATGCAGAAGATTACAAGTACCTGGGAGCGCTTAAACCTGGTACGATGCTTTGCAAGTCACTGCAAAAAGAAGACAAAAGAGGCATATATGTGGAGACTCAAACTGCTCCTGAAATCTAGACTGAATGGTAGGAACCTGTTCTCAGCCATCAATTTATGGGTGGTTGCTGTAATTCAAGACAGTGCAGCTTTTGTAGGATGGACAAAGGAAGTAATAAAAAACCTGGTTAGAGACACATGGAAACTGTTAGTCAAGTATAGAGAACTTCACCCAAATTCTAATGTGCTCAGGCTGTATATCACAAGGAACAAAGAGGAATAGGGCTGATTGCGATTGAAGAATGTATTGGGGGAGAGCTTAGAAGTGTTCACCACTACTAGGCTAAGAGTTATGAATTGTTACTCGCAGCAGTGGCAAAAGTGGAAGAGCGAGATGAAGATTCATTGGAAGACAAGCAGAAGTACAAAAAGGGAATCGAAGCAGAAAAGTTGACTGAGTTGGTAAGAATGAAACTTCATGGTCAGTTTGAGTGAAATATTAAGGCACAAAAATGTCAGGACTCGTGGAATTTTCAGTCTTAAGATGACTTGAAAAGAGAAACAGAAAATCTTATATTTGCTGCCCAGGAACAGGCAATAAATACAAACATCTATGGAAAGGACTATTCTGATAAGTGCAGGTTGTGTGGTATATCTCTTGAAACAGTGTCACACATTGTTAGTGCATGTTCTATACTTGCTCAAAAAGAATACAAACGTTGCTATGATAAAGCTTGTACAAATCTGCACTGGAGTTTGTGCCAAAAGTTTGGGATCCAAGTGATGGACAAATGGTACCAACATCACCTACAAGTGGTAGTGGAAGATGAGGATGCTAAGATTCTTTGGAAATCTATCCCATAATCTTACCTGAAGAATGTCATGTAACTCCTCTACTATTGTTATAAAACTGAATTACGTTTGTTTTATGCATACCACTAAGATGGTTTGGTGTATACCACACAGCTTCTAATTACAACAGAAGTACAATAATATATAATCATAATTTGTATTTGTGTGCTTATTTCTATTTGTATTTATCATTTTTTTTTCACCATTACTACACTAGAAGATGGTTTTTCGATTGTAGATAAAAGTCAAGATTCTAATGGTAAAACTTCTTCATAATCGTCAATTTAAAAATCCTAAATTTTTAGATAATATGTAAAATTGTAGGTGAAAGGTCAGTATTCTAATGGTCAGAAAATGCAAATCGTTTGTGATGATTCTTCATTTTAAAATCCTAAATTTAAGTTCTGTGAATATGTTGAAAATATTGTCAGAAATGTTGAAAGAATCCCAGACAAAAAAGCTTTGTAATATTCTTTAATAAACATCCGTTTCTTTTGTTTCTTTCCTTTTTTTTTTCATCATTTCTTGCCATTTCGTATTAGTAGCTGCCATGTTGCCTGGATTCTTCACCATATGTCTCTCGTTTGCAACTTAATATCATAATTTCATATCTAATTAAGCAGGAAGGACGACATTAATCAAAAAACTGAACCAGACATTGTAATGTTTATGATCTTCCAAGACTTTTACAATCATTACCAGACATGGAATTGCAGCGAATAATCCTAACTGAATAATAAAGTTGAAACTCATATCCAGAAAATACAAAATTAAAGCTAAAATAATGCTTTTCTTTCTTTTTTTGTTTTTTCCTGTTTTATGTTGTTTATTTGACATTTTATTTTAATCGATAGATCATAAGTTGTAATATCAGAAATCGTATTATCATAGGTTTAGGATTTGTTTATGACACATCAATCTTTTTTGTAGGTTATTCAATACCCAAACACAATAAATTAAACTTATCATATAAGGATGTAACAAATTATTACAAAAAGTATTTGGTATTTATTGCAAACAATTCATTTTTGGTGACCTCCGGTTTGTGGTGGAATGTGTTATCATTCTGTGAAATAGCAAATTGGTGTATTCTTGCCCCAAAATAAATCTTATTGTAAAAAAACTCTTATAATCATGTTTTATTTATTGTTTCTATGAATTATTCACTTGTTGATTGTTATTTTTGTGTGATTTTATCAAAATATTTTCATATTAGTATTTGTCTGAGCTGATCTAATTATATATTTTTTAATATTTTATTCATGTACGCTTTTATATTGTCAATAACATGGTACAACAATAACAAATGAAAATTGGCTATACAAAAACAAAATTTAATTCGTTTAATTTAAATGCTTTTTGAGCCTGACTTTTAAAACCCAACAAGATAAATTTATACGTTAGGAAACTCTAATAATTTGTACGTTCTTGTATCACTCTCATTTAATAAAATAATAAAGTTCATAAGGCATGTTAACAGAGATAAACATTTTCAATCTCGTACCCAAATAATATTGATATGAATCATTATTAATTAATATTAATCACATCAATAGAATTAATTGACTGAATAATTGTAACATATTTTAATGAGTATTATATTCCATCTTTTATCTTGGCCACGTCGAATGATGTTCTTTTGATACTTTTTCAGATTACATCTATATTCATAAACTTTAACTATATTCTATTTCCTAATGGAGCTCCATTTCTTTAACTGGAGGTTACTTTTGGTTTATTAGACCTAATGGTTTTGATCATCCGAAATTCTTGGAGTATAAACTATTTCCTATGTCAAATAATTAAGTTTTGTAATCTGTAATAATTTAAGTAATCAACTATCTACTCCTTATAGCGTACGTTGTTGTGGAGTCTAGATTAATCCCCTGTCTATCATATCGTATAAACCACCTATTTAGGAACTCATATCTACACTTACTGACCCATTTGGTATAATGGCTTGAGTGTCCAATCTTCGGTCAAGTCATATCAAAGACTTAAAAAAAAGTACTTGATGCCTCCTTGCTAAACACTCAGCATTTTAAGGATCAAAAGTAAGTAGAGTAAATGAGGAAAAGAAGTGGAGCTCTCCTCTGCTTTGTAATTACCAATGAAAAGAAAACGTTCAAATCGTCCTCAACTACAGTCGATCCATTATTTTTTTTTAATTTTCCAAGTATATTACAGCTAAGTAATAAGCAACAAACTTTATTATTCTTTCACATGTATATTAAAAAGCAAAAAATGAAAATCAGTCACAATTGGCGATTATTAATGATCTGTTTATATTTCTCAGTGATTTAAACAAAGAAAAGGCTAAAAACTGATGAAGAGAACTCTGATAATGATCACGTGATACTTTTGTGTAACCTAAGAAACGGGGCATAGACTTTCAAAAGCTGATTTATCATTCTAGCAGTGATGTTTGGCTTAAACCAAACAGTCTTCTGGACAGAGTCTTGAGAGAATTACCAGAAAACAGACTGTTTGTTTATTCCAGTGCCCCAACTTATAACGACACAGGCCTGGCACATTCGGTAGCAATTAAGGATTTGCCCAGTCCTTTGAAGTAGATCCTCCAAGACTTTAGTCTTCATAACACGGACAACTATCATTAGTACACAGCTGTAAAATTGTGTATATTCACATATAAACAACACATTAGGCTCTAGCTTGATGGTGTAACATTACTTCTGCTTAACAAAATGAGTGTGAGATTCTAGTTCTTTCATCTTGCTTTGGGTACAGAGCATGTGGTAAGCATATACTTAATAACCTCTGGGTAGACAAAGGCGTGCTTAGGCGGAAATGAAATTTTTAGAAGAAGAAAAATAAAGAATTTGGTAAATTATTCATTCTCAGATGCTATGGCATTACATAGATCTTCAAACATGTGTCAGATATAGGTAAGTGTATTAACAATCGCCAGGAAATAATAAGATATATTAAATGGCTCTAAATTTGAAAAGAGTAATCGAACCTTTGAAATTTGCAGGAAGAACTATATATATAAGCAATAAAATTTGGAGGGAAAAATTATTTAAAGCAAGAAACAAGGAAATAGAAAATAAATTATTTTATGCAACTTGCACAGGCAACTCCGGGTAGATTTTAATGTAATAACAAAGAAAAGAATTCTGTCAAATCATTAAAATCTACAGTCTGAATGCCATCCTATTTGTTACATGTAAATTGGAAGCTTGATAAAAAGAAAAAGAAAATGAGTTTAATAATATTAAATTTCTTTTATACTTTTTATATGATTATTTTTAATTTCAGTTTTATTTTAGAATTATTATTTTATGTTCAACACTTCAGTCTTGTTTTAATTTAGAATTTTTTCCCAAAATTTCCATTAGTTTTAATCAAACTTTTCATCTCCATTTCTCTATAGATAATTTCCTTATATATAATCTGATCCAGAAATCTCATTTATAATATCCCTCTAATCCGTGTTTTCAAGCCTTCCAGTAATTCCAGACAGTCTTATTTTGAATACAAAAAATTATCTTCAAAAGTTCTTGGAACACACAAAAACGTACAAATCATTATTAATATTAAAATTGGAGATTTTTTTGTGCTAATGCTTGTAAATGTTCATATATCTTATTCTTCTAAAAAAGGGTCATATTGCCAGAGTCGTTTTGGTTGAGTTTATTCAAATTTGTTATCACATATTATCCATTTGCTTAAGAATGTTCTTTGCGAATTTCTTTTTTCTTTCTTTCTGTATAAGATTTTTTCTAGTCTTTCCGAGATCTCTAGGGTTTAGATCTCTCCCTACTTGTGTGGTAATTTCTTCTAGTGTTTTATGAAAGCAATTTATTAATCTTTCAGTCTAGCTTCCAGTTCTGTCAATGCAGGATCATATACATCTCTGAACCTAAAGACACTACTATCCCCATTATTATCAACATTATCATTACTTTACTGTGTCTGTTTCTTTTTATTGCTTTTAGGATCACAATGTTGGCGTACTGAAATGATGGAATATATACATTTTTTGATAAACATTTACATATGTATAACAATGTCCTAACCAAGATGAAATAAGTAAGTATGGAAACAAATGAATGAAGAAAAAACATGATTGAATAAGAAAATTAGCCAAAAGGAAAAATAGGAATCAGTTTAAAAAACAAAAAATGAACAGAAAAAATATAAAAAAAGAAAAGAAAATCTTAGGAATGAAGCAGCAGCAATTGCTGACCTGAAGATGAAATAGAGAATCAAAGAATTTAAATGGAAAAATCTCAGAACTTCATCCTATCCACAGAATAAATTAAGGTTTTACAGGAATAATGCCGATTTCAAGAACATCTCTTTAATAAAAGACAAAATATATGTAGAGCCGACACTGCATTCCTCAGACTTGAAAATGATAGGAGCTTTCTGTTTATCTTCTTGGTTTATTTCTTTTATTCACAAATGTTCTTGAAAAAAATAAGTAAAAACAAAAACAATTTAATTCCATCAAATTTCAATTCTCTCAGCTATGACTTTAAATTTAAAACAACCATATTCCTTTAAAAATATATGATTTACGAAATAAATGTTGAAAATTCATTAAAACTCGATAATTCTTTGATATTTTAGACATACTAAAAATGTTTTCTTTTTACAAGTAATAATCTCTTGAACACATATTAGATTTCCATTCTTATAAATTGGTCATTGCACAACAGCTGAGATGAGAGCACTATGTACACCAGTCGGACTTTGCACATGAAATAAAAGCAATCTTTAAAGCAATTTATTTTGTTAATGAGTGATGACGACTATTGTAATCTAAATGGTGAATCAACATAATTTGTGGTCTGAAAAATATGTGGGAATTGCATAAAAGAGCATTGCACAAGCAAAAAAAAAAAAACTGTTACTGCCAACTTCAAATGTTACATCTAGACTATCTTAAGATTTTGCTTAAATTATAATGAAAATATATTCCCTTTCAAAATGTGTTATTTCAGCAGAACCAAATCTTTAATACACATTCTTCGTCTTCTTTTTATTTTAATTTGCTGACACTTCTATGCCCTTCGATTCAGTGCTTCATCAATGTGTGATTATTTCTTTTTGAGGAAAGTTCAATGCATATATGCATGAGCACAATCCTCATACCTTGGACAACTTAAAGTAAAAAACAAAACGACAATGCTCAGGAGAGTGGAGGTTAACTTAAGAAATGCATCAATGAAAACGAACACTACATGCAGGATTCATGGAATTAAACCTTTTACTAAACCCACTTTAATTCTGTGACATTGTATCAACTGGCAATCATCTAAAACAGTTCAGGCGTTCGACTTTCATAGTCAGCAGTGACTAAGGGTCTAGTATTTGAGCCTCTAGATTGATGCCTTATATCTACAGTAATCTAAAAATTTTAAATTCTTTGTTGAAAGGTTACTTAAACTTGTGAACGTATACACCTATTAATATTTTAATGGCAAAAAACAACCAATTCATCTTGCTATTGGTACGTCTCTACTATCAGCATTTAAAAAGGAATAAAAAACCGAATCTAACATTTTCTTGTGAATTAATTAGATTCATCACAGGCTCGATTTTGTATTTTATTTTTAGCTGATACCTAAATCCAACACTGCAAAATATTGATTAGCTGATCTTGTAACCTCCATTACATTATTCTAACCAAACCAAAACAGTGCATTTACTTATTGTCGATATTCATTATTTATACTTATCATATTTCATATCATATTTCAATAGCACAAGCGGGCATTGTTTTGTTGAGAATTAAGGTTTTCATTGCAAAAATGAAGTTCAAAGCTTCATTTGTGTGAAAAAGAGAGCATGAACAATAATAGTTTATCATTTCTATTTGATTTTTTTTGATTTGTCATCATTATCACATCGCAAGAGCTCTTCAAACAAGGGAGATAATCCTGAATCACAATTCTGTATGAACAAAACTTTTAAAAAACAATAAAGGATCAAGCAAAATTCATAATGTTATGAATTTTGCTTGATCCTTTATTGTTTTTTAAAAGTTTTACAGGAATAATGCCGATTTCAAGAACATCTCTTTAATAAAAGACAAAATATATGTAGAGCCGACACTGCATTCCTCAGACTTGAAAATGATAGGAGCTTTCTGTCTATCTTCTGCTGCAAGAGCAGCAGAAAAATTGAGTGATATTAATCTGCTTTCCTTTTTAAATGGCAAACTTGAAACTCTTGTCAGACTTCAAGTTTGGAATTCATAATAATCTATTTTCTTCAAATTACACTAGAAAATCTTCTACTAGCATATTTAATTTTAAAAAATGAATTTTTCACACAAATCCAGACTTTGCACATAAAATGAAAGCAATATAGAGAGCAATAGCAGGGGGAAAATATTTTTTATTGTAATATATATACATATACACACATATACATACATGCACTTATATATATATATATATATATATATATATATATATATATATATATATATATATACATATATATATATACATATATATATATATACATATATATATATATAATTTTAGTATTTTATGCATACACATATCTCTATCTCTATTAATATATAGAAAGAAATTTGTGTGTCTGGGTGTCTGTATGTTCGTTCAATATGGACTCGAAAATAGCTGGGCCAATTTTTCTGAAATCTTACACAATGTGTCTGAAATTTTTATGAAATCTCACATTTATGTATCTGGCGGTGTTCTCAGATAGGTTTTGTAATTAAATGTCTGCAATAAGTATTTTAAATTGATAATTGAAATAATCCAATGAAAGAAGGAACAGGCGATTTTGACCAAAGTTAACAACTTACACAGCCTAGCATCACGAGTGCATTTGAGAAGTTTTATTACCACACAAGCCGAAAGGGCCAACATATAAAATTAACAGTATGTTCTTTGATAGGTGAGAGCTGCATTCGAAATGAATGTTTCTCTTTAGAGCACAATTAAAACATGATACTAGACTTTTGCATTTTAAACGTTAATTGAAGTCATTATGTATACAAAATAATTTTATAAAATCAAGAGTAGGTCCTTTACAATGCAATGTAGACTACAATATATCGTGAACTACAATATAAGTCACTGTGGGGGCGCATATGAAGCTTCCTTTCAATGCACTGCAGTGGGTCCCAAACTAGAGCAGGCAATCAATCGATTTGACTGAAAAATGGGTAATTCCACCGATTTTGAATAAAAATATGGGAGTGTGAAACATTCATTGATCATCATTCCATCCAAGGCAACATCGGGTCTCCCTGCTATATATATATATATATATATATATATATATATATATATATATATATATATATATATATATATTAACACTGAGATTTATTTCTGACAGAATTTTGCTTTCCTGACTGCTGGAAAACCGCTTCTGTGGTACCAATTTTCAAGAATTCTGGCGAAAGAACTCACCCATTAAATTATCACCCCATTAGCCTCCTCCCGCTTTTTGCCAAAATATTTGAGTCCTTAATTAATCAAGCTCTAGTCAATCACCTTCCAGCTGCTAAACTCCTGACCGACAATCAGTATGGATTTAGGAAAGCCCGTTCCACAGCAGATATCCTTGCTGTAATCTCTGAACATATATACCGTTCACTGGACAAAACAGGGGAGGCAAGAGCGGTAGCCCTCAATATATCTAAAGATTTTGACAGGTTATGGCACAATGGTCTTCTAAGGAAAATTAGATCATATGGTATCATTGGAAGAATACATAAAGTAATTAAATCCTTCTTAAGTAAGAGAAAATCCAGGTTGTCCTCGATGGTTGTACATCTAAACAATATGATATAAATGCAGGAGTACCTCAGGGATCTATCCTCGGATCTTTATCATTCTTGATATTCATAAATGATCTCCCTAATAAAATTGTTTCTGAGATGAGTATATTTGCTGATGACACCACTCTCTATAACAGGCACGAGGGGAAATAAATGAACACATATCTAAGGAAATGGCAGAAACACTAGAGGATTACCTGCAATCTGTAGTGGAATGGGGACAAAAAAGGATGGTCACATTCAATGCTGCCAAGACTAAGCTTGTTTCCTTTAATAGTTACAAGAAATCTTCACTACCACCAATAGCAATGGCCAAGAACACATTACCCGAAAGTATTTCCTTTAAACTCCTCGGCCTACCGTTTACAGGAAGCATGAACTGGAATAGATACATTGAGAGCACTGCCAAGGCTGCTGCAAAGAAGGTGGGCTTTCTCTACTGTGCTAGAAAACTACTTATGCTTGAAAGTATTGTGTACCTCTATAAGGCTACCATTTGCCCATGTATGGAGTACTGTTGTCACATTTGGGCTGATGCAGCTACTACTTGTCTCTCACTCCTTGACAGGGTTCAAAAGACAGTCGGCAACCTGATAGTTCCTGAACTGTCATCTAAGCTTCAGCCTCTGTCCCATCGATGAAATGTTGCATTCCTCTGCCTGTTCTACAAGTACTTTAATGGTGAATGCTTTGACGAACTACAAGCACTTGTACCTCCTCGACGTAAATACCCCCAACAAACCCGACAAGCAGCTAAATCCCACCCCTTCACAGAAGAGATCCCTAGGTGTAAGAAAGCCTTCTACTCCAATAGTTTCTTCCCCAGAACTGCTAGGCTTTTGAACTCCTTTCCGGGATTCTGCTTTCCCAACTGTACTGATATGCAGAAGTTCAAGTGTAATGTGAACAGACATCTTCCTACTCATCTCCCTTCATAATATCCCTGTAACATGTCTCCGATCGTAGCCCCTACTTCAAAGTGGCACTTTGCCTTGTTTGGGGTGAAAATTGAATTAAAAAAATTTTTTAAAGTATATTAAGTATCACACGAATTTAAGTAGATAATGTGAATAAATAAACTTTCCATAGGGACTGGCTCATTTATGGCCCCGTGGACTAAATTAACAATTTATTTAATGGTGTTAGATCTGCAAGTAAGACTGTTAACAAAGTAGCAGCTTTCACACACACACACACACACACACACACACACACACACACACACACATGTCTGTCTCCATATTTTCAAACTCTATTTCCTCTAAAACTAATAGTCGCAGAGCGGCAATAGAAGCCTCAAATGATTGGATTTTTTTCAGACCGTTCTTTTATGGGTCTTTAGTCAGTTAAAATAGTTTTTAAAGGTTCAAAAATAAGTAAAAATTAAAAAATTTGTTATACATTTCGTACATTCATAACTAGATGCTTGGTCAGTTCAGGCCTCTCCTGCCGGCTGTCAAGCCAAATTGAAGTTGAAAGGTTGCATTTTCTCATCAGATGCTCATAAATTTTGGTAACTGCTAGAAACTTGAAATTCCCATAAAAGCATGTCAGACATCTAATGTTTATTCCATAATGATCTATTTCAAAAACAGAAAAACCGAAAAAAATCTATTTAAAAAGAAAGGGCTTCTTTCTATAATATTTCATTTGTAAAGACTGAATTTTAGCATGCATATTCATGCACTCAGTATATAAGTAAACTATTTTCGGTTTCTTTTCTTATTTTCTTAAAAAAATGAATAAATGTATGGAATAGAAAATAATACCTTGAGGATAATTACCTTAATATTACGATTGAAACACGTTCGTCATTCGAAAATCAAAATGTGAGGCAGCATTCTAAGAAAAATGTACAAAATTTAAAGAATAAATTATTATTCTAGGTATGTCCTCTATTTTTATTAATTTATTGTGACTTTTTATTTTAGATATTTTCCATGGAAAATAAAACCTTGGTGATGTTTATTAAGAGAATCATTTAAATATTTTTATACAATTCTTCGAAACAGTGAAATGAAATGGCATTTTTAAAAACCCACTTGGATCCATCAAAGCAAGAATATGTAAACATTGTTGAACACAAAATCATATGACATGAGTTGTAACAATGTTATTTAATAACATTTGTAAAAGAAACCACATTTAATAGATGAAAATAGGAAATATCTACACATTAACCCCCCATATATAAATTAATATATATATATATATATATATATATTAATTTATATATATGTGTGTGTGTGTGTGTGTGTGTGTGTGTGTGTGTGTGTGTGTGTGTGTGTGTGTGTGTGTGTGTGTATGTGTGTGTGTGCAAGCTTTTGCGTGCATGCATATATGAAGATCTCATTATGTAGACAATATATATATATGTATAAAATGAAACGTTGTATGGAATGAACATAGCCATTCTTACACTAAATAATTTTCTTGTTTATTATACGTTATCTCTCTCTTTCTCTCTCTCTCTCTCTCTCTCTCTCTCTCTCTCTCTCTATATATATATATATATATATATATATATATATATATATATATATATATGCATGACTTCCTTAGATTTCAAAACCCGATACTATGACCACAAAAGTACATTAAAAAATAAAAAACACCGTATAAAAACTACACTAGCAAATAAATACTGGGAACTCAAAGTAAGCGGACATTCGCTGGTAGTCGAATGGAAAATAATAAGACAAGCTACCACGTGCAGACATTTAGACGACCCATGTAAATTATGCCTTCATGAAAAATTTGCTATCGTGTACTTTAAAGAACCCCAAAATCTATTAAACTGTAGACGAGAAATAGCAAACAACTGTGTTCACAAAATAAGTTACTCTAGGATAGCGATACAAAATAGCTTTAAAATTAACAAAACAATAGAAAACAAACAAATAAATAAATTAAATAAACTGAATATACATAAACGATCACACATATATGTATATATATATATATATATATATATACATATATATATATATATATATATATATATATATATATGTATGTATGCGTGCATGTATGTGTGTACACATATGTATATTTATATATATAAAAAAAAAGGGAGGAAAATCGTCTGCCTTAAACCACTAACCTAGTTCTAAAACAGATCCTTTGTTCGATAAAATGCATGCCCATTGGCTGATAGGAAGGGGCGCGGTGGATACTAGAAAGCTGATTGGCTAACTAAAATCCTCAACATATATAAAAACGAGAAACAACCACAGAATTTGCGCATAAGCCTGACGAATCCTATAGTGGATGAAACGCCGAATATTCAGTGTAGCTTAATCGCCATATATATTTTATAAATTACTATATATATATATATATATATATTGTATGGGAGTCATTACTTATCAAGACCTTAAAGTCACTCAATAATAAGTGTAAGTTTCAAGTAGCCGGTAAGACACCAATGTTATGATTAGTAATAGTGGAAATTGAGATGAATTTGATTATTTAAGAGGATGGCTTAATAAGAACTAATTTACATTGGACTTGAAAACGACCATGTTGTAGTCAGCTGGAAGACAACCACGTGATATAGAGAAAAGGGATTTAATGGTTGAGAGAACATTCCTAGACATTTGGGAAATGAAAATTTTTATGCATAACCGTATCAAATGCCTTTCATATGTTAAGAGCTATTTCTCTAGAGAGGAAGCCCCCTTCGATAGATTCACTGATCCTTTGTAATATTACAGTCAGTACATCAGCTCTAGATCACTGAGTAGATTGTTTTTGCTGAGTTGATTGTCAACTTCTCTATTTATTGTGGATTCGAGCAACTTACTCATAATGTACAGAAAACTGATTGGTTTGTACTTGGATGCAGAAAACTGATTTCCAGACTAACAAAGATTTCCAAGGTGTTGGAAAGCATTTCTCCTTTAGATAATGTTTAAACAGCTTTGCAAGTATGGGAGCCGGTGCCGGTTGCAGTCTTTTGAATACTATGATTGGAATTCTGTCAGGTTAAGTTGCTTTGCTGGAATCAAGGTTTTTGATCAGTTTAGCACCATCCCAAACAAAAATGTAGATGTAGTTTATATTATTTTGGGATTTGGTAGTAAAAAATGCGGATGGTTCTAAATGTGATAAAATTACAAAAAGTAATCATAAGAGTAATGAAAAGTCTTAAAATATATATAACCTCAAATATAAAAATAGTTAAGTTTCTTGATGTAACCTTCAACTTTAGTAAAGAAAGTATGAACCTCATAAAAAAGAAAATACAAATCCTATTTCCATCCACTTTCGAACCACCCAAAATTTATAATCAAACATATCCCCAAATCAGTAAAAGAATTAGCAACTCCTCAAGTAAATAAATTTTGACACTCACAAAATCTTTTATAATAAAACCCTGAAAGATAGCAGTTACAAGAACATCCAACTAGACTACACCGAATCTACTTCATACGCTTACAGACTTAAAAAGGAGTGTAAAACAAAAATAATTTGGTTTACACCTCCTTTTAATTTAATAGTTAAAACCAACCATGGAAAACTTCCTAAACCTTATTAAGCTACATTTTCCTCAAAGCAACATTCTTCATAAAATCTTTAATAAAACAGTATTAAACTAAGTTGTAGTAGTTGTTTAGAAAAAATAATAAAGAATCCTAATAACAAAATTCTGAAATAAAACTATGAATACCAAAACATGCAGTTGTATGAATAAGTCAGAATACCGTCTTGAACAAAAATGTCAAACAACCTCTGTTGTAAATAATAAAATATAAAAAAATATAAATATTCTACTATAAATAAATACTATATTGGTTTGACAGACAAAAAAAACTCAAAGAAAATATAAATGTTCCTTCATTAATCCAGATTATAACCAATAAAATTTCATTCTCATTATATTACCAAGAACTAAACAATTATAATTGTTAAATCGAAAATTTAAAAAAAACTCTTCAAACCTTAAATTTCGCGTTTTTTATGCCTACATGAAAATATTATCTATTATTAAATTTAAAGACAGGTATAGGCTCTTAAGAAACAAGAAACATTCATTAATTGTAGGCATTATAAATACTTAGCTATCTGCATACCCCCAAATTCAACTATAATATAATTCAACCTAGCTCTAAGTTCTTAATCTACATTTCTTATCTATATATATATATATATATATATATATATATATATATATATAATTTCACCTAAACTTATATTTTATTTTTCCTTCGTTGATATCACTTTATTGTACAATAGTACAATAACGTGTCTACCATTTAAATTTATATTAAGTTGTGATAATATAAGTTTCAACTTACATTATCTTCGCAACATTTCCATCCTATCCATACCTCACTCATACCTATAAGTATAATAATTTGATTTGCTGTTTAGGTATTTTGTTCTTTGTTTTTGTTATTTGTCTTGGTTTATTTAGTTTTATTTTGTATCAGTTTCTGTATTTATATATATATATATATATATATATATATATATATATATATATATATATATATATATATATATATATATATATATAATATTTCTATAATATTTCTATATAATAATAGTTCAAATTTCATAACCCTGGTAAGATGATTACTCTAACATTCAATGCTTAATTTTATATATTTTTGTCATCATTTTATCATTTTATTTGATATTTAATTATTGTATTTACATGACTGTTATTAATTTATTATAATTTTACCAATTGCCTTTCTTATAACCTTATTAAAATTTTGAAAATCTCTTGCTTTATTATTAGAGATTCTTTTAATATTTTAATAGATGCGTAAGTGCTCGTTATTTGTATTCATTTACTGGCATACTTTCTATGTTTCTTTCTGTATTAGGTTGAGAAGAAAGTTCTTGCAGAATTTTTAATTTTGATTTCAAATGATGTGTTTTTAAATAAGTTTTCATTATAATACCTTTGCTTTCTATATTGTTTTAAAAAGCGTTTTTCGCTCTATCTAATCGTTTAGATTGCAATCGTTTTAAAACAATTAAGTTTTTTTTTCAGAACTTTGAATACAAAATGGAAAAAAAAGGCAAATTCGCAAAATTTTCTTATTTCAATTCAAGCTAGGCCGAAAAACTGCTTAAACAGCCTGTGGTATCAACGAAGCATTTGGCCCAGGAACCACTACTGAATGCACAATACAATAGTGGTTTAAGAAATTTAGTGGCGGCGACGAGCGTCTTGAGTGTAGTGGTTGGCCATCGAATATTGACAACGATCAATTAAGAGTCTTATTCAAAACCAATCTATGCACAACTGTTTGAGAACTTGCTTCTGAATTAGGCGCAACGTATACAACGATTTCCAACCACTTGAGAGAGATTGGAAAGACAAAAACTTGATAAATGTGTGCCTCACGAATTGAATGACAATAAAAAGAAACACAGTTATGAAGTGTCATTTTCCCTTCTTTTATGCAACAAGAAAGACTCGTTTCTTTATAAACTTTTTGATTTTTCATAAACTTTGTTTTCTCAGTTGTTTTTGTTATTTTGGTAAATTCATTTGCAATGTCTTCAAGATTTGTTTTTCTAATAAAGAACAATGTTCTAAAAGCACAAATCTGATTAACAATTTAGATTCTATTTTATCTGTGCTTGTTGACATAGTTTCATTCCCTTTATTAAAATCATGTTTAACTATATTATTATTAAAATCATGTTTAACTATATTATTAGAACAAAATATATTCAATACATACTGCAACATTGCTGTGTAAAATATTGAATGGCTTGTGTCAGCCCCGTCTGGTCGAAATGTCAAATGTTTTAGACAAACCCAAGTACGTTAATAAACAAACAGCTCTTTCTAATAATGCGTAACATATCAAGAGATATATCGAAAACTATTCAGATTAGACAGATCGAAGAACATTTTCCAAATCATATTAAAAATCGGTTTACATTATTTCTAAAAATAGCAGAACATAAAAAATGACAAGATAAATTACTATTTCTGATGACAGCTTATCCACCCTCTTTAACCAGCATCAAACTAATTACAGCCAACTATGAAGTCATAGAAAATATACAAAACGATTGTGTTGTATTTCTGTTTTCATTGCTTTGAGTTTAAAATTCACAAACCAAAAATAAAAAAAATGTCTATTATCTTCTGAATTTTAAACTCAGATGCAGAGGAATTCTGTTTGGTTTGGTATGTGTCATTAGTCTAACTACTGAAGAAAAAGTGGATGTGGTATTCAACCTCATGGGTTTGATTTCCAATTATCCCTAAAACCGCTAGTATAGATGGCTAATCAACATATAATTGCATAGTATTATAAATAAAAAAAATATATTATGTTTTTACTAATTCTTATTTTTGATATATATAATGCTCTCTCTTCATCACTATCTCTCTCATATATGTGTGTGTGTGTGTGTGTGTGTGTGTGTGTGTGTGTGTGTGTGTGTGTGTGTGTGTGTGTGTGTGTGTGTGTGTGTGTGTTGTTATCTAGGTGACCAAATAGATTGGAGCCAGTCGTAATGGAATGAGAGCACAACAGACAATAACTCCAACTTGTCAAATGATGAAATAAGAGTTCTTTGACATTTTGAAAAGGTTGGCGATTAAGTCTATGGAACTGGAGAAATACAGAATCTTTTTTTTTAATTGAGATGAGCCAATTGGCCCTCATGCCCCCTCTCTCCCCCTTACTCATCTCAATTAGTCTCTATGTCAAATGTTTAATTTTCGATTGCCCCTCTTTGCTAACAAAAAACAACTTACACATTGCATCACATTAGATTCAATTATTTTTTAAATGTACATTTATGTCCCTCTTAGGTCGGTTGGCATTTGCACTTGCTTTCTCATCATGTTTCACTGTCTTCTGGAAAATTTGTCACATTTTGTGGTGACAAAAAATCATTTGGTTTAATTTCTCTTTTTTTTTCTCTTGTTCATATTTTTTGTGACGGAAAACATTATTGTTCTTGTCTCAATTTATATTGGCCAACAATTAGGTTATATAGTTTTAAAAGCTAAACGCAAAAGACAGAAACAACATTAATGATAATAGCTATACTAATGGTTGTAATAATAAAAAATAAGTGTTCATATCATGTAATTCAGATGTTATTGTATCCAATGATTAATTTACAGATTTTATGCATGTAATTGTTTACAAAAGGAAAACTAATATTGAAAAAAATATGAAAATTTTGTGTTTTCTCTAAAAGCAATGGTTTGCAACCATTTTTATTTTTTATCTCTGACCTCTGTTTATCATATTTTAAAATATTCCTCCTCTCTCCCCACCAAAGTATAAATAAAGGATTGAACGGTGACAAAAAGTACTAGATAATTGCCAAGCCAAGTTTGATTTGCCTCTTTTTCATGGCATATCAACCCTTTATGACTTGTTTAATGCTGATATAGTGTAATTAGAGTAAAGAATTCATTATGCATAACGGTGATGAAGACATGTTGCATTTTATCGATAGTTGGGAGAGAAACTGTGGGTTCATACCTTTCCCATTTATGCACAACTGAATGCAATGAAGCTGATAGGACTTAAATTCAGCATTACCGATTACAAGGTTCATAATCAAGTTTGAACAATCATGTCACCCTAGCCCACAAGTAAGTTCATTTATTCATTAATAATATTGCATGCTGGTTAATGGGGGAGGATACATTTCCAAATACTACTAGTGCAAAATTGGCCACATTTTGTCACAGGTAACATTTGGCACAGAATTGGTGTTCTTTTTTACTAATGAGTCACCACTGATCAAGTCTTAAGCCCACCCTATGACATCGCTGAATTCTCAGTTGTATGATATAGATGAGTCAACCAGGATTTCAGTGTTAATACATCACCTCGGGCCCGTGAAATCTTAGAGTCCCGAGGAGACATGTTAATATCAAAACATGGGTTATTTTGCGTAGATTGTTCTAATGTTTATATGATCTATATGATATCATTTTTATCCTGCATGAAGATAGGATTATCATCCAAATTCCTACCAAAGTAGAGTAGAAAATGCTCAGTCAACATATTAATGTACTTAGTCGAATTAATTCCACCTTGCAAGCGAACTTTAGGTCCTGAACCATTGGTACTAGTAATGTCCCACACCAAAACTGAACCTCCACCATCTTGCAGCATTGACACTGAGCACCTAGGATTAAATTCTTCGTCTTTCCTCCGATAGACGTACTGCCTACCATCACTACCTAGCCTATTGAACGTGCTTTCATTGCTGAAAAGCACTTTTGACCAATATGAAAAGTCATGATCTTCATTGCATCTGATGAAGTCCAGACAGCGGTTTCTGTTCTTTATAGAAATCATTGGCTTGTGTCTTGCAACATATCCTCACAAATTAAATTCCTCTAATCTGTTCTTGAAAGAGAGCATCTTTTAACAAGATTGCACTGTTGTTGGATTTGGGAAGTCGTTGCAAATCTGTTTCTTAGGCTGCGGATCTTGATAGCATTGTCTTCCCTATTAGAAGTAACTCTAGCATGACCAGATTTAGAGACATCACGAACACTACCGGTGTTTTGGTGCTTTTGCACAGTCTTTCGTACCATTTTCTCATCACATTTCAATCTGCGGCCAATTTAACAGATGGGATAAACCAGAAAGGTGAAGAGTAATGAGCTCCTGACGGTCACTAAGAGAAAGTCGTGGCATATGGACTTAATGTTACGTTCTATAACCTGGAACAACAACAATTACGATTAGAGATACTTTGTTGCCTGTTGGTGGATATTTTAAACTGATTTAGGGGAGATAATTTAAGCTGGTTTTAAGCGAATTTGTTGCTGTGGACTTCCTTTTCGCCTCCTAAATTTGAAGTTATTTTTTTAAATTGACGTGAACGCTAGAATATTTCAATTAAAAGTCAATATGAACAGGTAAAATTATAAAGGAATAAAAGGCGAATCAAATGAGGTATAAGTTGTTTTAACAGTTACATTTAATTTATCTTAAATTTGCAGTTTTTGAAATAATAATAAGTGCGGACTTTCTTTTTTCTGGCACTGTATATACTAGCAGGTCGTAAGATACACTTGAATATGATATTTTGATTAATGCAGATTTTGTATTTATTATTGGACCTAATATATAGTAATGATTTAAAAATAACCAAAGAAAACCTTAAAAACTAGTAGGGAATTAATTAAAATGAATATTTAAAAGAATATGCAAAGTAGATCTCTTGCAGATGAATGCAATTCCACAACCCAAATATAACAAAGTTGTATTTTCTTATTAAATAAATGGAAAAATAAAAGGTTTTTAATATGAATATTAATAGGAGGGGCGTGCAATAAGTAAAGCCCCTGACCCACTTCCCATAGCAGTAGAGCAACGAAACTTGACACAGTTATTAGTCTTTCTCTACATAGGAACCACCCAGAGTTATGCATTTCTCCCATTGTTTGATGCAGCTCTGGAGACCGTTTTTGTAGAACACCCCAGGTTGATCCTCCAACCATGACATGACTTCAGAAATCAAGGCTGCATCATCTGGGAAACGCTTTCCTTTCAAAAACAACTTCATGGCTGGGAAGAGGTGAAAGTCAGAGGGTGCAAGGTCAGGAGAGTAAGGAGGATGGGGAAAGGATTCCATAACCACACGCCCGTGCTTCTGATCTGGCGACATGCTAGTTGTGGACCAGAGCGTTGTCCTTCAGGAGGATGGTACCTTTCCTTATCTTGCCCCGCCTCTTGATTTTGATAGCTTCCCTTAATTTCCTCAAAAGTGAAACGGTATAGGCTCCTGTAATTGTGGTACACTTTGCCAGGAAATTTGTCATCACTACTCCGTCCTGGTCCCAGAAGACTGTGAGCATAACCTTGCCAGTGGAGGGCTGCACACTTGCCTTCTTTGCAGGTGGTGAGTTCAAGTGCTTCCACTG
Source organism: Euprymna scolopes (assembly GCF_053919585.1). Lineage (NCBI taxonomy): Eukaryota > Metazoa > Mollusca > Cephalopoda > Sepiida > Sepiolidae > Euprymna > Euprymna scolopes. The sequence goes on along the minus strand of NC_136490.1, from coordinate 72,697,807 downwards.
CATTGACTGGGCTTTGGTCTCTGGATCATAGTGATGGACCCAGGTTTCATCCTGTATAATCAGTCTTTTGAAAAACTTTGACTCATCTTCTTGGCACATCTCCAAATTCATCCTCAAGCACTCGAGGCGTTCTCGCTTCTGGAATGGTGTGAGCAACCTTGGAATCCATCTGGCAGACACCTTATGCATATGCAAATGGTCATGAATGATAGTTTCCACAGATGCTGTACTAATCTTGACATCTTGGACTATTTGGCGAATAGTAATGCGCCGATCTTCCAAAATGGCAGCCTCAACTTGACGGGTAGATGCCTCATTAATGGCAGAAGGGGGGGGGGCGACCAGGTCTGGGAGCTGTTTCCACAGACTTCCAGCCATGTTTGAATTCACGATGCGAGCGTTTTACAAGGTCATATGATGGGGCAATATCACCATAAGTTTCTTTCATTTCATCAAAAGTCCCCTGTGGCGTGCACCCTTTCAAATACAAAAACCGGATCACTGCTCAACGTTCAACAGGCTCCATTTCACACCTGACTCAGTTCAAACACCTGTAAAACAGAAACCACAATTAGTTCAGAATTGTAATTTGCCACATAACCCATAGAGAATCATTGCACATGCAAAATTTCAGCTAGATCAGACAACTAAAATTGGGTCAGGGGCATTACTTATTGCACGCCCCTCGAACAAAAAAAAAACAAATTTATAGGAGCATAGATATATATGGTTATATCTATACTTGTAGCCAAATTGAATATTGAGATGCTCATAATTTTTGTTCTACATGAAAATTTGTAAGTTTTTTTGAGATTATAGTACTATTCTATGGTTAAAATTTTGTGATAATTTGTAAATACTTTACTTTCAAACTAATAAAATATGCCCAAATTTGCTTGCATTCGTATAGTTTTGCTGATTTGGGCGAAATTTTCCTTAGTTTTATTTTGCTTGATAGTCCCCCCTGTGGCCTTGCCAGGCCACTGATATATATATTTATATATATATATATATATATATATATATATATATATATATATATATATATATATATATGTGTGTGTGTGTGTGTGTGCGTGTGTGAAACAATTATATATATATATATATATATATATGTATATATATATATATATATATATATATATATATATATATATATATATATATATATATATATATACATACATTATTCTCCATACAACTATATCACAAATAATGTACTCACAGAATGTTTATCTCTGTACATATTATTGATATGACTTAAGCAAATATAACAATGGAGACAATCTCTCTCTAGACATTTTTATTTGTTATAGGTCCTGGATATGACCTTAAACTATATACAGAGGTGAGTCCCCAGCTTGTGGGCTTTGGGGAGTGTGGAGCCACCCTTTAATTACCATTTCTCCCAGGTCCATTCTGACCCGGAGTGGTAGCACCTGTTAGGGTCCCAACTATGGGTTGAATAGAATACGACTTAAAAAACAAATATACTATATTAAAAAATCGTTCTCCAAAATCACCAGATTCGGCATTAAATAACCTGAAAAGGGTTGATATGCCGTAAAACAAAACAACCAACCAAAATTATTTGTTATATTATAGTTTAATTTGCTTGACAAATTGCTTTTAGTTTTTGTGTATCCTACTATCCTCTCATGAATGAAGGGAGATGAAATAATATTAGTGCAAGTAACTTGATACATTTGGCAGAATTTAAATCCAGCATCACCAATATACCATCTACTATTAAATAAAGCACAAATCTGTTCAGTGTCGATACAAAAAGGAAAACAGACAGAACCATTTTTTTAATTCCAAACGTCATTTATTTGCTACTGTAGAAAATAAAAAGTACCAAAAAAAAAAAACCAACTGATTTCTGCAATCAACATAACATTGTTGTCTGTTTTCTTTTTTTTTCTAAATCTGACCAATCTATGGAGAATTGGAATTAAAAGGTCTCATCTGGCCGATGCCTTAATTAAATCTTTCATATAGGCAGAACAAAGTTACAATGACTCCCATTACTAACTCTTCTGAAAATCTGTGTAAAGAAAACCATAAAGTGAACACATTTGAATAGAAAGCTTAGTTGCTCTAGAACCGCACGTTTTTTCTCTTTGTCACTGATTTGATCCACAGTTTTGTATAAGCGAGAAAACGGTGGGTACTCTAATCTAATGTCATTTGATTCTGAACAAACTTTGATAGGCGCGTCAAATTTGTTCATACAATTTTTCGAGTATAAAAAATAAATTTTGTGGAAGAATAAAATATACTCAATGTAATTTTAGATTAATTACTCTCTCAACAAGATCAAATAGGTTGGCCATCTGAAATAACCAACTGCAAATGTTGTAATTTTGGGGTGAAGCACTCAATGATAAAAAAAATTACACCCTTGGAGGGAGTCAAGGTCTTTAGTTTGTTTTATATGAAAAACATAGGAATGTATATTTATGTTATATATTTAAAATTCAAATTACAACGAATGATTTTGTAAATTAGCAAACATTTATTCGTTTAAAATTATTATTTCAACGTGACATGTCTCCCTCAGAATATTTTTTACCTATCCATGATATTATTAAAACAAAAATAATTATATTGTAAAAGATTTTCACAAATGATACTTTTTTAATGTCCATGAGAGAACATGGCGCATAAGTAGGTATGAAGTAGGTTGTGTTCTCTGTGATATATGCATTATTTAAATTTTTTAATTAAATACATATGAACATATATACCATGCAGTGGATAAAGCAGGGAAAGGTAAGGCAGTAGCCCTAGATATATCTAAGACTTTGGACAGGGTATAGCACGATGGTCTTCTCAGAAAAATAATTTCCTATGCTATTACTGGACGAATACTTAACATTGTGAAGTGATCCCCTCCCAGAGGATCCCTTTGTCACATAAGAGTCAATCCTGGTTACGGAACCAAATGTGACCCGTCCTTTGTAGGTCAGCAAGGTATCTTAGTGTGGCAGGACCCGTCAATCGATTTGGTTGGTCTTAATTTCACGATTGGGTTGATATGTCGCCGCTTCATCGATCTGTCGGCTAGAATGAAAGCAACTTCATGCACACAAAAGAAAGAAACAACTCGGTTCTCTATTCTACTGATTAAATTCAAGATAAGATATACAAATATATAGTTATATCCAATTGTCCCTAGTTCAATGTTGATTTTGACAGACTCAATCTTTTCCTTGTGGGAACTGGATTCAATGTAAGTTGCTTGTTTTGTGTTTTTTTTCTATTTGCTTCCTTATCTCTCTCTCTCCATATAAATATATATATATATATATATATATATATATATATATATATATATATATATATATATATATATATATATTGTCCCAAAAGAAGCTGACGGATTTTAAATTTGATTAACTTCCTCAATATTTAAGTTATGCTTACCAATTTTCATGTGTAGGTAGATGAGCCTTTCCGTGATCTTTTGAGATATAGTAAGATATTATAGTCCATATATTCTAATTTTATTTACACAACTTAATCTGGGGTATGTTTTTCACAAGGTCTAATTTTAGTTATGAAAAATGATGTTATTAAAATGGCTACCACTTTCATTTTCACACTCTTGTGCTCTCTGCAGGGCACTGTCCAGCACATCAATTAATGTTTCAGGGCCCTAATTTTCTCCTCTATATTGTTTTCAAGGGCATTTATTATGGCTGGTTTGTTTGCATATACCCGCTCTTTGAGGTAATCCCAAAGGAAGAAATCTGCACATGTGAGATCTGGCGAGCGGGGTGGCCAATTTATCTCAAAGCCACAAGAAATTATTCAGTTGCTGAATATGTCCTGGAGCAGATTTAATGTTTCTCGTGCTCTATGCGCCGTTGCACCATCCTGATGAAACCACATTGATCGAGAGACCCCAATTTGACTTGATCTCCTTCTTACTGATGTGGATGGATCCTCGGCCACACTCTCTGCTAATTTCTGGCATCACTTCTTGCCGTACGGGGTCTACCAGATTTAGGGAGGTCAGATACAGACATTTGCTCAGAAAATCGAGCCACCATAGCTATTATTGCATTGGGAGTAGGGGAATTTCTTGTGTTGAAGTTTCGTTGAAATTCTCTTTGAGTGTCTGATATTGACTCATTCAACCGAAAATACAACTCTATGATAAATATCCACTCCTCAGTAGTGTAACGACTCATGACCTTGGGAGGGTTACTCTAGATGATCTGAAAACATAAAAGAAAAATATTAAAAATTAGGAAAGTTATGAATTCTTTTTAACCATCAGCTTCTTTTGGGACACCCTGCACATATATATATATATATATATATATATATATAAGTAGCATTGTCTGTCTGAGAGACAGTCGCTAACAAATTCCCCTGTCAATTTTTGGTCTACAAACTTAAAACTTGATAAATAAGGGATTTAACATTGTCGAACAAATTGTGGAAAAAATTCGATTTTTGGGTCTTTTAGCTGCCTAAAGGGTAAAAATTGAAAAACTTACAACTTGGTAGGCTTAAGTTGACTTAAAGTGCTCTTCTATGCATGCATAAATATACATTTATATGTTAAACATTATTTTTTAACATTTTATATGCATATGAATGTGACTAAGTAGGTTATGAATAAAGCTGAAGGCTGTATGTTTGGATTCTAGCTGATGGCATCCAAGTCATATTTTTTTTTACTTTTGTAATTACTACTATATATTAAGTACAATATAATAATCACTAGAGTATTGGCTTTATAATAATACATACAAAATCTTCATAAACTTGCCCCATCATCCTCCTCTTTACCACCAATCCAACACTACTTGTCCTTCTTGATTGGGAGCAGTTCATGCTTTTCCTTCATTATTTATATAGTTTCCTCCCAGAGGTCACACAATCTCTTTATACATGTCATTGAAAACATGTGGTAAAGAGGAGGATAATGGGGCCCGTGTATTTTACAACCAAGCAATGCTGGGTGGGCTGCTAGCATATACATTAAATTGGCCTTATCTATGTATATGGAACAGTTTCTACTAAACTACTGTATCATGTATGTGTGGAACGGTCTCTAATAAACTACTCTATCAATTTTTAGGCTTAAAACAATATATAGGATATTTGGACCTGTGGAATAAATTCGATTTGGTTTTTAGCATGAAAAAATAGTTGCTAAAGTGGCAAAATTAAAAAATTCAAATTTGGCACGCGTAACGTGGCTTACTGTGTATCATCATCTGCGCATGCACAAATATACATTTTTAGTTTCAAGTGAGTTAATTTATAAAGCTTTAATATGCATATCGTTTTAGGTCAGATTGGTAGTGAATAATGCTAGAAAGCTAAATGTTTTGGTTTCCATTCTAGCTGATGGTACCTAAGTCATATTTTTTTAACTTTTGAAAGCACTACTATGTGTAGGGTACAATATAATAATCTATTGTGAAGTGGGTTTATAATAATAAATATGAAATCTGCATGAATTAAAATATGATATTTAAGCATATTTTAAAACAAGGCAACGCCAGGCAACCTGCCAGTAACATATATTTTTTTCTGAAGAATAACAGTGATGAAAGATTCTAAATTTACATATAAATTTTTGGTTGTTCATTTATGTATGTAACGGTCCATCAAAATGCACCCAAAAAATTATGGAAAGAATTAATAAAATCTTTGTCACTGTAATTTAACTTCATATTCTTTATATATATATATATATATATATATATATATATATATATATATATATATATATATATATATATATATATTTTATATATAATTATCTACTGACACGTGTTTCGTTGTCCACGACTCATCAGAGTGGCTGAATCTAGTGAGAGATATATATATTAGTCATTGACCTATACCTGTTGTACACTGAATTTTGAAATCTGAACAGACAGTCACATAGAAAAGTGAGCAACCGAACCCCTGCTCTAACAAACTCTATTATTTGACAATCAAAAACAATTATGTACTTATGTTTGTTTGCATATACTATGTTTATCAGAAAGCTAAGAACTGTTTACATTAGATTATTGCTTTATATTAATGAGAAGCTCAACTTATAAATTAGACACCTATGTATATATAAAACAAAATCATCAATAGAGAAGTTTCACTGTATACGCCTCATCAGTGTGGTTAGATGTAGCAAGTGTATTCATTTATATATATATATATATATATATATATATATATATATATACATATATATATATATATATATATATATACATATATATATATATATATATATATATATATATATATATATATATATATATATAAACACAAGGAAAAGATTTAACATTTTCTTTTATGACTCAAGACATATTAATGATAAAGATATTTGGAAGAAGAAAATATGTGAAACAAATAAAACATGTTTTCAATGACATGTATAAAGAGATTGTATGACCTCTGGGAGGAAACTATATAAATAATGAAGGAAAAACATGAACTGCTCCCAATCAAGAAGGACAAGTAGTGTTGGATTGGTGGTAAAGAGGAGGATGATGGGGCAAGTTTTATGATTGCGAGGAACCCCAAATCACAGTTAACACACAAAATGAACACGCGCGGGCGGGCACACACACACACACACACACACACACACACACACACACACACACACACACACACACACATAAAATGTTGATATGTTTAAAGTTCATTTAGCTGACAGCATCGGCATAAAGGTCAAAGCCATTCGTTTCAAAGTAGGACACACTAACTAACTGGATAATGTTCTCAAAGAATTAAACAATTGATTTCTCATCATCTTTTGTAAAAACAGCGACGCCACATTTTAAGAATGCTACAAATGTTTCCAAAGTTGTGAAATCCCATTGCGACTTCCAAGGATTGTTCATTTTCAATTTTTCACACAGAAAATCCAGTGATTTTATAGTGGCGGCGATGGCGGTGTTGGTGGTGGTGGTGGAATTGGTGATGGTGATAGGACTATTGCAAGAGGAAAATGATAAAGACAATGATGATGATGATGATGATGATGACTGAAGGTGGAGGAGGAAGAAGATGAGAATAAGGCTGGGAGAGAACAAATAAAAACCTTCACAATTAATCAGATTATGGATTGCGATTATGAAAAAGAGAGAGACAGAGAAATGCAAGTTTTGAGCATTGACATAACAAGAGTTGGCAAGTAATCAGAACATGACAAGTAATGAAGAACAAGATATTATTTTGATTAAAATTCATTCAAAAACTGGAATATAACAAGTCACATCTGAAAGAATGATTCTTTGATGAAGAGAGAGAGAAAGAGGCTTAGTCTTTGGATTAAATTCCTAAAAACAATAACAAGAGAACAACACATCACCATTGCACCATTATTGCAATGGAAAAATCATCTCATTTAATCCACACGGCAAAGATAAATTCATTTCGAATATTCCTAGGATGCAAAAGAATAAGAAAAAATTTTAAAACAAAAAAATCTATAAAATAGAAAAAAAAACAGAAAAAACTTAGGTTTCATTAAAGAAGACGAAATTAAAGAAGCTTTGCTTTTGCTGTATAGAATTGAGTTTTAGATCTTTTCAAACACGCTACAATTTATAAGTACACAAGTGTACTGATTAAGAAAACTTGGATTTAGAACAAAGTAATTTTACCGCCAAAAGTTACATATGACCTTTCTCTTCATTTCTCAGTGTTTGATTTTCTTGCTTTAAATTTCATTTACAGCAATCTAATTGTCTGGTCTAATCATTTTTTTATATTGCTTTATATTGTTTAATGCATCAATACATTCACAAAAGAAAATGAGCCACAAATAAAACAAAATTGTGTTTTAGCATTTTTTTGTTGTTGTTGTTGTTAGATGGGAATTGATTATTTAGATTGCTATTTTTATCTTAGTTGTTATTTTCACAACTTTTTGAGTTTTTCAAGTTCATCTTTCTGAACTCGAGGAAAAATGTAATAAGCAACAATACCACATATTTAAAACAAAATTAGGTTTAAAGTTGCCAAAAGTCATTTTAGTATTGTCCTTATAGACCCATGACAATAGATAAAAGTATAAATAAGAATCGGTTTCAAGTGACAATCATGAGGTTGAAGGTTCAATCCTCAATAGAGGCATTTCTAACATTTAAATAAAAATTATTTAATACTTCTACCTGGTCATGGCCGACGGTATGAGAACAATCAACCCTTTATATTTAATGAAGAGTTTGATCTGAAATTCCAGATATATAATATCAATGTAAAGAATATAAGATATAATGCAACATAAAGATGTCCTGGTTTGAGAACCTGAATCAGGTTTGGTATTACATGAGGCAAAATATTATCATAATTGAATAATCTAAATAATCCCAAACAAAGATTTTTATCATACTTTCATAAGATGTTCTTGTCTAATCGATATAGCAACATTAATCAGGTGCAAATCCTCACAGATTTACTGTGGCCATGTATTCATTAATATTATTGTAAAATGTGTAAATTCATAATTTACCATAAGATGTGTGTATTTAATTAATCGTATGCAACTTCATCATTCACAGTAAGTAATGCACTTTGGTATCAAATAACTTAAACAAGAGTGAAATGTCATAAAAAGTGTGAACCAAATCTTATCTTATATCAAGCATGGATAATAGAATGCCTGAGAATGTACAAAATATTAGGCAAGATTATCAATTTGATTGAAAATACATGGAGAACATGGAAACTTGAACTGACAACTGATGGACAATATATAACTGAGATTAAAATACAAAGAGGTATCTTCCAAACGGATTTCCTATCATCTCTACTGTTTATCATAACCATGATGCCTGTTAGCAAGAAAGTGCCAAGCCACATACAAGTTCACTACTACAGATGAAAGCTTGAACTACTTAATTTACATAGACCACTTTAACTGTTTTTAAAAACTAAGAAGGAACTAGAGACACTAATAAACATAACCAGAATCTTCAGCCAGGATATTCAAATGGAATTCGGTGTGGAAAAGTGTGCACTGCTGATCATGAGGAGGGGAACACTGGAGGCAACAGAAAGCATGAAACTACTCAACCAACCATAGATGAGGGCACTAGGCAACATGACAGTTACAAATATTAGGGAGTTCTTGAAGCAGACACAATCAAAGCAACAGAAATGAAAAAGAAAATTGGAAAAAGTACAATCATAAATTGGAAAATTGAAAAAAGTACAGTCATCATCAGAAGAATTAGAAAACTCTTAGAAACTAAACTATATAGTAAAATCCTAATAAAAGCCATAAACACGTGCAGTGTCACTACTAAGATGCTCGGAACTGTTTATAGGTTGGACCAAAGAAGCACTGAGAAATCTCGACAGAAGACCAGAAAACTCATGACTATGCACAATGCACTACACCCAAAGGATGATGCTGACCAATTCTATGTGAAAAGGAAAGACAGATGAAAGGATTGATTTGTAGAGAAAACTGTGTAAATGACACAAAAAATAATTAGAAAAGTACATAATGCAACACACCAAAAGAATAATTAATACAGCAAGAGACACTGAAAAAATGAACAAGACAGAAAACAAAGAGGCAAGAGAACAAACGAAAAAAAGAAAAATGGGAAAAGAAACAGCTACACTGACAATTCATAAGGATTACAATAGATGAGTTGACGAAAACACTTGGACATGGCTACAAAAAGGAAACCTAAACATAAAAAAAAACGAATCCTTAATAACAGTTGCACAAGATAATGCGATTAGAACCAACCTGATCAAAGCAAAAACCAACAAGATATGAGAAAACTGAATGTAGACTGTATGGACAAAGAGACGAAACAATAGAACACATAATAAGCAAATGCAGCAAACTAGCCCAAAAAGAATATAAGAATAGACTCGATCAAGTGGGGAAGGCAGTACACTGAGAATTATGCAAACAACTGTATCTTGAACACTTAGACAAATGATACAAGCACAAACTGGCAGCAGTACTTGAAAACAAAAGTCACAGAATCCTATGGTAAATGGATGTACAAACAAATAAACCTATCCATCAAGAAAATTGGATATCATAATGGTTAACAGGAATGAAGAGTCCTCTCAGATCGTACATTTCATCATCCAGCAGATCAGAGTGAATATCAAGGAGACAGAAAAGTGGAGAAAATACACAGAACTGGCCAGAAAGCTCAAAGTGATATGGAAGAAAACAAAAATAAGATAAGACACATAATAGTATGAGCACGAGGAACAATTGTGAAAAACTTTTAAAAAAAGGTTAGGAGAGATTGGAATTAGAGGGATGGCTGAGAAGATAGAAGAATAACAATAATGAAAACAGCTGAAGCATTAAAAAAAACTTGAATGCACAGACAAATACACATGAGCTACAAGCACAAATCGGACATATAGAAACTGCAATAGATATAAAACACAAACAAACACCACATGGAATCATGAAAATTGAAACTGAGTAATTGTAAATTACCCCCCTCCCTTCTTTCCCAACAAAAACTTGTAGTGCCGACATAAATTGGCACAACACCAAATAATTGAGGAGGGTCAAAGAGGATCAAAAAGCGGAAGAGCACTGGGTGAGTGCAAAAAGGTTTGAAACTTGGGGAGGTTTACTGCTATCAAGGTACCAGTGAGGACCAATAGTCGCTGTCAATAAGAAATCAATGGTAAACGGCTATTGTGATAACAAATAAAGTTGCAAAGGTTATTTCCACTCAAACTCCAGGAAACACCACAGGTTGTTTCCAAACTTTTGATGATAGTCTGTGTGAAAACTCCTAGTAAGTAGTAGTAGTAGTAGTAGTAGTAGTAGTAGTAGCAGCAGCAGTAGCAGTAGCAGTAGTAGTAGTTATTTAATTATAATGTAAAAGCATTAAATAATATTTTTAAAACTAAAATATCTTTTTTATATATAAACCCTGTGTATCGCTCTATTGCAGGTCAATATTTTATTTAATTTGGAAATTGCTATAAAACATAGAAAACTGAAATTTGGTACAGAGTATAACAAAAGTGCGTTATTTCACTGATTTTTGTGGAATTTTTTTATTTTCTTGTAATTTTAAGTGTGTATCACTTTATTGCAAGTGTCTACAAATGCATATTTTCGGTAATAAAACAATATTTTAACTTCATATTTCTATTTATATGAAATAAAGAACATATCTAGTAACAATATTAATAAAAAACAAGGACGAATTTCACATTATTTTGTTTAAGGAAATATTTATTTATCAACATAACTCCCATACTTCAAAATTACTTTGAATAGCCTCTTGTCGACTGATTATGTCAGTCAGTGGATTTGAGATGATGTGATGCTATAGGAAACTTCCAAAATCTTCCTTTAAAGTTCATCCTTAAATGAAAATTGAACACCTCCTTCATAAACTTTCATCTTTATTATTGACCAGAGCTGCTCAATTGGGTTTATATCTGGAGAATAAGGTGGCCGTGCCACAAAATATTTACTACTAATACCTAATGACTCAAGGTGAGATGTTGTAGCCTTGGATGAGTGGGATGGCGCATTGTGCATAAAAATCAATTTGCAGTGACGTGCCAATGGAAGGTCATCAAGCCATGGTGACAAATGCTCATTTAAAAATAAAATAGAAGACTGGCTTGTCAGTTTGACACCTTCTGGCACTCGAAATGGTCCAATTAGTTCATTGCAGATTATTCTAGCTTAAAACATGACACATCCACCTCCCTGTTGATGACGGAATCGATGAGGGGTAGGGGATCCAAGAAGACTCCAAACTTTGGCCTACCCATCTGGTCCTTAAAGGATTGCTCTCGCCTCGTCAGTGAAAAGGACATTTTCTAAAGCTGGTTTTCATGTATTTCTGAGCCCAAGCCAAACGTTTTTCCTTATGAGTTTGGTTTAAAACAGGTCTTGCTATGGGCTTAATGCTTCTTGCAATTTCGTTTAAGACATTGCAGGTAAGGAAGGTATTCCAGCCTTGTCAAATATAGCAGCACTGTTTCTGCTTCGTTGCTTGATAAATTGACGGCGAATTTTTCTAACATTACGAGTAGAAACTGACATAGTTGTGTTTTTGTCCTTCCTCGGTTTGATGTTCGGAATTTCAACAAATGAAGACAATGTTCTTCGATCTCTTCCAAGCTCCTTGGCTAGATCTACGAGAGATAAACCTTTTGAAAGGCCTGCAACAACACGTTCCTTTTTACTAGCTGTCAATCAACCCTTTCTAGGCATTTTGGGAGACCTGCAATAAAGTGATACACACTTAAAATTACCTGAAAATAGAAAAATTAGCATAATTTTCAAAATATTTGTTTAAATTCCACAAAAGTCAGGGAAATAAGGCACCTTGTTATGTTCTTCCAGTGTTATACCAAATTTCACTTCTCTGTGTTTTATAGCAATTTCAAAATTAAAAAAATATTGACCTGCAATAAATCGATACACATTAATATTAAAGATATTCAGCATTAATTCAAGGTGGATGAACATAATTTCTTACGTTATTTGTTAATAAAAACTACATAAATACATTCATCATAGTTACTTACTCTCTCATACAAGTATCAAGTAGCATTTTTTTCTAGGAAATTTCACACATATTTTTTGTTCATGCTAGAAGCATTAAAAAGTAGGTAAAGTGATATTGTACTAACACTGCTCAAGAACGTGTATAAAATATTATTATAAATCATATCTTTATTAAATAAGGTAGATCATAACCAAACAAAATTTGATTCAAAGTATTATTTCCTTTGTATCATATTGCACCAATGTAATAACAAAATCTAGGCCAAAATTGTTAATTAACTAGACATCATTTATTTATCATACACTAGTTGTACTTATCCGGTGATGCCTGGAATATAATGAACTCCTTATAGTTTTTCATTTTTATTTGTTTGCACATGTTTTAAATTTATGCAGAAAAATAAAGAAAATTTTACTTGTAATGGGGATAACTGTTTTTACATTCTACAATAAAAAAGATTATTTTGCTTTTGATTATGTTCGTTTGTAGTTGAAAAGTGTTTAATTTTCCCTGTTGTTCAGTTTGGTCTACATAATTTTTTTTAATAAATTATAGCAAAGTATCTTTATAAAAGTTGGATAGTTAGAATCAAAGTTTGATATGTCTGCCTATTTCCTTTGGACAATATGCAGAAAAAAATAATTAATCATATAAACTGGATCAGTCTATTAAACAATTTCTATTAACTAAAACTAAAATAAGCTGATTTCAAAACTGCACTCAGTTGTCTTAATGTCACGTTGTTTCTTTACAGCTTTCTCTTTAAATAAACACAAATTGTTTGTCAGGAAGTAAAATTGTTTGTCAGGTAAGTGATTTTATTATTTTACTATTTATCGTAAATCATAAATATTGGATAGCGAAAGTCTGAATTATTCTATTAATAGATATGATGGCCGACAATTCTTGGAGTAGAAGGCCAAAGTTGTCCATAAAGTGAACACTCTCAAAAAAGATATGCGTGTATATTTTTGACAATAACTATTTGCATACAATTTATTTTAAAAAAAAAGACGAAATAAAAAAAAGTATTACTTCAATAATTTGGATTATTCAGTTTACTGTTCTCATCTTCACTGTTATTCTCACAATACATCAGCAAGTGCATCTTGTTGAACTCGAAAATTTTATGTTGATCTCGGGAATCTGTATGAAATTTTGAATGGAATTCTTTATTTAATCCATGCATTAACTTGCATTTGTTGTCTCAGTTTTAAGTAATTTGTAATTGTATTCTTAGTATCGTCCGTACTGAGAATTGTACCTTCAGTTTTCAAAAGACTATCACTTCATACTGGTTATTTCTTAGCGTTTATATCTGTTGCGCTAGGGGTCACTGTAGATTTCAGAGTTCTATTAGTGAATCCGAAAAAAGTTGACTGAAAAGTTATGGGAATAACATTGAAAATGAGAACAATAGTTAGAATAATACAAATTATAAATCCTTCTCTCAAAAATTTCTGAAATATCGCCAAGTCATGTGTAATTTTTTTCTATTGCATATACATCTTTTAAGCACTCTACAAAGTAAAGCCAGGTTTAATAGATACAGTAATGATATGGTATTTGAAGCAGTAAGAGCATCTTTCAGCTAAAAATCTGAGATTATTTTGTAATGTGATAAGTAGGATAAGTAATGCAAACAATGATGATGATGATGATGATGATGATGATGATGATGATGATGATGGTGGTGGTGGTGGTGGCGGATGGCTGAAGTTCATACAAAAGTTGATTAAAGGAAGATTGTTTTGTAAATGTTTCAGGAAGTGGCATAAAAAACAGAAAATTGAGGGAATAATACCTGGCTAAAAAGAGCAAAATGCTCTGTTTCTCTCTTAGGTCTTTCGAACAGAACTGAGCAGACGTGTTTAATAGCACTTCCTCTCCTCTCCCATAGGGAAAAGATAGTCGGTTAATTTAACTCTGCAAAAATAATGTTTCCCAGTGCAATAGATCATTTAGGTTAATGCTGGTTCATCCCTAAATAGAAAAGGTGTCATATAGGTTCTGTACATGTGTCATGTATATGTTGCTATTGATGACACACTGGGATACACCTTTGAATATATTTTCAACGCTTTTTTTTCTTGCTTGCTTTAATGATTTAGTATTGTCAACGATGTCTGCAGCACTTCACAATGGGGAGAGCCAGGTAACTTGTTATGGGAAAGGATTTTAGGCTCCTGCAATTGTTTTCATTAAGCTGGAGATTTTCTTTGGCGCATTTTATAAGATGCTCGACTTTTTGATTTCCCCAAACCACCATGTCAAAACACATATATTAAACATGATGTGTTATTTTATAACTAACTTATACTAACCATATCATTCACTTTTCTCTAATGCATCGTGATTTATCAACACTAAAAACACTTGCAAATCAGGATTAATTAAATGGATAGATTGACAGGTGAATGAAGATGAACATTATGAGAGGATTAAAACTTATAGTTGTTGGAAGTTTTTTTTTACTTTGATAGGAACGGTAAAAGGAGAGGGACACTTTGTTTGTGTCACCAGGTGCAGATCTGCACATCAAACATTTTGCCAATCATGACTAAAAGGTATTGTTGCATAGTAGTTTTGGGGCAAAATTGTTACTGAAGCGAAATAAAAATGCTATGGTTCACTGATTACATACTAATATTTCATGCATTCTGCGTACCACTTCCATCTTAAGCAATTAAGGTATCAACACTCGTTTTAAAATCATGCAGACTCCATTGGTTTATGTGAACTGCAGAGTTAGATTGATTGTCACCCTGGTAGATGGGAAGATGACTCACACATCAGATTTGAGCAGAGTTAATCAAAAATTTTATACTCTGAACCAACACCTAGCCATGAAACATTTAAAAAAAAAAATGATCAATGTGACAAATAAAGATATTTAACCAAATGGTGACGATTATGATGATGATTACGGAATTGCATTTTGAGGGTACTGGCAATGATCTTGTTGTCATAACTTTGATCGGTAGAGAACATGACTTGTATAGCGGCACATCTCCGATCTCACTCATTGAATATTGTGTTACTTTCAGACATGATAGAAGGTTCCTATTGCTCTTGGGATTTGTACACAACTGGCCAACTAGTAGATGATCTGCAGCAAAAAAAAGAAAACCATAAATGGAATCATGTCGTCTTTTCTTTGACGACAATTTTATCATTCCACCCTATAATAATGAGAATAAAAAACTTTGATTATTAATTGTTTATATTTGTAATAGAGAAATTAATTTGTTTAAAATGTATGGGATTAGTTTGAGCATTTCACATTTGATTTAAAGCATGTAGTTGTAGCAGTGGACAGTGTATATGCAGTGGGTTTGTTACAGTTCTACTTAATCCCTGCTACTTTTCAATATGGAAGCAAGGAGGACGACATTTGCTCTTTTATACAATTAATCAAGATTTTTTTTAATGAGAACCAAATATTCACAAGAGTTGTCTCTCTCATATTGATGACTTTGATACAATTGAAAAAAAAAAAAGGTTTGAGTTTTAAATAAAAACAAGCATTTTATTTGCTTTTAAAAAGAATGAGACTTTTTCTTTTTTTGTCTCTTTTCTTATTAAAAAATGATTAAAAGTTAATTTTTCTTTTTTGTATCAAATAAAAGATTTTGTTTGCTTTTATTAAAACAAATGTAAAAATCTCTTGAAACTGTTGCACATGAATTCAACATTTTTCTTTTCCTTTGCTCTTTCTTGCTTCTATTTAAAAACTAGTGTAAGAAACGGTTTTCGTTTTTATATATATATAGAGATTTTTCAACAAAACTTTTAAAAATTATCCATTGTCTTCTACTTTTTCGAGAATCGGGCATTTTCATTTCATTCTTAGATGATTTACAAGAGTATTAATTTCATTTATATATTAATATGATAGCGTGAGTGTGTTTTTTTACATATTTTTTCTTCCAAGTGACTGTTATTTAATAGTTATGACTTTCCATTTCTTGTAATAAATAATTTTACCAAGAATTCTTCATAAGTTTTGTTTTCGGTTTCGATTATAAGCACACTATTGCTACACTACCCCTTTGATTACTGTACACACAATAACCCTTATCCCTGAGTGGCCATTGGGCCTTGATAAGTGGTCAACTCCATGTAAAAAAAAAAAAGAAAAAAAAAGTCATCTATTTTTATTTTTTTTTTTTTACTAAAAATTCTTCATAAATTTTGGTTTCAGTTTCACTTATAGTTGAAGGAATAATATAGATATAGTTTTTTAATTTTTGAAATCATAACTTTATATAACAGTCGATAAAAAAATGACTCTATAATAATATATACGAAATCTGCATAAATTAAAATACTTTATATAAGTGTGTTTTATGACCGAACTATGATGGGCGTCCCTGCTAGCTTAGATAAATACTTTTGCAGTTTTTACAAAAGAACTACAATAAACCAAGTTTCTATCTTTATATAATCAATGCTCTGATCCCCATCTGGCATCAATTGAAATGAATGGCTATCGTCTTAAGGAGGCTTCATGTTTTGACAAGCTTCTGGGCCTGACATTTACTCCTGATCTCAAATAGAACACGTACATCAAATCCGTTACCAAAGTCGCTGGAAAAATGGTGTGATCCTTCTATTGATCCAGTAGATATCTACCTGCTGATGCAATTCTCTACCTATATAGGAGCCAGGTACGCCCAAGGATGGAGTATTGTTGCCACATCTGGGCAGGAGCTGCTAGAAAGGCTTATTCTGCCTTGACAGAGTTCAAAATAGACTCTGTAGCCTAATGGGGAATGCCCTTTTCTCTTCACTGCAACCTCTTTCTCACGTTGCGAGCCTGTCTCTGCTTTTTCATGGCAAGTGCTCATTTGAGCTCTAATCTATGGTGCCCCCTCGTTTGGTAAGTGCTGTCTAAAATTAACACAAGTAATACAAGATATAAAAAGAAGAAGCAGAATCAAAAAATAATTATACCGTTCTTTAGTTTTGTTTTTGGTTGTTTGTTTGTTTGTTTTTAGAGTTAAATTCTAACTTTGAATGAAAATTTTGAAAGAAAATAAATGTTGCATTAATTTGTAAATTAACTCACGGCTTGAGGAATATTTACTACAATAACTTTATTCATTTGTAATGTATTTCAAATGGGTCTGTTGCTTACATGTAACATGTTAATGTAATGTATGTTTCAATCAACCAGTAATACGTAATTGAGAGTATAGTTTATTTAAATACAATCTCACCTTGTGCAAAAATTTATTCATGATTTATTTATTAGTTATAAAAAAATATCCATGAAACTTTACCTGTTCTTCTAGTAAAGCCGAAGTGGTTATATGTAAATGATTAATATATTTAATTATACAAAATCAATATTCTGTTTTATTTATAAATAACTGGCTGACATAGGGATATGTTCTTAAAAATATTATTTTTATTCAATTTCATCTTTGATCTGTTATTTTTTTATGGGTGTTCAGAGAAGGCAGAGGTTTTCTTACTCAAAAAGTACCACATGATTAATCAAGACTTATTTACAATCGGAATTTATTTAACACTAGATAAATTGTTGCATAGCTTCATTTTTCTGTCAGGTATGGATTGATTTGCTGATAAACATAATTTATGACAGTTTTAGGCGAGAAAGCCTAAAATAAATAAATAAATAACAGCAAAAAACAACAACAATAACAACGACAAAAAACAACAACAACAACAACTATAAAAACGACACAACAACAACAAAAACAACAATGACAACAACAAAAACGACAACAACAAAAACGACAACAACAAAAACGACAACAACAACGACAACAACAAAAATGACAACAACAATAACAAAAACGACAACAACAACAACAACAAAAACAACAACAATAATAATGACAATAATAATAATTCCCTACATAGTATCCCGGCAAATTTGCTGATCCCTATTAATAGCCGCTTACGACTTAGTGGCACTGTGCCTTGCTTGGTGTGAATTAACAGTAAAATTAATAAATAAAAATAATAAATCTAGAAATGCATCTAAATTACTGTTTTAATCGTAGACAATTTAACTTCATCTAGAAAAACGTGATTTCTTAAACTTAAATAATTACAAGAATATTCCTCTTTTTAAATTCTATGACTTCACAAAATAACATTAACAAAGAAATTCTTTGCTTATTTATAGAAATGATTCAACCTAAACGCAAATAAACAAAGGTCGAAATGCATGTGTTATTAATTATTGTAAATGTTTTATTGGCTTCCATACTTTCAAAGGCGGTTTTGTTATATAGAAAATGTAACAAAATTCATGTGCTTAAAAACATTACAGGCTAATTCTAATTAGTGACTTAAATAAAATGGATTTCGACTTTTTTGTTCTTTTGTTCATTTAGAGTGTAAAAATTTGAGAGGATGCCCCAAAACAAACCATTACTATCATCGCATGCTTTACACTTACATTTTACCAAATGAATAGCCAAATATTAAATTATTAAAAAAAAAACAACAGAATTTTAAGAGTTAACTTTATATACTAACGCATCATTTAGTCTTTATATTGAACTAAATTTGAATTAAAATGTTGTAAAATTATACATAATTGTGTCACGATGATGCCCTTTTTAATCTCTTTTTATAAAATTTTTGGATTGTTGACTTTTAACTTTTTCAATCTTTACATATACGATTTGCTAAGAATTTTATCCACTAGAATGCATCTCAATTTCTGCAAATATTAAATTTAACTTTCAAAATTCTATTTAAAAATATTTTTTTTACTAAATTTTTATTTTTTTATACATTTAATAAATTTAATCATAGAAATGCATTCTGGTGGATAAAATTGGTAGTAAATCCTCACGCATTTGGAGATATCTTCACGCATTTGGAGATTTAACGTTTTAAAAGCTATCCATCCAAGAAAAGAAATTTGAAACAAAAATAGACATTTTTTTAATTATTACAAACTAATGAAAAGTAAAGAATTTTTCTAGAATTATAGAAACGAACAAATACATATGCAGTTGATAACCTAATGAATTTTTAATGGTTTCTTATACAATTTATGCACAAAGCTGTTGTTTATATGCTTATAGACATTGAAATCAAACAATTAATTATCAATACAACTGAGTAATTATTTATTAAAATTTGCTTTTTAAAAATATTGTGAAAATTAGATATCCCATTTACTCTGTCATTTCTATGTAAATAATAAACTTGCATGTTAATAAAACATATATTCTAATTCAATATGACAGCAATATTAACCTTCTTGGTGGAGCTGTCCCAAACTTGTGACAAATCTATATTACAATAAGATTATGTAAGTAAATAACTACATTTTAGTTAGAAACAATTACTATGCTGTGAAAAAGTAGGAAGCTGAAGTTAACAAACTGAAGAGTATAAACGGTTCAATTAAAAAAAAACAAAAGGCATCTTTTATAAAATATATAAAACTAACTATGAATAAAAAAACAAATGAACCTGGGTCTCATTTTTTGTTTTAGTTCAAATTTCTAAACTTTATTCTTTTCATTCAGTTCAGTTCATCATTTCTTTTCCCACTGTGCAGAAGAAGAATTGGAATTGATGAAAACAAAAATAAAATATAAAGAAAAATAAATTACAGAATTGAAATAAAACCGAAAATTAAAGAAGTTTACGAAGAAGATAGAAAAACCAGTGTGGAAAAATCAACCAATTCCCAAGTTACCAGACTTGAAATGTCATTGCAGAGCTGGATCAAAAATAAAAAATTGAATAAAAAAATGTAATTTTGCCCTGACTTAAAAAAAGACAAAGAGAATTAAATAAATAAATATATATGAAATAAGACAGATATTAAAGAAAACATTTTTCAAATAAAAACATTGAAGTATATACGAAATATAAACCTTTTATTGATGAAAATCTGTGATTTAGTTATAAAAAAACAACAATAAAAACACAAAAAAAACGATTGAATGATAAAAAAAACGCAGTCAAATCTGATCTTTTTTAATACGACATGATTTGAGAAAACTTCGCATTGATAGAACCATGTTCAAAAGGAATGTGTGCATTGTTTTCATCCAGTCTCTCTGGCACTCAGTCTGCAGAATCTTGGGTGAAAGAAAAAAAAAATCAAACCTTCATACATTTACAATTAAAAGAAAATGCAAAATGAAGAAAAAATGTATTGACATATTTTACTTCAAACTTTCAAACAAATTTCGACAATTTTAAAAGTTACTGTTTTACATTTCAGCAATCGATAAAGAATTTGATCTGTGGAAACAAAAAATAAAAATTCATTTGTTTCTTTCTAAATTTTCCCAAGTGATGTTATGAGTCAAGATTCAATATGGAGGAGACAGATAGGTAGATTATGTACATATGCCAGAAAACAATATGACCCGTTGGGTCATTAACTAAGATCAGATTAAATTATTTAAATCAGAAAAAATGAGTTCAATTTTTAAAAATATAAAGACAAAATGCAAAATTAGTCTCTTTCTGCTTGGTATATCTCCTACTCTATTTCTATGCAGTCGTGGATTAAATAGTATCACTACTTGTGCTGATATTCCGTTTTGTTTATAATGGACGCTTCCAGTGTTTTTATTCTTTCCTTCCTTTATTAACTTCAACTGACAATAAACAAAGAATGAGAGAGAGAGAGAGAGAGAGAGAGAGAGAGAGAGAGTAGGAGAGTTACAAGAAGGATAGTAATATATACCGTATAAGATAAGAGTGTGTGGGGGAGTTAAAACAACATATAGTGAGAAAGTAACAGACAGACAATTAGAGATGAGTCATATGTAAATTGTGGCTAATTAGAATAATATAAGTTAATATATATATATATATATATATATATATATATATATATATATTAATACATACATATGCATATACATATCTATCTAAATACATTTGCATGTGTGTGTATATGTATATATAGAAAAAGATATACTTTTATACACAGTATTTAGATAAAAGGGTTAAAGAGAGGAAAATGGAGTTTTCATACTTCAGGGCATTAAATCTGCACAAATAATTATTATTTATTCCGTATTTGATACATAGAAGTTTTTAGGTAAAGGGGCTGGAAGTTCCTCAAATGGAAGTGTATGCTTTGGGCGGCATGCAATAGAAAAAAATGTAAAAAAAAGAAAAAGGGTTAATTTCAAACCCCCAAGTATGTATGGTATTTCTGCCAATGTCTAAGACATCAGCTAATAAGTATGAAAAGAAGGATTTGGGGGTTTCTCAGATTCCGAGAGTCGTGCTGCATATGAGACTTGAAACTAGCGAGCGACAAATATTCAAGCCTCTTTTTTCATGACATTTTTTTCCAAAAGAAAAAATTAATCAGATCATATACTTGCTGTTTTTCACTATTATTTTCTGTTGGAAAGGAAAAAAATGGGCATATATATATATATATATATATATATATATATATATATATATATATATATACATATATATATATATATATATATATATATATATATATATATATATATAAAGCACTCTGTGTGTGTGTGTGTGTGTGTGTGTGTGTGTGTGTGTGTGTGTGTGTGTGTGTGTGTGTGTGTGTGTGTGTGTGTGTGTGTGAGTTCGTTCCCTATACTTTCGAAAATGGCTGGGCCGAATTTTTTTAAATTTCTCACAAATATACTTGATGTGTCTGAAAGTGTTCTTAGGTTTTGTTTCAAAATTTCTCTGATAATTACAGAAAAATTCAATAATCGAAAAAAAAAATTGGTTTAAAAAGTTCGAGTTTGACAAAAGTTTAACATCTTATACAGTCTAACATCACAATTGGATTCAAGAAGTTTAGTCACTGCATGAGCAGAAAGACCAAGCATATAAAATGAACAGTAGGTTCTTTGCAAAGACAGGGGCGCGTTCAAAATGAATGCTTCTGTTTAGAGCACAATTGAAACATGATATTTGACTTTTAGATTTTAAACTTTAATTCAAAAATAAGTCTTAAAAATCAACATTAGGTTTTCTACAGGTGTGAAGCTTCATCCCAGAACGTCACGATGGGTCTCAGATTAGAACAAACAATCGATTTGATTGAAACATGGCCAATTTCACCGATTTCAATGACAAAAAATGTATAGGAGAGTAGAACATTTGTCAATCCTGAGCAACATCTGATTTCTCTACTAATATATATATATATATATATATATATATATATATATATATATATATATATATATATATATATAGCCATGGCCAAAATTATGGAGTATCTATAAAAAATTGAGATAATAATTTAAACCAAGGTATTTAAATATTAAGAATCGTACAATGAACAATTAAAAGCAAATTTAAACTATTTAACAGTAGATTGTAGTATTTTTTTAGTTTTTATTTATTTATTTATTTATTTATTTTTGTTGTTGTTGTTGTTGTTGAGGAGGAGGAGGAGGAGAAGGAGGAGGAGGAGGAGGAGGAGGAGGAGCAGCATCTCTACATAAGTTTCATACTAAATTCATTCCAATATTAAAAATGATTCATTATCATATTAAAAGTCCGTTCTTATTTTTCAGGTAATATTTGATTCCTGTCAGTGCTATAATAGTATATTTAATTGAAAATGCCCTCAAAGAAGATTAAAAGGGCATGCATTATTGCTTTATCTGGTGAATGATATTCTCCAGTAGAAATTGCCAGGAGGATGGAATGTTCAAGGAATGGAGTTCAAACGATAATCAAAAGGTACAAGGAAACAAAGTATTTCAAAAACAGAAAAGGACAAGGCCATAAAAAGTATACAACTGCTAGGGAAGACAGATCTTTGAAAAGAGCATCCTTGCAAATAGGAAGAAAAGTTCTTCAAAGCTTGCTGCTGAACTTAGGGATGATGTAAGCAAAAACATATCAGCTCAAACAGTGAAAAGAAGGTAAATAGAAGCGGAATTAAAAGGATGTAAAGCAAAGAAGAAGCCACACTCGTCTCAGGCCAACAAGAAAAAAGTACTGGAATTTGCAAAAAAAAAAAAAAAAAAAAAAAAAAAAAAAAACATGAAAATTGGACACCAGATGATTGGGTAAAAATCGTTTGGTCTGACGAAAGTAATTTTTTGACGAATATATTTAATAATAACATTCCAGGTGGATTTGGAGGAGGAAGCATAATGGTTTGGGGCTGCATAGCTTCTTCAGGCACTGGACTGTTGTACACATGTGAGGGCAGAATGAACTCCACAATTTATACTAACATGCTGGACCAGGTTCACCAAACCTCTTTGACTAAAATATTTAATAATAACATTCCAGGTGATGTAATCTTCCAACAAGACAATGTCCCACGCCATACGTCAAAAATATCAATGGTTTGGTTTGAGAAAACAGACCAAAAACGAATCGTTATTGAAACAGGAGTCCTGTTTTAATATCGATTCTTTTTTATTCTGATTCACAACAAATTGAAACTTTCTTTTCTCCTTCTATGTGTTATATATTGGTTATCATTGAAGGCACCATTTACGTTTGGTGTATAACATAAAAAAGGATTCCGTGTGCGTATGATTGTCTCTAATATAAATGGTTGTGTGTTTGATTATCATAAAGGGAATCGTGTGTGTTACATGTATTTTCAGAACCTACCTCTGCTTCTTCGATGTTGAACCATCTGGAAATTTCTCATCCTGGAGGGAGACTTGATACCTGTTTGACGAAGATTTATCACTCCAAGACGATGAAATGGTTTTATAGTTTTTATTTCACTTTCCCCAGAGGTCCTGCATTGAGACGATTTCTTGGATAATCAATTCATCTTAAATAATATTTTGCCCATTCAATATACTACTTCCAATCCTCTCGTAGTGGTGTTCAACTGAAAATCTCTTTAATCCTTACCCTCCAGTGGCCCCTCTGTAGCAGGTGATTTAGTATTATTCAACTTTTAAACAGGGCAATTCCTTTACGTCACAAAGGGAAGATGTCATAAGAAGATAATGTAAAGGTTTAAGAATTTGGAAAGAGATCCTTTATGAGATCATAAATGTTCAAATAATAAAATGATGGTATTACCTATTAAAACAAAAATCTGTGACTCAAAGAATCACGAGTCGCCTATGTGGATAGTAGCTATACGTATATACTAGATGAACTGTCTCGATTTTTAGAATTCTGTGAATCTTACTTGTGTGTTATTTTTGCTGTTTCTGTGTACGCTGGATGACGTCAGCAAGGGATGATCAAATTAGATTAGAAGACACTGGTTATATCTTTTATTACACTAAAAAGAGAAGACGTCACAACAGAATGACATCATCCACCAAAACAGTGAACAGACCAGGATAATATCGTTTATGATCACGAAAATCCTGAAGTAGCAAAAAAAAAAAAAAAAAATGACATCAGCAATTCAAACAAAAGTATTAAAAATAAATCATTTATAATTTTAAACCTCTATGCAGACAGTAAATTTTAATTTTATCTTCGATCATTTACAATCTGCAAATAAATAAATAAATAAATAGAATATTGAAGAGCATATTGCCATTGAGTAAGAATTTTATTCATATTTTTCAAACCATTATTTTTATTTTTCTATACTTATTTGATTTACCTTTCTATATGGTTTGTCCTTGATAGCTAAACCAGTTTTGCATCTATATATATATATATATATATATATATATATATATATATATATATATATATATATATACTAGACTACTCGTGGTCCGTTGGGTCAGTATGTTATATTAGCTATGGAATTAATGTATGAGCGTAACACTTGTGACATAAAGAAAATAGTTTTTTGTGACATAGCAGAAACATTTCTATGAAAGTAAATTAAAATGAAAAGAGAATATAGATTTCTATGAGTCGTTCTGTTTATAATTGTTTATTAAAAAAAAAAACTTACAGCCATTGAATTATAAGTAGTTTGCCATACTTATAGGTAAATGTGCACTGAACAGATACCATAATACTTAAAGTTAAATTCAAATTTTGACATGTCTTTTAATTTAAACATGAAAAAGAAAAACAATTGGGACGCTGAAAACGTACACAGTAAAACAATACATTTTATTGTCGCGTTGATTATTTATTTGTAATGCAATTTAAAAAAAAAATATTTTCAGGGTATTTATTTATGTTGGTAGTGTATAAGAAAACGTATGAATGTTTTTAAGAAAGCTGTATTAAAAGATGGAGAATAAATTAAAAAAAAGGAAGGCAGTGGGTAAATCGCCGTTGTAAAATGCTCTTATGGTTGTCAATGGATTAAAGTAGATTTATTTGTAAGAAAATTGTGTTAAAATAACTTAAACGTAATACGGAAATGAACAATGTAAAAAGAAAAGCAGAAAATATTAACAATTGTTCATTTGGATAAATTAAACGCAAAAAAAATTTGGGACGCTGAAAATGTACACAGTAAAACAATATGTTTTATTGTTGCATTGATTATTTATTTGCAACGCAAATTAAAAAAACTTATTTTGGGGGTTATTTATGTTGATAGTGTAGAAGAAAATGTATGAATGTTTTTAAGAAAGGTGTATTAAAAACTGGAGAATAAATAAAAAAAAAGGAAGGTGATGGGAAAATTGCCACAAACGGGATATATTAATGCTATATATATATATATATATATATATATATATATATATATATATATATATATATATATATAGTAGAAATGGTAATTAATAAAAACTGAAGAAAGTGCTCAATACTGTTGTAGAGCAAATATGCGTTTTATTTTTTATTACCGTATCTTTCTGTTAAGTTACATTATTGTTTCAGCTACCCGGCCGTTTTTTGGCCATCTGTAGCTTCCTCAGACTTTTACATAAATGTTCGTTGTTATGGGATGAAAGAGTGAAAGAGTGAACAGGGGATGGGTGCGAGAAGAGCAGGGGAAAAAAGAGGAAGGGAACAAGGGGGAAGGTGGGAGGGGGTGCTTGGTATGTCGGTAACGTTTTAGTTTTGGAGTTTAAGGAACTTGTGGGGGAGGGTCTGGGAAGTTAATTTCTGGTGTGGCTGAGGGCATAGGGATACATGGAGGGGGAGGAGAATATATGGGGGTAAGAGGAGGTGGGTTACTTTAAAATTTGAGTCTTAATGTTAAAGTTTTTGGCGTCTCGTCTCGTTGGTGAGATGATTTCTTGATAAGTATGTCTTGACCTGTGTGGTGTTTGCTTAGGTTCGGAGGCGGTGGGGGGGGGGGCTATGATTCCGTTTATTTAGTTTTTATTTGTTGTTAATTGTTTGGAAAGGGTTAGCTAGCGACCACACATGCGAGCACACACATGCGCACGTACACACATATATACTTAAAGAAACGTTCACATGTACACATACATCACCGCCCTGGTGTGCAAATATATGCACATATGTGTGCATGCATGCATAGACACCCGTGTCGTTCCCGCTTACGTCAAATTTTCCTTAAGGTGCTAAAATTGGGTACACACGCGTACCCAATTTTCCTTAAGGTGCTAAAATTGGGTACACACACATACCCAATTAGAATTATGGTTGTTAAAAGAAGAAATGTGGTTTGATATTCTTTTCTTAATTAATGGTGAAGTAGCGCCGATATATGTATGTACTTTATTAAAAGCTCGAAGTCTGGTATTAATATTAATTTGCTGATTTGTATTAGTTAAATAATTTGAATTTTGTTCATAATATTCAACAAATGGTGGGACAATGTCTGTATGAGGACTATTTTGGAGGGGATAATGAGCGTTGTAAGTGTTAGGATGGCTGTTAGGAGAAATATTATTATTCTCATTAATATTATTATTATTATTATTATTATTATCATCATCATTATTAATAGTTGTATGATTGTAGATGGAAGGGGTGCTCGAGTGGTGTATTGGATTAGTAACTATATCAGATGGAGGATGGGAAGAAGAATAACTTGAAGACGAAATATTAGTGTCTGTTATGGGAGGATTGCGTGGGAGCTCAGTAATAGTGCAAGAATATATAACATCTTTATGGATGCAATCATTATTGAGTGGGCAAAGATGTTTGTTATTACAATTACAGTTAGTTTTGGGTTTAATTGGGAAAGGGATTTTTTGGGCTGATTTAATTTTTTATATATATATAATTTAATTTTATATATATATATATATATATATATATATAATTTATACATAAATAATATAATTAAATTAAAATAATGATAAATAAAAGAATTAGTTCATATAATTAAATAAAATATAACATATATATATATATATATATATATATATATATATATATATATATATATATATATATAAGTGAATTTAGTTTACAAACAAATGGCTACACATAAGCATACATGTTTCTGCGAAAACCCAGTAAGGGAATCGCTTCGTCAGGCCAAGGACAACTCTGCTTATATTTTGTTTGAAACAAACAAACAATTATTACCAATACTATATATATATATATATATATATATATATATATATATATATATATATATGCATGTTTTCACTGTTATTGTCTAATTAGTGTTAACTTTAAAAAGACATCTTTTTTACTTTCTTTTTGAAAAAAGACACATCTACCAAATATCATGCATATTGCCTGTTCATCAGTCTTTGTAATTTTATCTCAAACATCAGATAATTATCTCATTCAGTTCCTGTTACTTTAAATTCAAACTTTACTGACATGATTTTATTATAAAATCTCCAATTTTATAATGATACCAACTAATTCTAAAAGAGCGTATAATGATTATCAATTAATAACAACAGATATTCGTTTTCTAAAACAGCTTGTTTCATATTTCAGTCACCTTAAAATATGCGGAGGTCTGCATGGTTGGACTAATGGATGCTTTCTTAGATTATGTAAGTTTATGCAAATTACACATTTCAAATCATATCAGATTTTTGCAATCATTTACACAATAATACTGTCAGGAAACGCATGCCCCTATAATCGCCTTTTAACTATCGGTAAAATAGCAACGATATAATAACAAAAGCAAGCCGCATTACTTTCTGAATCAATCAATGCATTATTTTTTGCAATGATTTTATAAAGACAAAAAGTAATTCTTGTCTAAAATTAGTAAAATCTTATTTTTAGGTTGTAGTCAGGTGGGAAACAGGCAAACGGAACAGAGTTCCACAGGCATGCAGTTCTAAGAAAGAAGCGTTGTTCATGGAATCTACGTTTTGGTTTTGGCACAGATAAAGAGTGGGGAAAATTTTTGACAGTGGTTTCAGCTAGACGGGTGTTTATCATGAAAGATTGGCGAGGAGGGGCCAGAGATTCGAGCTCAGACGAGCACTTGCCATGGAAGTAACGATAAAACAAAGACAGGCTCGCAACGTCTCTCCTGTGGGAGAGAGGTTGCAGGGAAGAGAAAAGAGCATCCTTCACTAAGCAAAGAAGCCTATTTTGTACTCTGTCAAGGCAGGATAGGCTGTTTTTAGCAGCTCCTGCCCAGATGTGGCAGCAGTACTCCACCCTTGGACGTACATGGCTTTTATATAGATAGAGAATTGCATCAGCAGTGAGATATCTTCTGGTTGTTTTTCGTATTTTTGGAATATGCCACCATCTGAGACCTGACAACTACAAAGGTACCACCTGTTTCACTTGAAATCCAACACCTTTTTTCGCTACTACGATATAAGAGCACCAAAAAGTTTAATGAGCACCCTTATAGAACTAAACAACCTCTAAAAAATTTCATGAACTAATGTCTCACATTAACAAGCAACACCTGATCGGAGTATGTAGGTAAAAAGCAAATTCACACAATTTTCTTAATTCAATTCAAGCTAGGCCGAAAAGCAACTGAAACAGCTCACAATACCAATGAAGCATTTGGATCAGGAACCACTACTAAATGCACAGCACAATGGTGGTTTAAGAAATTTTGTTGTGGCGACAAAAGTCTTGAAGATGATGAGCATAGTGGTCAGCCATTAGATGTTGACAACGATCAATTAAGAGCCTTAATCAAACCCAATTCACACACAACTGTTCGAGAACTTGTTTCTGAATTAGACATATTTCCAACCACTTGAGAGAGATTGGAAAGACAAAAAAACTTGATAAATGGGTGCCTTACGAATTGAACAACAACCAAAAGAAACACTCTTAACCAAAAACGCTGTTATGAAGTGTCATCTTCCCTTCTTTTACACAACAAAAACAACCCGTTTCTCGATTGGGTGGTGACTTGGGATGAAAAGTGGGTTCTTTATGACAACCGGTGATGCTCAGTTCAGTGGTTAGATGCTGACGAAGCTCCACGACACTTCCCGAACCCAGAATTGCATCAAAAGAAGGTCATGTGACTGTTTGGTGGTCTGCAACCAGTCTCATCCATTATAGTTTTTTGAATGCATGCGGAACCAATACAGTGAAGAGGATATCAATATATGTCAGGCGTGAGTGTTTTTATTTTGGAGTACAACGTGAATAACATAATTGGAGTACAACGGCTGGAATTTGGCAAATAGTGTGAGTCTTATTAGGTTAGAAGAGCCAAGAGGCAGAGGTTAGTGGTTGACGTAGCCATGAAAGCGATCATCCCTTTCTGCTGTTGTTATTAGTTTCATCTTGTAAATAAAGGGTACATAAAATATATTTAGAATTTTGTTTCTTGAAATTTAACATTGATGAAAATGAAAGAATAAATGGAAGTATAACTATAAAGTAATAAACATAATAAAACATGTCAATATAACTGATAAAAACCATCTGTTATTCATCGTAAAAGTAACAGGAGCCATTTTTATTTGGTGGAATACAAAGATACTTATGTATATCATGTGGTATGAATGGTATTATTCTTAACTGCAATATGTGGATATAATCACAAGACATGTACAGATTTAGGTTAATAAATCTATAATTTATGACTTTTTTGCCAATGTTACTTAAAAAAAAGTTGATACAGTGAATAAATTTTTCATAAGTTATTTTGAATAAAAGAAGGCATCTTTATCAGAAACATGTTTTTTAGCATTTCATGAGTAAATGGTTTTTACATTATTGACAAGGAAGTTGAGAATAACTAACGCATTAGGAAATACATGTGAAGCATAAATTTGAGCAAGCCAAATGAGAAAAAATCTTTTTGTGAATAAACAAGAAGGTAAATTTTTGTAAAAAAAAAGAAAAAAGAAAAAGAAATTATGCAGATCTTTTCAAAGAAATATGTAAGTGATATTGCTTATATATCATGCGGGTTTTATGCATGCATTTAGCCTGAGTTCATTTAAGAAAGATACGATGTCTTAAAAAACATTTTAATCAAATCATTTGGTGAGGACTTAATGAAGAGAAGAAGCAATTTCAATGCAATGCTGTGTTCTTTCAAATTGGAATGGTTCTCATTGAAGAGAATCATCATTAAAGACTCAATGAATTGCCTAGAATGAGTGGCATTCTCTCTTCAGGCAATTTTAACTTCTAAGAAGACAAATGCCTGGAGAAACCCCCCCAAAATGTTTGTTTAATGAAATTTTGAAAATATAATTATCATATTTAGAGGCATGTAAGATTCACAGACATATTAGATGCTCTCCACCTCGGTTTAGCAGGAAAAAAGTTCTTAAAATATTTAAACATGTAATGTTTACAGCCAATTAACAGTATTTAAAAGATACATGAGAAATATTAGTGAAAGTAGAAAGATGACAGTAGCTATACTACACTTATAGTGACTCAAACAAAAGTCCTATAACAAAATCAAGCAATTTTTATCAAGGAATCCAATGGTAGTCGAAATTTTAATGAATCCTTATGTATTAAAAGATTAACGGTTTGTGAAACTATAATAATAATTTTATAGATAGAGAACAATGAAAGCAACATTACCATTAGAAAATTAGATATAATTTTATAACAATGAATTTAATGAAGATTTCAAAATAACGCTTAAAAAATAAAAATTTAGAAAAAACAACTCAAGAGCATAATTTAGTCCATTAACTGAGATGGGTTGCAAGTGCTCGTCTGAGCTCCAATCTATGGACCCCCTTGCCAAACATTCACGAGAAACACTAGTCTAGTTGAAAATACGACCAATAATTTCACATACTCTTTATCTGTGCCTAAACGTAGATTCCATGAACAAAGCTTCTTTCTTAGAATTGCACACCTGTGGAACTCTCTTCCCTTTATCTGCTTTCTAGCTGACTACAATATGGTCGTCTTCAAGTCCAATGTAAACAAGTTCTTGATGAGCCGTTCCCCTTAAGTAATCCAATTTACCAAATTTACACTTCTAACGATTACTATGATATTATCTCTTTGACTAGTGTAAACTCTTTAACCCTTATCCTCGAGTGGCCTCTGGGCCTTGATAAGTGGTGAGTCCTTTGCAAAAAAAAGAAGAATGAATTGAAGGAAAGAGGAATAAAGATCTGGTCAGAGATAGGTTTGTTTGAAAGTAAATTTTTAAAAGTCGTTCAACACATACTAGCATATAAAACGAATATTAAAGCCATGATGATGATGATGATGATGATGATGATGATGATGATGATGATGATGATGATGATGATGATGATGATTTTGAATGGATCAAAAATAAGCTCTTATCTCCATGGCTACATGCAATAATTCCTTCAAACATGTTTGTTTTGTTTGTTTGTTTTTCATTTTAATGGTTTAACATATAAGCAATCGGCTAATGAAAGTTTCATTTTGATTCTTTTTTTACATTACGCTATGAGTCATTTCAGATTTCAAATGTTCCTGCATTAAAGTTGCTGCCACAATTCAGTTTTTCGCCTTTGTTTGCAATAAAAAAGAAAAGAGTGGGTAATATGAATGTTTTATTTTTTTAACAACATTGAAAAAAGAGAAAGAAAGGAAGAAAAAAGAAACACTAGCAGCACCCTAGTCGCCAGGTGATAGCAATCTATACACAGAAAAATTCCGCAATGTAACAGTGAGATAAGAAAATTAAAAGAGATGGTAATTATTCGCTTATCAGTCGAGAGGATAAGTTAAGCTAATATAGGTTTCAATAATTATACGGAATGTTTCTCTTAGCAACAAAGTAACTGGAAAATGCAGCATGAAATGACTCAAGTATGTAATGCTTTGTGTGTTATTGTGTTTTATTTATACTTGATGAAGAGTGACTGGTATAGTGGTTGAAACACGTTGACTAATATTATTGAAATGGAGATATTAGTTTCACAGTAAATAATGTAATTTGCATGTTCATGTGGTGTATGTGCAAGTGATCTAACATATGAAGCCACGGTTCAAACCCAACCAGATCTATTGTGATAGCAATTTAAATACAATCTATTTGTAAAAAATAGCAAAGTGCAACAAGCCATGTAAGAAGACAAAAGATATTTATATCTGAATGTCTGTCCAATGCCACTTTAAGCATGGATATGGTAGGCATCACTACAATCTTCTGTCAGCCTGTTTCAATGAGCAGAAACACAGAAGGGAAAGCTATTTTTTCTATTTAGATGAAATCGACGATGGTATCATTTTTCTGGTTTTCTGCAGAGATTGCAACTTCAAAAATATTCTTGAAAAATAAATTTCTCATGCCTGGTGCCCTTGCATCTTATTCTTCTCAAGTGAGAGCAACTTTAATCTGTAGATAATGGAGAGTCCGTCATCATCTTGGTGGATAGATTGTTGTCATGGCCCTTTGATATCTCATCAGTTTTCTCCTGAATTCTATTCACCAGAGACTGCTTGCTGCCCCTCGAAGATCACTTGGCCAACAATGTTATCCACTTAACCATGTGTTTAGTAGGACAATCTAGTATGATGGTTGGGAATTTATAAACTTAATATCTAGTAAAACTATGTGCTATGCTTATATTGCAATTAATTATGTGTTGAAGTAGTGTTGTTTACGTGATTTACATAATAGATTTGCTAAAAAATTAATAAATACGACATATAACATATAGTTTTATCAAATATGACATATGGACATTTTCTGCTTGCAGGAATTTTTGTCAAAAAGGTTATAATCTGTGAAGAAAGCATTACATCGACATAGAATATAGCCAAAACTCTTTCGTTAACTAATTATATAAAAAATATAAACTTCTAACAAATAATTAAAAAGAAATCCAGGAATTATAGTGCATAAGTGTGATCAATTCAAACTACGGAATCAAAATTATATGATGTTGAAAGAATTCATGACATCAAAATTTTTCAATTTTTAAACAGGTAATAGTTTTGTTTTCGGTGATTATTGAATATAATTTTGGAACCATTTTTACACTTGTAAAAAAATGACATAAAATTTATATTACAAGGGTTGTTCCAAAAGTAAAACATCCTATTCTTTTATTTATCTCCAAAAGTTGAATGGCTACAAAGACGGGAGTGGTACTATTAAAACGAGCGACCGTTTGTGCTCCAGAAGTTACTTTCTACTTAGTCACCATTATTCTCAATGCATTTTTCCAGGATGACGCATTTCTGCTTCTGACACACATCCATGACAATCGTTGCTTTCTTAAAGTCTCACACTGTCAATATCTGTAACAGAGAGATGAAACTTTCAGGTCATGCATGCATAAGTTCAGTAATTATGACAATGCAATTTGCATTCCTCTCTGATCCGTTTGGGTGAATTTAAAAAAAAAAAAAGGTGTTATTTTTGGAATGCCCATCATAAAAATGTTATTGATGTTAATATTTTGAAAAATATATTAACAAATATGATTTTAAATATTAATGCCAATAATGAGTTCAGACAAATGATTTGATTGTCTATTTTACAGCATATAAGCTTCTTTTTTTTACATTATTTAATGCCAAAACACCGTATTATCAGTAATTAATTATATATTAGCAATCGAGCACAAGTCATTTTAATAAGAGAAGAATAAATATTCAATTGAAATAAATATCAGTTTATCGTCAATAATCTGCAAACGACATTTAGAATGGTTCAGACATACTCTTTGATTCCAAAGAGAGTTGCCAACGAAGTATTCCAATGACCTTCTGATGGGAAAAGAAGAAAAGGAAAACCAAAAATGAACTGGAAGCAAACAATCGAGAGAGATTTGATTGCAAAACTGGATGTAAATGTGGCTTTAGATAAAAAAACAATAGTAAACTTTGACTGCTTCATGTGTTGCAAGATGTGGAATTCCTTATTCTAATTCTAAGTGAGTAAATATTATCTGTTCACTCCCTTTCTTAGCACAACTAATAAATCGATGACAACAATAGATACTATGGGATTTGAATTTAGTATAGCTCATTCAATAGTCCTCAACACTACCTACTAGCTCTATCGTGTACCCATCTTTACACAAATGATACAGTGTAGCATAAAGACATTTTAGATAAACCATAGCCTGGGTGCCTGTCGTTGCCCGGGTGTTCGGGGGGGGGGGGTGAGCAAAAAAAAAAAAGAAAGTGGTAGTAGGCAGGCAGGCAGGCTCGAATCCTTGAAAGTGGAGAGAGGTATTGAAAAAAAAATGGTAGTAGCCTGGGGAGGGAATCAAAACAACAGTAGGCAGCCAGGGTGAAAAGAGGTGTCAAAAAAAAAAGAAAAAGTGGTAGTAGGCAGGCAAGCTCAAACCTGTGAAGCGAAGGCAGAAAAGAAAGTGACAGAAAATCTGATGTCTTATCCAATGTCTCCATGACCGAAAGTTAAAAGCTTTGAAATTAACCAAAGTCAATCCAACAGTGATGATAACTTGCTAAAATGTCAGCAAAAAAAAAAAAAAAAAAAAATCGACCCCTTCTTGTACAAAACGGCCGAGTTACAGGTGAAGAAATTTATGTTTTGGACCAATTTTTCGATATTTGTCATCCAAGACATCGAGCTTCAAAATGATATTAATCTTGTCAAGATCCGTCGCCTCTGTAGAAAGTTTTTGTGAGACATACAAACATACGTACATACTTTTAAACAGACAGGTGAGATTTATATTATAGACTAGCGAGGGGTACCCAGCGTTGTCTGGGTGTTTATAGGGGTGTGTGGTGTTAAATAAAAAAGAAGTCGGGGGGGGTAGGATCGAAGCCGAACCCCTGAGGCGAAGTTTGAAAATAAAATCGGCCAGCCAGAAGTGAAAGATGTTTGAAAGTCGTCGAGCATTACGACGACGATGATGACGATGTAAGCATTGTTATAAGCGAAGTAAGAAAAGAAAACAACGTTTTAATTAAGCGGGGGGGGGTAAACACAAAAAAAATAACGTAAGGCAAACGAACGATTGAAACAGAAAAACGAACGAACGTTGCGTGAAAAATGGCTTAAATAATACAGGGTTCAATATTTAAATTTAAAAAATCGAAAAAAAACAAAAAAAAAACATCTCACACCACGATTCAAATCCAAAACGTTTAGATAATGAACCAAGGCCTTAACTACCTGCGCTAAAGCGGCATATATTAAGTTTGTTCGGTTTATCAACTATTTAAAGTAAATCAGGTCACGACGTCATGACGTCATCTGACGCATGCGTTGTTGACCCTCCCCCCTGTCGATTTCGGGGTGAAAAAGTTAACGTTTTTCTTGTTTTCTGTCTAGACATCTCTCTCTCTCTCTCTCTCTCTCTCTCTCTCTCTCTCTCTCTCTCTCTCTCTCTCTCTCTCACTCACTTCGTCTTCCTTACTCTAAAGACTGGAAAATGGCGTCTGGCTGTTTTTATTTTTAAAAACTTTGTTCGTTAATATTTTTTGTAAGCGTATTTTTTTTTTTACTTCACATGTTTCGCTTGTTATTTTTCGTTTAACTATCGTATCTACCTATTTTGAATGTGGTAATAACTTTGGTAACGTTGCCATAGCGTAGAAGTTCATAGTTTAGCTTTAATTAAATTTTTTTTACCGATAACAACATTTTTAAATTGTAAATTCAGACCGCCATTAGAGGTTGCTGACGTCAAGATCACGTGACATGACTCAGCGGGTTTTAAATACAAGTTGATCCAAAATAAACGGCCGCGTGTATACTTTATGTAGAAGAGTTTGGGTCAGTTATAAATCGATTTAAAAATATTTAATGTTTAACATTAAAATGTCACTTTTTTGCCCCCCCCCCCTGCAGAAAATCGATCAGTTGACGCACTTCTGATGGTCACTTTGGTCACTTTGGGCCAATTTTTCGATATTTGTCGTCCGGAAGGTTGGGCTTTCATGTGAGACCAAGTTTGTGAATTTTTGTTGTGTCTGTCGAAAGTTTTTAGCAGACACACAGACATACATACATACACACAAACATACATACACACATTTTCGCTTTTATATATATAGATTAAATTCACCAGCATTGTTACTTTCACATTATACATTTATCATAAAATGTTCATATCATTTCCTTCAATGCATATCCTCAAACTTCACCAGCTAGATTCACTTTCATGTATATTACACTGCATGTATATGCCTGATAGACTCTTCCCTTGGTAATGGTAATGCTCTGCTGGTTAGTAATACTATGATAGTCATGGATCAAGATGATTCAGAGTAAGATGAGAAAAATAAAGTCGTCTGCTTAGGTTTTGGCTTGAGAAGAAAAATATAGTATTATGGATCTTTGAGAAAATATGAACGAGAACAAAGGTTTCTTTTTGTATTCCTGTGTGAAAGAGAATAGGTAAATTAAGTAAGGTTAGCGAGGAGATATGAAAGAAGTTAAAAAGGTTTTCCTTGAAATGATGAGGGTTTGCTATTGTTTCCTTTTCATATACTGCTAAAGAATTGGTGCTTGGACACATGCCTGTCAAATGTCATCAATGCTTCTCTTCTTACCCACAAGGGATTAGACAGATTTTTCAATGTATAAGCTTGTCCCCAAAAACGCTTCTGCACAATCCCCAGCCCTAGATGCATTCTTGGCAGGAAGCACTTGCCATTTTGAGAGAAAGACATGAAGAGTGGAAGCAAGAAAAATCAAATTACAACAGAATAGCCTATATTTATGCAAATCTGTCGCGAAAATATTCGTTTATGTTGAATAACCTGGGAAATCAATAATAATTACAGAGACAATATTCCATGCCGTGATCGCATGAAGGACAACCAGTAAATTTGCCATGTTGGCTAACACCAGCTATTTCTATAATTATAGTAGTCTCTAAGGATTGCCTTGTTTCGCGTTGTGATAACACCAACAGTTGTAAGCCACTGGTATGAGAGAAAGCAAAAGAAGAAAACAGAAACAGGTGCAACCATAAATATTAGCAAAGAGCAGTTATTGATGGAGTGGGAAGGGAGAACATAAGGTCGTCTGAGGGACAGGAGTTTAAAAGGTACTGAGTAGTAAGTATTTGTTTTTATACTTCAAAATAAATATATATATATATATATATATATATATATATATATATATATATATATATATATATATATATATATATATATATATATATATATATATATAACATTAGAGTAACCTGTGTTTCAATGTAAG
Source organism: Euprymna scolopes (assembly GCF_053919585.1). NCBI lineage: Eukaryota > Metazoa > Mollusca > Cephalopoda > Sepiida > Sepiolidae > Euprymna > Euprymna scolopes. Next base: position 72,659,932 of record NC_136490.1, on the reverse strand, counting down.
TACATCACAATGGGATTGTGAAATCAACTTGAATCAGTTGATTTCACAGCCCCATTGAAATCTATTAACATCTATTAACATTGAAATCTATTAACATGTAGGGTGTCGTATGTTTATATAGTTTTAAGTTCATTTTATCAATATATTTGAACTTTAATATAAATATATACGTACACACATGCATACATATATTAGGTTGATGCAAAAATAATGTTCAATTTAAAGTCAAAAAACGACATTATTTTTGCATCAACCTAATACATATACATATATATTACATGTAGCTAGGTATAGTTGTATGCATAGAATTTACTTCTAAACTTACTAAGCGATCATTATGAATTTTTGAACAACTGCTTAGCATAAGGAACCCAAATTTGGACTATATTCAGTTTAATTTTATTTTTTTTGCAAAAGGAGGTAAAAATAAAATCCATGAAAAAAGGTGAAAATTCAGATATTTATAAGTCTTGTAAAAACTCTAACAAGAATAAGACATAGATTAATAAATATTCTCCAAATTTCAATTTCTTGGAATATTTCAAAGGATTTTAGAGTAAGGCATAATATGAGCATCTTCTCATTTGAAAAATCAAATATTTCAGATTTGCATTGAATTTGATCCATAGTCATTACATCAATGAAGTAAGGTTCTCTGAATTTCAGTTTCTTCTTAAGACCTCTTAAGCTTAAGCTTTAAATTTTAAACATTTTTTAGAATGAAAACTATGTATGATGTTGATCAAAAATTGAATAAGAATTCTAGACATAAGCTTTAGTATGAGTATCTTGAATTTAATCTTTGTAATTGGACATAAAATATTGACGTATCCATTTTTGGTCACTTTATATGGCTTAAACCTGCTGCTGTCCATTCGGCTGTTTGCTGACTCTGGAGTGAAGTTGTGGATCCATGTTTCATTCATTGTCATATATTTTGTTTCCATTGAAACAATTACAAATAATGCTGGAATCATTGATGTGTTTTTGTATTTGATTGACTATAAACAAATAAAGTTCCTTCTTTGAACACAGATTTGTCATTGACAAATGTTCATGCAAAATGGTGAACCCACTTTCTTCCAATATCTTTAGCTCTTCTGCAATCTCATCAAACTTGAATTTATAGGTGGTTAAACAATTTTCTGGCTGTTTATTTTTATGCTTTCTGACACAATTGCCGAAATTGGACAACGTGAACATTCAGCATCATTTGTGTCGGTATAACCACGTTTAAAATCAGCATACCACCTCTCAACCATTGCTTCCAGTCGGAATGACACTTATCAAGCCATTGTTTTACTTTGATAACCCATCAGAAAGCAATGTTTTATCAACCCATGAAATTCAAACTTTTTCATTGTGTTGAAAATTTGCAACAGTACTTTCACCCAAATAACTGTAAATTGTAAACTCATAATCCAATTAGGTTTACATTTTGACATGGATCATTTGAAGGTTAGTACTTTATAAAAAAACATTTGAAATTTTTATTAATAAAAAAAACTCAACATTTATCCCATCCAATATTTATGATTAATGATAAAAAATAATTAGCTGTCTTATTGCAGATATGTTTCATAATTTTCAGATGTACAATGATAATTTGTACATTTTGGATCATTAAGACGCCTGTTCTCATCTTAGATATTATTTTCACAATGTTTCAGCTGATGCAACCTCCAACCATTTTCAGATTCATCTTATTAAACTCAAGAATCTTAATATAAACTTGGGAATCTATATGGAATTTCGATTGGAACCTTTTATTTAATCAATGAGGATAGATTATTTTCCTTGCGTCAGCCGTGACCTGGTAGAAGTCAGAAGTGACTAGTGATTATATTCTTAGTGTTACCTGTACTGAGGATTGAATTTTCAATCTAAAAAACACTGTTAGAATTTAATACTGCTTAGTATTTAATCCATTGCACTTGCTGCCTACATGAACAATTCCAGTATGATTTGCCAGATTGGTTATAAATGACTTGAAGAATACCTACATAAAAATTTATTATAATTTTGATCAAAATCTATTACAGGATGTTCATTATAAAAAGTGTTTAAAATTAAAGGGGTCTTAAGAAGAAATTAAAATTCAAGGAATAACTATACCTAAAATTTTGTGTAAATCTGAAATATTTAAATTTTAAAAGATGGTTACGATTATGCTCACATTATACACACTAAAACCTTTTAAATTATTAAAGCAGTTTACAATCTCAACATTAATTTATTTCATATATATTTTTAACAATGGATGGGAGGCGAAAATGAAGTCAGTCCCAGAAATGTCTGAAGCAGTTTATGATCTCAAAATTACTTTATTTCATATATATTTTTAAGAGTGGAGTGAGGAGGAATATGGAGTCAGTCCCCCCAAAAATGCTGAAGCAGTTTATGATCGCAAATGTACTTGATTTTGTATATATTTTTAAAAGAGAGGAGGGGTATATAGAGTCGGTCCCAGAAATGGCTGAGTCAGTTTACGATCTCAAAATTACTTTATTTTACATATATTTTTAAGAGAAAGGTATATGCACTCAGTCGCGGACACAGCTGAAGCAGTTTTCAATTTCAAAATTACTTTATTTCATATATATTTCAAAGAAGGGAAGAGGAGTATGAAGTCAGTCCCGGAAATGTCTAGAAGAGTTTATGATCTCAAAATTTCTTTATTTTAGGTATATTTTTACGAGAGCAAAGGTGGGGGGGGGGGCAAATATGAGGTCAAGACTGGAAATGACTGAAGCAGTTTATGATCTCAAAATTACTTTATTTTATATATATTTTTAATAGGAGAGGGAATATGGAGCCAGTCTAGGAAATGGCTGAATCAGTTTTTGACCTTAAAATTACTTTATGTCATATATATTTTTAAGAGTGCCGGGGTGGGGTGGGGGGAATATGGAGTCAGTCCCGGAAATGGCTGAAGCAGTTTACGATCTCAAAATTACTTTATTTTGTATATATTTTTAAGATCTTTTCTTTTTAATTTCTCCTCATATCATTGTGAAAGTGGGTGGAGTGAACGGAATTGTTTTTATTCAAGAATGTCATTGTTTAGTTTTATTTAAAGTAGCCAAAAAGCAATAAATATGAGAATGCAATATTATATGTGAAAAATGTAGCTCTAGAATATGAATTACATTCTTTCGACACAGTAAAACAAGAGAGAGAGAGGAATGAATTAGGTGAAAGATACTAAATACGGTAAAAAGAGGAGAGGAAAAAAGAGAAACATACAGATACCTCTTGAGAGAGATAGAAATTTTAATATAATGATACTAGCGGGGGCAGGTGGTGCCAGCCTTTTCCCGGTCACAAAATACACTTAAATATGATATTTTCATTTGACCAGATTTCGTACATATTATAGAATCGTGATTTCAAAAGTAAAAAAAGTATTTAGGTGCCATCATCTAGAATCGAAACCGAAAGCAAAACTGTACCATTCAAAGCTGGTGACGTTACCACAGTACCAACGTGACATACATATGAACTGATTAAAAATAAACTAAGATAAATGTAAAAAATGTATAATGATTTTTCAATTTTGACCTCATTGTGATCCTTTGAAACTATTTTCACCAGCTAAAGATCCATGAAAGAATGGTCCGTAAAAGATTCAATCATTTGAGGACCCTAGCGCTACTCTGCGACTTTTAGTTTTAGAAGAGATAGAGTTTGAATATGTGGAGACAGGCAGACTGACAGACAGACAGACCTAGTAAGTTTTATAAATTAAATTACACATAATTTCACTTTATTTAAATTTATATGAACCCGAGCAACGCTAGGTATCCCTGCTAGTATTGCTTATAAATGACTTGAAGAATACCTACATAAATGTTTATTTTAATTTTGATCAAAATCCATGACAGGATGTTCATTATAAAAAGTGTTTAAAATTTAAGGGGTCTTAAGAAGAAATTGAAATTCAAGAAATGACTATAAGTCAAATTCAGTGTAAATCCGAAATATTTAAATTTTAAAAGATGGTAAGGATTATGCTTATATTATATCCACTAAAACCTTTTAAAATAGTTTTTTTTAATCCTGAAATTTGGGGAATATTTATTTATTGATGTTTACTATCTATCGCAAAAATTTCAGGATATATCTAACTTTATATTGATAAAGATTGGTCATATTACAAAACTAGGATGAATCTAACTTTATATTGATAAAGATTGGTCATATTCAAAAACTAGGATGAATGTAACTTTATATTGATAAAGATTGGTCATATTGGACTTTTTTTAATTACTGGTACCCTCTATATGTCAGGCCGGGGACTTATTGAATGATGTGTTTATACTAATAAAAAAACTCAATATTTATCCCATCCAATATTTATGATTAATGATAAAAAACAATTAGCTGTCTTATCGCAGATATGTTTCGTAATTTTCAGATGTACAATGATAATTTGTACATTTTGGATCATTAAGACGCCTGTTCTCATCTTAGATATTATTTTCACAATGTTTCAGCTGATGCAACCTCCAACCATTTTCAGATTCATCTTATTAAACTCAACTAGGATGAATGTAACTTTATATTGATAAAGATTATTCATATTCAAAAACTAGGATGAATCTAACTTTATATTGATAAAGATTGTTCATATTCAAAAACTAGGATGAATCTAACTTTATATTGATAAAGATTGGTCATATTCCAAAACTAGGATGAATGTAACTTTATATTGATAAAGATTGGTCATATTCAAAAACTAGGATGAATGTAACTTTATATTGATAAAGATTGGTCATATTCAAAAACTAGGATGAATCTAACTTTATATTGATAAAGATTGGTCATATTCAAAAACTAGGATGAATGTAACTTTATATTGATAAAGATTGGTCATATTCAAAAACTAGGATGAATCTAACTTTATATTGATAAAGATTGGTCATATTCAAAAACTAGGATGAATCTAACTTTATATTGATAAAGATTGGTCATATTCAAAAACTAGGATGAATGTAACTTTATATTGATAAAGATTGGTCATATTCAAAAACTAGGATGAATGTAACTTTATATTGATAAAGATTGGTCATATTCAAAAACTAGGATGAATCTAACTTTATATTGATAAAGATTGGTCATATTCAAAAACTAGGATGAATGTAACTTTATATTGATAAAGATTAGTCATATTCAAAAACTAGGATGAATGTAACTTTATATTGATAAAGATTGTTCATATTCAAAAACTAGGATGAATCTAACTTTATATTGATATAGATTGGTCATATTCAAAAACTAGGATGAATGTAACTTTATATTGATAAAGATTGGTCATATTACAAAACTAGGATGAATCTAACTTTATATTGATAAAGATTGGTCATATTCAAAAACTAGGATGAATGTAACTTTATATTGATAAAGATTGGTCATATTCCAAAACTAGGATGAATGTAACTTTATATTGATAAAGATTGTTCATATTCAAAAACTAGGATGAATCTAACTTTATATTGATAAAGATTGGTCATATTCAAAAACTAGGATGAATGTAACTTTATATTGATAAAGATTGGTCATATTCAAAAACTAGGATGAATGTAACTTTATATTGATAAAGATTGGTCATATTCAAAAACTAGGATGAATGTAACTTTATATTGATAAAGATTGGTCATATTCAAAAACTAGGATGAATGTAACTTTATATTGATAAAGATTGGTCATATTCAAAAACTAGGATGAATGTAACTTTATATTGATAAAGATTGGTCATATTCAAAAACTAGGATGAATCTAACTTTATATTGATAAAGATTGTTCATATTCAAAAACTAGGATGAATGTAACTTTATATTGATAAAGATTGGTCATATTCAAAAACTAGGATGAATGTAACTTTATATTGATAAAGATTGGTCATATTGGACTTTTTTTAATTACTGGTACCCTCTATATGTCAGGCCGGGGACTTATTGAATGATGTGTTTATACTAATAAAAAAACTCAATATTTATCCCATCCAATATTTATGATTAATGATAAAAAACAATTAGCTGTCTTATCGCAGATATGTTTTGTAATTTTCAGATGTACAATGATAATTTGTACATTTTGGATCATTAAGACGCCTGTTCTCATCTTAGATATTATTTTCACAATGTTTCAGCTGATGCAACCTCCAACCATTTTCAGATTAATCTTATTAAACTCAACTAGGATGAATGTAACTTTATATTGATAAAGATTATTCATATTCAAAAACTAGGATGAATCTAACTTTATATTGATAAAGATTGTTCATATTCAAAAACTAGGATGAATCTAACTTTATATTGATAAAGATTGGTCATATTCCAAAACTAGGATGAATGTAACTTTATATTGATAAAGATTGGTCATATTCAAAAACTAGGATGAATGTAACTTTATATTGATAAAGATTGGTCATATTCAAAAACTAGGATGAATCTAACTTTATATTGATAAAGATTGGTCATATTCAAAAACTAGGATGAATGTAACTTTATATTGATAAAGATTGGTCATATTCAAAAACTAGGATGAATCTAACTTTATATTGATAAAGATTGGTCATATTCAAAAACTAGGATGAATCTAACTTTATATTGATAAAGATTGGTCATATTCAAAAACTAGGATGAATGTAACTTTATATTGATAAAGATTGGTCATATTACAAAACTAGGATGAATCTAACTTTATATTGATAAAGATTGGTCATATTCAAAAACTAGGATGAATGTAACTTTATATTGATAAAGATTGGTCATATTCAAAAACTAGGATGAATCTAACTTTATATTGATAAAGATTGTTCATATTCAAAAACTAGGATGAATCTAACTTTATATTGATATAGATTGGTCATATTCAAAAACTAGGATGAATGTAACTTTATATTGATAAAGATTGGTCATATTACAAAACTAGGATGAATCTAACTTTATATTGATAAAGATTGGTCATATTCAAAAACTAGGATGAATGTAACTTTATATTGATAAAGATTGGTCATATTCCAAAACTAGGATAAATGTAACTTTATATTGATAAAGATTATTCATATTCAAAAACTAGGATGAATGTAACTTTATATTGATAAAGATTGTTCATATTCAAAAACTAGGATGAATCTAACTTTATATTGATAAAGATTGGTCATATTCCAAAACTAGGATGAATGTAACTTTATATTGATAAAGATTGGTCATATTCAAAAACTAGGATGAATGTAACTTTATATTGATAAAGATTGGTCATATTCAAAAACTAGGATGAATCTAACTTTATATTGATAAAGATTGGTCATATTCAAAAACTAGGATGAATGTAACTTTATATTGATAAAGATTGGTCATATTCAAAAACTAGGATGAATGTAACTTTATATTGATAAAGATTGGTCATATTCAAAAACTAGGATGAATCTAACTTTATATTGATAAAGATTGGTCATATTCAAAAACTAGGATGAATGTAACTTTATATTGATAAAGATTAGTCATATTCAAAAACTAGGATGAATGTAACTTTATATTGATAAAGATTGTTCATATTCAAAAACTAGGATGAATCTAACTTTATATTGATATAGATTGGTCATATTCAAAAACTAGGATGAATGTAACTTTATATTGATAAAGATTGGTCATATTACAAAACTAGGATGAATCTAACTTTATATTGATAAAGATTGGTCATATTCAAAAACTAGGATGAATGTAACTTTATATTGATAAAGATTGGTCATATTAAAAAACTAGGATGAATCTAACTTTATATTGATAAAGATTGGTCATATTCAAAAACTAGGATAAATGTAACTTTATATTGATAAAGATTGGTCATATTCAAAAACTAGGATGAATGTAACTTTATATTGATAAAGATTGGTCATATTCAAAAACTAGGATGAATGTAACTTTATATTGATAAAGATTGGTCATATTCAAAAACTAGGATGAATGTAACTTTATATTGATAAAGATTGGTCATATTCAAAAACTAGGATGAATCTAACTTTATATTGATAAAGATTGGTCATATTCCAAAACTAGGATGAATCTAACTTTATATTGATAAAGATTGGTCATATTCAAAAACTAGGATGAATGTAACTTTATATTGATAAAGATTGGTCATATTCAAAAACTAGGATGAATGTAACTTTATATTGATAAAGATTGGTCATATTCAAAAACTAGGATGAATATAACTTTATATTGATAAAGATTGGTCATATTCAAAAACTAGGATGAATGTAACTTTATATTGATAAAGATTGGTCATATTCAAAAACTAGGATGAATGTAACTTTATATTGATAAAGATTGGTCATATTACAAAACTAGGATGAATGTAACTTTATATTGATAAAGATTGGTCATATTACAAAACTAGGATGAATCTAACTTTATATTGATAAAGATTGGTCATATTCAAAAACTAGGATGAATGTAACTTTATATTGATAAAGATTGGTCATATTCCAAAACTAGGATGAATGTAACTTTATATTGATAAAGATTATTCATATTCAAAAACTAGGATGAATGTAACTTTATATTGATAAAGATTGGTCATATTCAAAAACTAGGATGAATCTAACTTTATATTGATAAAGATTGGTCATATTCCAAAACTAGGATGAATGTAACTTTATATTGATAAAGATTGGTCATATTACAAAACTAGGATGAATCTAACTTTATATTGATAAAGATGGTTCATATTCAAAAACTAGGATGAATGTAACTTTATATTGATAAAGATTGGTCATATTCAAAAACTAGGATGAATCAAACTTTATATTGATAAAGATTGGTCATATTCAAAAACTAGGATGAATGTAACTTTATATTGATAAAGATTGGTCATATTCAAAAACTAGGATGAATGTAACTTTATATTGATAAAGATTGGTCATATTCAAAAACTAGGATGAATCTAACTTTATATTGATAAAGATTGGTCATATTCAAAAACTAGGATGAATGTAACTTTATATTGATAAAGATTAGTCATATTCAAAAACTAGGATGAATGTAACTTTATATTGATAAAGATTGTTCATATTCAAAAACTAGGATGAATGTAACTTTATATTGATATAGATTGGTCATATTCAAAAACTAGGATGAATGTAACTTTATATTGATAAAGATTGGTCATATTACAAAACTAGGATGAATCTAACTTTATATTGATAAAGATTGGTCATATTCAAAAACTAGGATGAATGTAACTTTATATTGATAAAGATTGGTCATATTAAAAAACTAGGATGAATCTAACTTTATATTGATAAAGATTGGTCATATTCAAAAACTAGGATAAATGTAACTTTATATTGATAAAGATTGGTCATATTCCAAAACTAGGATGAATGTAACTTTATATTGATAAAGATTGGTCATATTCAAAAACTAGGATGAATGTAACTTTATATTGATAAAGATTGGTCATATTACAAAACTAGGATGAATGTAACTTTATATTGATAAAGATTGGTCATATTACAAAACTAGGATGAATCTAACTTTATATTGATAAAGATTGGTCATATTCAAAAACTAGGATGAATGTAACTTTATATTGATAAAGATTGGTCATATTACAAAACTAGGATGAATCTAACTTTATATTGATAAAGATTGGTCATATTCAAAAACTAGGATGAATGTAACTTTATATTGATAAAGATTGGTCATATTAAAAAACTAGGATGAATCTAACTTTATATTGATAAAGATTGGTCATATTCAAAAACTAGGATAAATGTAACTTTATATTGATAAAGATTGGTCATATTACAAAACTAGGATGAATCTAACTTTATATTGATAAAGATTGGTCATATTCAAAAACTAGGATGAATGTAACTTTATATTGATAAAGATTGGTCATATTACAAAACTAGGATGAATGTAACTTTATATTGATAAAGATTGGTCATATTACAAAACTAGGATGAATCTAACTTTATATTGATAAAGATTGGTCATATTCAAAAACTAGGATGAATGTAACTTTATATTGATAAAGATTGGTCATATTCCAAAACTAGGATGAATGTAACTTTATATTGATAAAGATTGTTCATATTCAAAAACTAGGATGAATCTAACTTTATATTGATAAAGATTGGTCATATTCAAAAACTAGGATGAATGTAACTTTATATTGATAAAGATTGGTCATATTCAAAAACTAGGATGAATGTAACTTTATATTGATAAAGATTGGTCATATTCAAAAACTAGGATGAATGTAACTTTATATTGATAAAGATTGGTCATATTCAAAAACTAGGATGAATGTAACTTTATATTGATAAAGATTGGTCATATTCAAAAACTAGGATGAATGTAACTTTATATTGATAAAGATTGGTCATATTCAAAAACTAGGATGAATCTAACTTTATATTGATAAAGATTGTTCATATTCAAAAACTAGGATGAATGTAACTTTATATTGATAAAGATTGGTCATATTCAAAAACTAGGATGAATGTAACTTTATATTGATAAAGATTGGTCATATTCAAAAACTAGGATGAATGTAACTTTATATTGATAAAGATTGGTCATATTCAAAAACTAGGATGAATCTAACTTTATATTGATAAAGATTGGTCATATTCAAAAACTAGGATGAATGTAACTTTATATTGATAAAGATTAGTCATATTCAAAAACTAGGATGAATGTAACTTTATATTGATAAAGATTGTTCATATTCAAAAACTAGGATGAATCTAACTTTATATTGATATAGATTGGTCATATTCAAAAACTAGGATGAATGTAACTTTATATTGATAAAGATTGGTCATATTACAAAACTAGGATGAATCTAACTTTATATTGATAAAGATTGGTCATATTCAAAAACTAGGATGAATGTAACTTTATATTGATAAAGATTGGTCATATTAAAAAACTAGGATGAATGTAACTTTATATTGATAAAGATTGGTCATATTCAAAAACTAGGATAAATGTAACTTTATATTGATAAAGATTGGTCATATTCCAAAACTAGGATGAATCTAACTTTATATTGATAAAGATTGGTCATATTCAAAAACTAGGATGAATGTAACTTTATATTGATAAAGATTGGTCATATTCAAAAACTAGGATGAATGTAACTTTATATTGATAAAGATTGGTCATATTCAAAAACTAGGATGAATGTAACTTTATATTGATAAAGATTGGTCATATTACAAAACTAGGATGAATGTAACTTTATATTGATAAAGATTGGTCATATTCAAAAACTAGGATGAATGTAACTTTATATTGATAAAGATTGGTCATATTCAAAAACTAGGATGAATGTAACTTTATATTGATAAAGATTGGTCATATTCAAAAACTAGGATGAATCTAACTTTATATTGATAAAGATTGGTCATATTCAAAAACTAGGATGAATGTAACTTTATATTGATAAAGATTAGTCATATTCAAAAACTAGGATGAATGTAACTTTATATTGATAAAGATTGTTCATATTCAAAAACTAGGATGAATCTAACTTTATATTGATATAGATTGGTCATATTCAAAAACTAGGATGAATGTAACTTTATATTGATAAAGATTGGTCATATTACAAAACTAGGATTAATCTAACTTTATATTGATAAAGATTGGTCATATTCAAAAACTAGGATGAATGTAACTGTATATTGATAAAGATTGGTCATATTAAAAAACTAGGATGAATGTAACTTTATATTGATAAAGATTGGTCATATTCAAAAACTAGGATAAATGTAACTTTATATTGATAAAGATTGGTCATATTCCAAAACTAGGATGAATGTAACTTTATATTGATAAAGATTGGTCATATTCAAAAACTAGGATGAATGTAACTTTATATTGATAAAGATTGGTCATATTCAAAAACTAGGATGAATGTAACTTTATATTGATAAAGATTGGTCATATTCAAAAACTAGGATGAATGTAACTTTATATTGATAAAGATTGGTCATATTCAAAAACTAGGATGAATGTAACTTTATATTGATAAAGATTGGTCATATTCAAAAACTAGGATGAATCTAACTTTATATTGATAAAGATTGGTCATATTCAAAAACTAGGATGAATGTAACTTTATATTGATAAAGATTGGTCATATTCAAAAACTAGGATGAATCTAACTTTATATTGATAAAGATTGGTCATATTCAAAAACTAGGATGAATCTAACTTTATATTGATAAAGATTGGTCATATTCAAAAACTAGGATGAATGTAACTTTATATTGATAAAGATTGGTCATATTAAAAAACTAGGATGAATCTAACTTTATATTGATAAAGATTGTTCATATTCAAAAACTAGGATGAATCTAACTTTATATTGATATAGATTGGTCATATTCAAAAACTAGGATGAATGTAACTTTATATTGATAAAGATTGGTCATATTCAAAAACTAGGATGAATGTAACTTTATATTGATAAAGATTGTTCATATTCAAAAACTAGGATAAATCTAACTTTATATTGATAAAGATTGGTCATATTCAAAAACTAGGATGAATGTAACTTTATATTGATAAAGATTGGTCATATTCAAAAACTAGGATGTGATATAATATACCTGATGTGATATAAGACAACTTGGTACAGATTTTAAACCAGCATGTCAACTTTAGACAATATCAAGTAAATAATTGAACTCAACTGGAAGTATGTTAAAAACTGTTCGCTATTGTAATCCATGGGTATGTCTGTCTCAATGTCTCTATAAGACAAATGTAAAAACATTATGAAAGCAGTGTTGTCTTTGTTTTTCTTGTGTATGATTGTAATATTATAAGCTCAAAGTTAATTCTGATCCTTGCAAATGTTCAGCCATTTTACTTATTATAAGTGGCATAGAGATCGAGGCATAGTTTCCATTTCTTTTTTTTTGTTGTTGTTGTTTTATTTTGTCTCTTTTTGAAGGAAAGAGTTTTATTACATAGAATATAGGTTAATGTTTTGTTTGTTCTTTTCGTCTTTTTGTTGGAGATTCATTCAAACAAGAGAAATGTGTGGTAATGCTTTAAACAGACTTTTTCTTAGTTGCCATTAACTCCATAAAAAATACAATTTGTTTTTCATACATATGTATGCCCTATTAGAAGAGAGATTTTTATCTGAGTCATCCAGGGTGTAAAGATTAGGTTATATATATGTGTGTGTGTGTGTGTGTGTGTGTGTGTGTGTGTGTGTGTGTGTGTGTGTGTGTGTGTGTGTGATTTCTGTCTGTCTCAAGATACAATAGATACCCTCAAAAAGGGCGTCTACAGAATTAGAAATTATGATTGAAGCAAGGCTTGTGCAATCTTCAACCTCATTTCTTCTGACTTGGCATTCCTTAAGTCATGTGACAAACATATAAGCAATGATGAACTGTTTTATTTAGGTTTTCCTTCTTTTAGTGTAAATGTCCATCAAAAGTTTGAAACTCAGTTTTGAGAGATAGATACACACACCTTTCCCCAAAATGTTACTTCCATTTCAAAACCTAACATTGGTGCTCTTATCAACATGGCACGTACATAAATCTGCTCAGTTAGTGATTTCTGCTACATATTGGTCGAGGTTGTTAATGAAGAAAACTTTATTTTTGCCTCCGCTTTCTTTATTTCTATTTATTTTTTCATTAATAAAGAAAGAGGAACATTACTTTACTCCCTGTACTTTCTTTCCTGGCATACACTAGGGCCCAAAATTAATAATAAACATTTCTACATTCATTGGAAGTATCGTATTTTCTCACTAAACATATATCTCACCGTTAACTGACAAAGAAATTTCCAAAAAACAAAAACAAAAATCATAAGAACATGCTTTGAATAGCAATCGATAAACAGCACCTAAATTTATTTTTGTTTCAGTAAATTCACCGTTCTTTAACACTGATGACATTGTGTAAAATATTCTTTATTCTTTAGTATAACCTAAGTGTATCAGTTTTTTTAAGAAAGGTATAAAATACTGTCATGGCTACCTCAACTGACTGACAGTATCTGCTCACTTTACATTTTTATCATTCAGTTTACTTCTGGAGAAATTTTGAAAAAAAAAAAACAGTACATGTTTGGAATAGAAATCAACAAACATCTTGGTAAATTTATTTTTGTTAAAAAATATTAAAAACTTATCACTGTTAAACAGCACTATTCATATTATGTCACGTTTTCTAAATGAAATGCTTTGAGTTTTTAGATTAGCATGACATTCTGTCGTAGTTGCTTCTGTTGAATAGTGACTTTTTGAAACAAAACTCCGCTGCTCTGAGAGTAAACGCTAAACAAATTGGATTAAATGACTCATTCATTTTATTTTTCTTCAACAGTCCTTCACTAGAATGCTTACCTTTATAATAAAACACAGTAAAACTTGTATTTCCATTTTTTTTTAGAGAAGGTGGGGATTTGAATTTTTAGAGATTTATCCATCCATAAGGCAAAACATAAAAATCACAGGTAAGTTTTATATAACCATAGAAGCTTAATTTCTTAAATAAGAATACAAATAGTAAAATGGTTCAGGAGTGGAAGCAGGAGTTTATATAAAAAAATATATACTTTAGGTATATATTTCTTATAGTTCAAAAACCGATGTATATATATATATATATATATATATATATATATATATATAGTTTGGGTGAAGAGAGGTGTTAAAAAACAAAAAGTGGTAGTCGGTAGGCAGGTTCAAACTGGTAACGCGAAGGAGGAAAAATGTCGGCGAAAAAAGCGACCCCTCCTTGTACAAAACGGCCAGTTGAGAGTGAAGAAAGTGAGCAATTTTTCAATATTTGTCTTCCGAAAGATCAAGCTTAGAAACGATGCTAATTTTGTGAGGATCCGTCACGTGTGTTTTGTAAGGCATGCAAACACACACACAAACACACACACACACACACACACACATTTTGCCTTTTATATATTAGACTAGCGTTGCCCGGGGGTTTGGAGATGTGTGTTGAGCAAAAGAAAAAAAAAAAAAGTGGGAGGAGTCAGGCGGCTTGAACCCGTACCGTGAAGGAGGAAAAGAATGAGAAAAAAAAAGTGATGTCTTTGCCATTACGTCCATCGCCAAATCGGGAGTAGCGAAGGTTTAAATTAAGGCTAGTCAATTGAAAAGAGGGATGACTTTCGAAAATATCAGCGAAGGAATTAATGTTTTCAGCCAATTTTTTTATATTTGTTGTCTGAAGGGTCGAGCTTCAAAATGATACTGATCTTGTGAAAATATGTCGCCTCTGTCAAAAGTTTTAGGCAGATATACAAACATACATACATTTAAAGAGACAGGTGAGAGTTACATTATAGACTAGTCTGGATGCCCGTCGTTGTCCAGGTGTTTGGAGATGTGTGTTGAACAAAGAAAAAAAAGTGGTAGTAAGCAGGCAGGCTCGAACCCATGACGCAAAGGCAGAAAAGAAAGTGAAAGAAAATCTGACATCTTACTCTTACTCCATGACACGATCGGAAGTTTGGAATGTTAAAATTAGGCAAAGTCAATCCAACCAATACGATAACTTGCAAAAATGGCTTGCAAAAAATCGACGCCCCGCTTGTAGAAAACTACCCAGTTAAGGGTGAAGGAATTAATGTTTTTGACCAATTTTTTCAATATTTATCGTCTGAGGCATCGAGCTTCAAAATGAGACCGATCTCATGAAAATCTGTCACCTCGGCTGAAAGTTTTATACATACATACATACATACATACATACATACATACATACATTTAAACAGACACGTGAGATTTATATTATAGGTGAAAATATTGTTTCCATTGATTCACTGAATTGTTTAACTGTGGTAAAAAGAATTTCACTAAAGTCAGAAATATCAGAATTAGATTGGTCATCTTTTGAAAGAAATAACTCCAGAGCTAAAATTGTTAGTATTATCTTCGATATGGTTGAAGTTCTGTTACAGTAGGTCCCGGGATACGGTGGCCCTAGGATACTTATTTTTAGGTTACAATGTGGAATACAATGTTTTTCCTTCCCCTGGTTACGGTATTTGCCTTGCCCTACGGTGTTATATATAATGTTATTTGATTATATACATGTGTATTATATACAGTATTGTATTTTGCTATTAATTTTTAATACCGTATCCCGGGGTTCTATTGTACTTGCTTTTTTCATGATTTCTTCAAATGGACTCAATAACTAGACAATTTTTTGAACGAGTCTCCATTGGTACGTTGTTAAGCTAGGGATCTGATTATCAACAACATACATTACAAAAGCTTTTCATTCTAAATTCCTTTTGACCGTATAATATGTTGAATTACATCGTATAATCACATCTTAAATGAGTTTATATCTTTTCCAAATTAAGCTAATCGTGTATTTCAGTTAATTTGCTAATTGCTAATGGAGAGTGATTAAAGTGAGAGACTATATTTCTGTTAGTTGTAATGGTTGTCTTCACAGAATGTTGGAAAAATAATGTCATTTATTGAAAGTTACGATGTATGTATGAAGCATGATAGTGACTCTAAACCACATTCCCTGACACCAGCAACCATGTTTGCACTGAATCCTGCAAGACTAAGAAAAATTATTAGAGATTTTATACTTATCCAGAACATAATGCAATTCTTCACTTATTCTTACACCTGCTTCTGCACCAGGGAATGGAAAAAATTTAAACACAGCTCTGCACTGTTTAAAATCATTTGAAAGTCAATGATCTGTCAAACTCAGAAAGGGAGCATTATTTGTAGTCACTGTCCAAATGTCTGAAGTCAAAAAAATGCTAATTTCATAAAGAGATGATTGAATTTGTTTTTACTTTTGTAATTATATCTGAAATTATTTGTTCAGTGAAGTATTTTTTTGATGGAAAACTGTAATTTTGGACAAAATTTTGCAATAAACCTATTAAATCCAATGCCAAATGTTACAGAATATGGTTGAATGTAAAGAACAATACTTTCTCATATCAGATAATGGATTTCTTGTGATCTGTAGTTTTTAATATTCCAACTGTCTTTCTTGGCCAACATTGAATCTATAGTTGTTTAGTATTTTGCTTGAGGCTTGTAGTTGCTGCCACTTGTTACTGGAATGTCTGTCCCTGTATATTCATGGTTTCCTTTTCTGATTTGTAACTTTTGCTTCTTCTGAATGAACTTTTCTAAGATGATTTA
The DNA here is from genome assembly GCF_053919585.1 of Euprymna scolopes. Classification (NCBI taxonomy): domain Eukaryota; kingdom Metazoa; phylum Mollusca; class Cephalopoda; order Sepiida; family Sepiolidae; genus Euprymna; species Euprymna scolopes. The sequence continues at coordinate 72,642,727 of NC_136490.1, read as the reverse complement.
ACATATTAGTCATTGTAAAAGTTTTTGCTGATTTGCCACCCCTGTTATCGTGGTTTGACATAACTTGCAGGCAACTGTATTATTATTCTTGAGATTGACATCAAAATACTTTCAGCAGAAATTGATTGCCATAATGGTTGATGTTTGTTGTCAATATTTAATTATTTTTTGATGTATTTAAAACAGATATTTTTTTACAATATATTAATATAACATTTTACAATATTGTAATATATATATATATATATATATGTGTGTGTGTGTGTGTGTGTGTGTGTGTGTGTGTGTGTGTGTGTGTGTGTGTGTATAAAATATATTAACAGCATTAAACACGTATATTTACAATAAAAATTAGAATATAAAAATTTGATGCTTAAGCTAAATCGTAGTTAGAAGACAACATAGAAATCATTATTTGGAGGAACGAACAGTGATGTGCAGAGCCTCTAGTGAAGCCCAGACCAGCACCTTAATTGTATGCCCAGTGGAATGCCGACGAGGCTGCTCAAGCATTTTTTATAGGCCAGACTGCTCTTCCTCTGATGCGCTGGCTCTTCAATCTCACTTACCGCCGTGGGAGGGATATAAATACTGACTCAAATATAAGTCCAAGTGCTGAGTAACATTATGAGAACAGGAGATTGTTTGAAAATGATTAGATACCTTCAATTCAATTTGAATGTAACTGGGATCGAAAGTCAAAAAGTATTTTTAAAACTTAACAGAAGTTGTCGGTAGTATGATATATTATGATTATAAATTTTACAATTATCGATAAAAATTGGATAAAACGATTTTTATTTAAAGATTTTTTTGCTTGCTATGACGGTGAGCGCTAATTTTGAACGACTGAACGCACTACAGTAGTACACTCCGTATGGGAGAAAAAGAAAGAAAAAAAACACGGAGGACTCGCATCTGTCCGGTCTGCTTTTTCGCTGTGATCCTTTAAATGGTAGTACTAGCTGTAGTAGTAGTAGTAGTAGTAGTAGTAGTAGTGTGCTGAAGTGATTTGGAGGGATCAATACTTTGAACAGTGATTTACAGGGAGAATAACAGAGAGGAAAGGGGAATAAAGACAATCGCAAAAAAAGGGGAACAAAAATAAGAGTCGACAATAAAGACGAGAAAGATAAGCAGTAGAAAGAGAGGGCTAGGGAGGAGATGACTGTGAAAGCATGTATGTATAACTGGATTGATGAGTGCGCGTTTCTTATGCGAGAACAAGTGCGGGAATGTGCGGCGGCGGAGGAAGAGGGAGAGCGCCCGTGCGTGCGCGCGCGGCACGCGGGCAAAATGTCACAGCGCCGTCAGCTGTGTAAGTCTCGTCGCGGCACACAGCGGGCGTCATAACAACTCAGATGACAGCCAGAACGACAAGAAGAAAAACTGGCAGAAAGAAACAACAAACAAACAAAAACTGAGTAGAAAAATGAAATATGTGACAAAACAGACTTTTTAAAATAATACAATTCAAATTTTAAAAAAGTAATAATAAAATGAAACCATTTTTCGTAAATAAGAATAATTTTTTTTTTTTTAAATCTGAGTTATTTTTTTTAATTTAAAGAACTAGATGGATAGAGTGAGGTGAAATGCAAGGAATTTTAAAAGTTTGCCGAACTTATTTTTAGAACGTGGGGTCCGAAATTGAAATTTAACATGCAAAGAAAATTAAAATACACAATATAACATCCCCCTTTTTTTAGAGTCACGCACGACCCTCACATTTTTTAATGCATTGTTGAAGCTAGCATCAATTTATAGAGACGACTATATTTCAGTTCAAAAAATATAAAATCCATTAATAGCACCAGACAAAATCTGACGTAAACCTACATATGAAAAGTGGTTGGCAAACCATTTGAAACTATCTTTCACAAATTAAATGTAGTTTGGTCCTCATCCAGACTGTCAACGGAAAAATAAAAATTAGATTGTTTTCATGCGATTATAACACCCTAAAAAATACCTGAAAAAAAAGGCAAAAAAAAAAAAGAGAGAAAGAGAGGGAGAGAGAGAAAGAAAGAAAGGGAGAGAGAGAGAGAGAGAGAGATTCTAAAGTGAGGTGTTATTCACTAAAATAATCCCCTACTTCCTGATAAAAAAAAGCGTTAATCATTATCTAGTTCTTGACCACACAGGGTAGTAGGACAGAACATGTAACCACTGTTTGGTTCTTCTGATTTCTACTTTAACTTTTCTCGTTCACGTGCCGCTATTTCGAATTCGTAGCAGCGAGCCGACATTAGTGGACATTTTTTTTTTCTATCAAAACGGTCATTATTGTTGTCTTGTTTTCTTTTTTTTTTTTTTTTAAATGTTTAACATATTTCAAGCGGATATAAATATTTCGCAATAAAAAAAAATTCAATTAGAACTAAAATCATTTTCCTTATTTCAAATTATTTCATTAAGTAAACGTTTCATCTTTGATTATTAAATTTAAAAGGTTATTTTAACAATTTATAAAACAAAAATATCGTAAAAACTGAATATAACTTGAAAATACTATGAAAAAAAAGAAGCTTTTTTTTAAATTTAATAATGAAGTAAAAATGGCATTTTTACTCGATTCGAAATAAAAAAAAATGATTTTCGTTTTAATATTTTTTGTGCAACAATTTATATCAGTTAATCTTTTTCTTTTTTTTTTTCATTTTTACCCTAAATGCACATAATTTGTAGAGGTACTATGTAGGGAGTTGACTAACAAGACGTCTGTATACTTGAACTTCTGCATGTCAGTATAATCAGGGAAGCAGTAACATGGAAAGGAATTCCAAAGTCTAGCGTTCCTACGGGATACACTATAAGAGTAGAAGGCTTTCTTACATATGGGGATTTCGGCGGACGTACACGAGTGAGACCCCTCTAGCGAAATACGCATCGTCGGCTCCGATGTTGTACGCACTTTGTTCGGGGGAACGTTATTATTCCGAAAGAAATTTTGGCCTTTATTTTTTTCTTTTGGCTTGAACTTTGCGCTTTTCTAATTATTTTGATATTATGTTTTTTATTTTTTTTTGGGGGGGGGGGGGGTACTTTTTTTTAGCCGTGTTTTTTTTATGGATATTTTTTTCTTGCCGTGTTTTTTTTTTATGGATATTTTTTGTTTGACCGTGTTTTTTTTGGGGAAAGGGGACGGATAAAAATTTCAATTTGGCTTGAACTTTGTGATTTTCGGATTATTTTGTTATTGTTCTTTTTTTAGCCGGATTTAACGGTGTGGGGTGAGGGTATGGGCACAAGTTCCAAAGATTTAAAAACGTTAGAAACACTTCAAACATTGAGGGAGGCATTTAAACCATAAAAGAAAAAAAAATCACGGTAACATAAGTGCATAAGCACCAAAATTGTTTTTGTTTTCATTTTGTTTGTTTGTTAAATCCAGCAAAAAATAAATAAATAATCCGAAAATCGCATAATAAATAAATAAATAATCCGAAAATCGCATAATAAATAAATAAATAATCCGAAAATCGCAAAGTTCAAGCCAAATTGAAATTTTAATTTTTTACGTTTGAATAAAAAATAATTATTAAAAGAAAAACAGTCGTATTCTCATCGAGTATGGTTATTATTATTATTATTATTATTATTATTACTACTACTACTACTACTACAACTACTACTCAAGAAATTAAAAGGTACTCATAAAGGTTCTTGTTTATTTTTGTTTATCGCCACAAGTGCTAATCTGGACTTGCGCCAATTTTCCTGTTAATGATTGCCTATAACTATAATCTCCGACAAAAAAAAAAAAAAAAATCCCCCCCCCAAGTATCCCTTCAAAAAGAAAAGAAAAAGAAAAAGAAAAACACGGTTCCAAAAAAATATCCATAAAAAAAAACGGCAAAACAATATAAACCTAAAAAAACACGGCCCCCTCCCCCCAAAAAGTATCAATCCCCCCCCTAAAAAACACAGCCCTCAAAAAATATCCATAAAAAAAAAAAACATATAACAAAATAATCAGAAAAGCCCAAAGTTCAAGCCCCCCCCCCCCCAAAAAAAAATAAGGCCAAACTTTCTTTTGGAATAATAACGTTCCCTCGAACGAACTGCGTACAACATCGGAGCCGATGCGTATTTCGCTACAGGTGCCTACTGCCTCAGTGCCTACTGCCTCACCCTCAGTGCCTCACTCGTGTACGTCAGCCGAGATTTCTACTGTGTAAGTGTAGGATTTTGCTGATTGCATTTACGTTGAGGGTGCACAAGGGCTTGTAGTTCGTCGGAGCATCTACCATTAGAATACTTGTAAAACAGGCAGAGGGATGCAATATTTCGTCGATGGGACAGCGGTGGAAGCCTAGCTGATAAAAATGTTAAATATAAAAATACATTGTTAATGACCGTTTTGGTAGAAAAAAAAGTCCACTGATATCGACCCGCTGCTACGAATTTGGAATAGGGGCATGTGAAGGAGAAAAGCGAAAGTAGAAATCAGGGACACATCTCCTACAGAAGAATCAACTTTGTTGTATTAAAAAATGAAGACCATTTTGGAATAAAAATGATTACGCGTTCTTTCTGTTCTCATGAAGAATTAATCATTTAAAGTTTAAATTTATATAGTAAAGTGAACCCGAATTCTAAAGTTTAAGACATTTGTTTTAATTTCCTGATTGTTTCGAAACGTGTTATCGCACAAACCCATAGAATCACATTTTATTTTTTTTCATTGATAACATTAGAAGAAAGGGTAAGATTTTACCAAATACTATTAAATTCCTATTCACTTGCCTCCCCACGAGGGCAGACTTAGGCATAAGGGCAGTTTTTATGTGGGGAAAATCCGACTTCTTTCAAAAGCGTATATTTTGGATTAGTAGAAAAACTAAAATTGCCTCAGTCTAGAAGGATCACTTCTTCACTGACCGAGGACAGAAAAGATGAAGTGCAGTATCAGAACTGATATTAACCAAGAGGTGAAGCAAAATAGCTGTTTTGTCTGCTTTATAGGATGGCTTATCAAAACTTTCTTTAATAATCAACCTTCATATCTTCTAGTTAATTTTTTCTGTATCACCATGAAAAACGAGAAAATTAAAACAGTGAAAACGTAAACTATAGGAATATAAATTGCATAGCATTTAGAAAGTACCTATCTCCCACCATAACGAAGTTAGCTTGTCATGTAATTATGTGGCAAAGGTTGTACAATCCCAACCACACCACTCCTGAATTGGCATCCAATGGCAAGGAGATAAATCTTTCATGACTGAGACAATTTTAAATTTTTGTTCCTTTCTCCACATTAAAAAACGACCCTGGTGTCTAACTCTGCCCTCGTTGGGAGGCATTGTAAATCGGAACAATACAAAAGATAAGCAGAGAACACATACAGCACCTGGAATTCCCAAATGGTCATCCATTTTACTCCTAACCAGGTTCAATGTCACTTAATATTAAAACAAATATTAAATGTCTTAAAAATGTGTTAATTAGCAGTACTGATTCTTCTAACTGCAGAAGATATTTTTGTTGTTTTTGTGGAATAAAAAAAATCTCTTCAATTGTGGCTGGAATGTATTTTATTAAAAAAGCAAAACAAAGCAACATCTGGAGTCAAAAGCAAAAATAAATATCGCAATAAACAACAAAACAGTTCAACGGCAATATAAAGATTATCTATGTCACTTCAACGTTTCAAAAGCACAACAGCAAAAAGAAATATATAGAGTCGCTGTTAACAAAATATATTTTAAAAAAGTTATTGCAGATATTTGTTCCAAAGTTATATTCATAACACATTTTTAAAAAAAGCTATGAAGATAAATTCAAGAACTTGTATTCCTCATATAATATGTACTTCATTGAATAAAAGTTAAAAATCGTGTCTTTCTGATTTGATATATACATATTGGTTTGTTTAAACGTAATCTCTTAGTGCCTCCTCACGTATTCGACAGGGAGAGGGCTATTTATTTTTCTACATAGTCACCACCATTCTCAAAAATTGTTTATTATAAAGTAGACAAAAAAGTAAACATTTTAAAAGATATTGTGCAAGATAATTTTTGTCTAGGAACAAAGTGTTCTGTTGTCCATCAGAAAATAAGAAATCTTCTTAGACTGAGTCAATTTTGATTTTTGTTACAATCCAGATTGTCCTTTTGGGGAGATGGATAATTACCTTGTGAAGAGATGGATATTAAAAACCGACCTGGTATCTAACTCTGTTTTCGTGGGGAGGCAAGTAAATTGAGACTAGACATAAGATAACGTTTCAAAAACTGGGTGGGATTTTCACTCTAAGCAAAAGCAACTGTGGTAGATTAAAAATGAATGGAATCATTTTGAATAGAAAAAATGAGACTCTCATAAACGAACATGATGCCAAATATATTCAAGGATTTTTTGAATGATTCAGTTAAGGAAAGTCAACAATTTTCGGTCATTTTTTGGTGTTAATCATAAGAATTTAATCATGCAATTTTCTATGCCATTTCTTAACAAAAAAGTCATTTAATTGAAAGTGTTATAAAACAAATTTCGTTATTAGATCAACATTCACTTAATTTTGTATTTAAATTATTCGATTTAAACAAATTTTTTATTTGAATTTTTATTAGAATTTTACTTATTGTTGGTTTAGTGTTTAGGCAAGGTAGTTAAGCTAAAAAAAAAAGAAAATTAAAAGAAAAATCTTAGACATGTAGTATGGTATCAAAATCTTTGTACAGAAACATAAAAGTGGTGCAAAACTCTCTCTCACATATGTATATATATATATATATATATATATATATATATATATATATATATATATATATATATATATATATATATATGAAGAGAAATACATGCAGAAATACAGCAACAAAAATGCATGTAGATGCCCGCAGATACAGACATTAGAATTCCATGTATATATACTTTGACATACAAATAATCATACATGTACAAGCATGCACATATAGAGGGAGATATAGACATACACACAAAACTATACATACTGATAGTTGAGAATATATAAATGTATGTCAACATGCAGACATATTCATTTGTATGCCAATACACATGCATATATAGATATACTAGCATGCACGTACACATGCACACTCATAACTTTGTATATAATATACATAAGTTTATATATATATATATATATATATATATATATATATATATATATATATATATATATATATACACGCATAACATCACATGAAAATTAAGGCATACATATAAATGCATATACGAAAACTACTACATACACTTATACATACAGATACACAACAGAGATATGTATGCATATTTCATAGATAAAAATGTACAGATATGTATATAAATACATACAGACATAGACAAACTCCAATACTTAATGCATATTTAAGCATATGTAAAAATACAAACAAAAAATTAGCTTGACATGTTGAAAGGTAACGGAAATTCTTCAGATATAACAAAGATTTGATCACTAGATGTTACCGGTGTGTGTATGTGTGTATGTGTGAGTGCATAAAATATGCATACGTATACATATAACAGAAGAATACCTATTCCAGGACGGGTAAAATTAATTTTTCAAAGAGAAAAGTTTTATGACCCCTTAGGAAGATCAAAAGCAAGGTAAAAAAAAAAATAAATAAATAATCTTGTGTCTAAAATCCTTTTTCTAATTTTGATGAAAATTTATTAAATGATTCTAATTCTAGAAAATGTCTAAAATTTAAGGAGATTATAAAGAAATTGAAATTCAGGGTATCTTGCTTAATGATAGCTAATAATCATGGATCAATTTTAATGCAAATCTGAAATATTTTAAATGGAATGTTGTACCCATACTACACCGTCTAAAACTCTTTAAAATACTCCAAAGAATCTGAGATTTTAAGAAAATTTATTAATTATGATGCCTAATACTTAGATTTCCCCAAATTTAGAGTTATTTTAATTTTAACAACAGGGCTCCACCTGCCTATTTGCTCTCTTTTCATGTAACTATATCAAACTAAATATAACCCACATTACATAACCTTACGTATGGCAGCTGTATCTCAAGATTCATAATGATTGGTTACTTATTATAGGAGTGAATCCTATACATATAAATATATGAACATATATACGTATAAATATATGAACATATACACATATAAATATATGAACATATATACGTATAAATATATGAACATATATACGTATAAATATATGAACATATATACATACCTAACTTTATATAATTAAAGAGATATGGACATATACAAGCAGTTGTTTCGGAATCAGTTTATAATACTGACATGTCTTTGAACACTTAAATTGCAAGATTGGATACTAAAATATTCGAAAGCAATCAAACAAATTGCTTTGGTTAAAACTGTGTGAAAATAGATTAGTTAAGCACTTGAAAAAATTTAATTTCCCATAGTAAAATCCACATTAAGAAATCTTACAATGATTAGAATGTAATGGGGTCTTAAAATGATGTAAATTTGCTTTTATTTGGGGGGGGGTAGTTTGTTCTATTATACATTATTTGCCATTAGTTTTATTTTCATTAAAATTATTTGACGTTTTAATACTCTTTTTAAACACCATAAAAATAAAAAATAAAAATAAGAGTATCTCTACTTATATATAAAAGTACTTTGTTTGTATGTATGTATGTCTGCGTGTGAGTTCGTTTCATATGAACTCCAAAACGGTTGGGCCGATTTTTTAGAAATTTCACACAAATGTACTTTATGTGTCTGGAAATGTCCTTAGATAATTTTGTATAAGAATGACTCTGATAAGTATTGAAAATCGATAATCAAAAAAAATCAAATTAGAAGAAGGAACAGTTTAATTCTGTCAAAGTTACACACTTATACAGCCTATCACAAGTGCATTTGAGAAGTTTTATCACTGCACAAGAAAAAGTGGCCAGCGTATAAAATCTATAAAAAGTAGGTTGTTTGATAAGACAGGGATATGTGTTCAAATTGAATGTTTCGGTTTAGAGCACAAGTGAATGATGATACTTGAGTTTGCATTTCAAACTTCAATGCAAGCCATTATATAAAAGTAATTTTATAAAATCAACAGTAGGTTCTCTACAGTGCAATATTGATTACAATGTATTGTGAACTAAATCAATGTAGAGAGGCATGAGAAGCTTCATCCCAGTGGACTGCAGTGGGTCCCCCACTGGACCAAACAATCAATCAATTTAATTGAAAAATGGGCGATTTCATTGATTTCGATGACAATAAAAAGATTGAAATTGTTGACCATTCATTGATCATCATTCATGTTTTGTCTCCTTCATGTTGTTAAGCCCAACAATAGAATATTTGTTCCTAAACTAATAATATATTTGCGAGTTTTCTTCAAATCTATAAATTTTCTTAGGAGCAGAATTTCGAAGAGATGTGGACTTTCAGCTTGTAACTTCTCAATTAGGACAACCTGCATTGGGTCAAGAGCATTCCTACCCAAATTTCATATTTGTTTTTTTATCTAAGAGCCAAAATGTACTTAACAGTTACATACATGTCTGTCATATAGATACATCTCAGAATAGATTAACAAAACATTTCAACAAATTAGCATTTTTGGATGATTTTGTTTTCAAAGAACAAAACAAAACTGCAAATAAAATCCTGCTTATTTTAATTGAATTAATTACAAAATGGATCATTTTATAAAAATCAACTGGACTTACTTACATTAGATTATTATTTAACAGAAAAAGCAAAAATGCAAAACATTTTGTATTTTTTTCTTGCATTTTAGTGAAAAAAAATTGATGCAAAAGCGTTTTTTTTATTCATGCATAAATATATTGCATCATCATCAACATGATAAATAGTTATGCAGAGATATAAAAAACAAGGACTCCATTTTCTTTTCTCTTTTTTTAACAAACATAAATAACTTGTGCATGTATACTCAGTTTTACTTCTCTTTATACAAACTGTCACACTTACAGACACAGAGACACACAATCATTCATATGATTCATGTGTGTGTGTGTGTGTGTGTGTGTGTGTGTGTGTGTGTGTGTGTGTGTGTGTGTGTGTGTGTGTGTGAGTGAGAATGTATATGAGAGAGATTTGTTTCCAAAAACAATTTAAACAAAATAATAAAAAAATGCTAAACAACTCTTTGAAATTATTGGTAAAGGCAAATAAATCTTGCAAAGTTTACACATTCAATAATAATATACAATTCATAGAATTATATAATGCCTAATGAGTTCTTAAGAGGATGAATCACAGAGAATTCTGTATTGCTTAATTGCCATATATATTTTCATACACTCTATAAGTTATAAAATAAGACAGCAAAATTAATATCATCAGAACTAAAATTATGTAATAGAATAACTTGTACAGCTAAGTAAGAAACCTTTATTATAGCAAAAGACCACAAAGAAAACCTTGAAAATAAATCATATTGTTTATTAAAATGCACAAAAAACAATATATTATAAGTTATTAATAAAACATTGCAAAATATTAATACTATACATAGCAAAAACATATCAAAACATAAACAAAGTCCAAACGACAAAATTCAATATTGTTATGGGAGGTCGTCATGATGATGCAAATGTATACAGGTTAACAGAAATATAATTAATAAACTTTGATTAATATTGATATTTATAGAGATGGAGGGTTCATAATATTACATAATATATCAAGCAGAAATTTAAATAAATAAGAAAATAAATACATTTTTAAAAGCTTACATTTAGGCATAAAATAAAAATGGATCTAAAATTAATTTTTTTTAGATTGAGCCTTTAATTTGAAAAATCAAATCAAATATAATATATCAATAAATAATCTAATCAACCACCTATAGTTTTAAAAAAAAATCATTAGCTTAATAGGTCATAGATTAGCTACTAATTTCAACAATATATTCAATCAAAATAAAAATTATGAAACTGCTTAAAAACTATAGATATGAACAATAAGAGAAAGTGAAATATAATCTGGTTTATCCCACCCCTTTATATAATGGAGAGGTAAAAAATGCAAATTGACAAAATATTTTTGTGGTAATAGATCAACATTTCTTTAAAAGCTAACACATTTTAAGACTATTGTTCATATTAGAAACATGGAAAGAGTGGTCAAGATAACCAAAAGCGGTCACAAACTATTAAGTCTGTTATTGTTTATATTTGTAACTGGACTGGAACTCTGACAAAATGGACGTCCTGGTTCAACAAACAATACACATAATACTATTATTAAAAGAGTAAATGGCTTTGCTTTCATTGAATAGAATTTTTATTGCTGAGACAAGTTGCCTAAACAATGCTTGAGAGGGTTTTGTACCTTATTATTGAATCTATACATTGAGGCGGGAGTATGAATTCATGCTTTCCCCAAGGGTAATAGTGAAAGTGACGCAGTAGCTATTAGTCCCAAAAGTTCTAAAACAATATATTAATGTAACTTTTATTCATCTCAAACAAAGCACATTACCACTGATGCATAAGAGATTCAATGAATTATGGGCCAGATTTATAAGAGGGGGTAACCTAAGTGACGAGTTGTGCAAGAAAATGTTTTTTCGCATTACATTTAAATTTCTGCACATTAGTACAGTCAGGAGAACAGGGATGAAATTCCAAAGGCTAAGAATTTGAGAAAAACTATTGGAATAGAAAGCCCTCAAGCAAATATATATATATATATATATATATATATATATATATATATATATATATATATATATATATATATATATATATATATAATGTTATAATGGAATAATTCCAGGAGGAAATCAGGGTATGAGAGCTCAATGTGGTAAACAGAGCAATAACATAAAAATATAATACGACAATTATGTAATTTCCGTATTATATTTTTATATATATATATATATATATATATATATATATATATATATATATATATATATATATCATACATGAATTTCATATATATATATATAATATTTGTTTATTTCCTTATATAATATATATGTAACATATTTATTCATGCAGTATATAATATATATATATATATATATATACATACATAAAATATAGATGAAAATATATTGTTAAAAATATATATGTATACATATGCATAAATATGTACACATAAACATAAATTTATATATAGATGTATACATAGACACACGTAAACACAATGTGTGTGTGTGTGGGTGTGTGTGTGTATAGAAAATGGAGACTGTTCAATTTGTTAGAGCAGTCAGCAGAGAAAGTAGATACAGGAAAATGTCCAGCATAGTCAGGGGAAAAAATAAGTAAACAAATAGAAAACAGGGTGGATAGATAAAAAAAAAAAATGCCAGTGCAGAAGAAGAATCTGGAAAACGACAAAGCTCTCTCTGATATAACTGACTCGAAGCCTTACTGTAAGCTAGCATAAACTGAATGCCTAAGACCTACACACGATATTTTACAAAAGAAATGCTGCACTATTTTAGAGCAGTTTTTTTTATAGAAACAAAACTATTTCTTTACTACAGATATAGATTTTAGGCTTCATCTAACTAGAAGGAAGCGCACTCCAGGAATGGGACCATTTTTTTAAGGAAATAATTCTTTTATAGTTCACATCAAAAAGTTTTTTTTATTATTTTTTAATGGAAGGGAATTGGTAAAAAGATAAATCTGCCAGTAATAATTTTGAAACTGCAAGGAAATTGCAATATTGATCCATGGCATGTTAATTGCCCCTGAGGTCAAATTTGGCAGTTTGGAAGTTCATTTAATAAAGGTAAGTGTTCTAAGCTTAATTTAGCAGATGTGAAAGTTTTCCAGTTTTTTTATTTTTTTAAAATAATTCTAAACAAAACTCTTATGTAAGATTGTGTTATTTAATTCAAAATATTAAAATTGAAAGAATGTTCTGGATAATGAAAAAACCTTGATTTAAAACAATTTTGGAAACAGGTTCTGTGAATGTTTTGTAATCTTAATGAGAACTAGTGTGAAATATTTGAATCAAGCTCTGAACCACCAGTTTACAAATTAACCTTTAGAAAAAAGAAAGACGTAATGAAGATAAAACGTTAACACCGAAAAATAACAGAAGAACAATTTCTTTTAGATGAGCCATTTATTCTCTTTCTTTCTTTCATATGTTAATGCATTTTTTGACATTTGCAGTCTTCCCCTTGATGACATAAAAGGCGCATTAGTGGGAGGGGCAAACTCTGATTAATCAGGTACAGACAAATTTAACCACCTAAGAATTTTTATTTGGTGTAAGAAAAGCAATTTCATCATAAACAAGCTAAATTTTTGAAAACTGAACAAATTACTTTTAAATCTGACATTTTAATCAAATTTATTTTCATAAAATCTAGATAATATGAAAAAAAACAATTTGTTTTATTATTTTTAAACATTTCTTTTATATGCAGTATAAAAAATAAATGATCTTCATTTGGACGTTTTTATAAAAACAACAAATGGAATCTAAGTTTTGCAAAAAATTTTTAAATCTTATTTTTTATTTAAAAATCTTATTTTATTCATATTATTTGTATTCTTTAGTCTACTATTTTCATCTTGAGTGTTACAAATAATCAATCCTTATCTCAAAAACTCAAAACCAAAACGGTTTTGAGTTTTTGAGATAAGGATTGATTATTTGTAACACTTTTGTTAATATTATGTCATTAAATTAGTTTTGTTCTTTGCTGAAAAAGAGAAAAAACAAACATAATTAAAGTGAAAAATATTCATCATACATCTGTTTTTTTTTCTATTTTATTTTTTTAATACTAATTTCTTTATTTAATGTTTTTATTTAACTGTTAATTTTGCAATTGGAATATGATTAAATATAGTTGAATTTACAAGAGGAGAGAATGATTTTTAAATAATTTATTTCCAAATAAAATTTTTATTTTCATTTGTATAAAATTTGACACATAGATTTGTTTTTTTGCTAGGGGCAAAATGTAGCAACCGTTCTGATACTATACATACTTTTTTCCGTCGTTGGACGATGAAGGAGAAATCCTTCTAAACTAAGACATTTTTACTTTTGTCTCATTTTGAAAGCTGAATTTTCCACATATTAAAATCCAACCTTGTGTCTGACTATGCCCTAGTGAGGGAAACAAATCAAAACATGCTTTCGTTCACTATTTCTCTTTATGTTTAAATAATGAAGGAAAATGTCATAAAAACTTAGCCATTTCTAAATTTTTGTCGACATTTGTCTCACCACTTGACTTACACATTGAGTTTGATCCCCTTTCCTATTTACAGTCGGACACTTGTAGTCAATACTTTAAGGGAGTACTAGTAAGGAAGTCTCAGCTGTCTGCAAATTTTAATGTGAATGTTTTTCTTTTATTAATGAATTTTTTAACAATTTTTTATAACATTTTTTCTAACAATTTTTTTAATTTGAATTTTTAGAAGAATAATGACAAAAAAAAGTAGAAAAATATAATTGAAAAAAAAAGAAGCGATTTTGAACAAGTGTTTTTCCCCTCTTCCTGTCGTTTCTTTTTTACTGATTAAGGCCATTTTAAGCAAGTGAATTTAGGCATATCTAAAGTTCAAGTAGTATGAAATTTCTCTCTATAGCGTTTTTATGCTTGTGATTTCTATAGCTAAATGGCTGTGTGCGTTTCTATTGTGATAGTGTGGATTATAAATGTCTTCTTAGTGAATCTGGGTATGGTTGTTATCGACTAGATTGTAAACAGATAGCAGTGTATGTTGGTGACAGGGTTGGGGTATCCGTTCTGGGTGAGCAGATATACCTACTTCGGATGGCTGATTCTGTTTGCAGAATTTATTGGTGAGAAAAAAAAACAAAAAACAACAACATCAAAAATCAAAGTTGCTTAACTTTTCCGGTTCCTTTTTGACTGCCATTAGGCATTTATCATAAACAAATCCCTAACCTTACTGTATTTTTATTAGTGAAAAGCATGAAGCCACTTGATGTAAGGAGCTCAAAAAAAAAACACAAAAAAAAAACATAAAAAAACAAACAATTAAAACTAAAAAATTAGTCAACGGTAAATGTGATATGGATAGATTTTAACCCATAAAACAGCAATTCTTAACCGTTTGTCAGAAACATTGCTCATGGAATATGAAAACTAACTGACAAAATACGAGAACCAAGAATTAGTCCTCTGTATGTGGGATAGTTTTCAGCAACTCTGAATATCTCTCCACGAATTACATGTAATGTTGACCGAATATTAGAAATAAATAAATAAAAGTCAAACATTCAAATTAATTTTTATGTTTTCTTATGGTATAAAACTAATTAAAATATTATTTATAATTTGAATTTTTCAAAAATAAGCAAAATTCAAAAAAAAAAAAAAAAAAAAATCCGATACTAAATTATATCACAGTACAGAAAATAGTAAATGCGATTACGTAACAAGCTTGTATGAATAACAATATTTGCATTATATGTAAGGTGTAATCTAAATTAAAAAAACAAAACAAAACAATGCTGTCCTTTGTTTTTCATATAAAGATAAAATAAAGAATAATGATTTTTAGAAATCACATATCGCCTCCTCACTAAAGAAAGAATATATATAACACGAAGTCGTTTTTAGCACGATGGTTACATTAAAATCAGCAACCAAAAACTCTAGATTCTTTGATTTGAACTAGGAAAGATGACGAGGTTAATTTTTTTGAATTTTGGGGTTTGTTTTACAATCCACAGAGATTCGAAAAAGTGGTCAAAAATTCATATCTATGACAAATGAATGTTACTGAAGGCAAGATAAGTTACTCTTCTACCTATCTGGAAAAGATTTTCTGGTTTTACTCACTTTAAAACGTTTAATCGGTTCGAAAAACATATAATGTCTAGTGTTAGGTGCGAACAAGAAAAATGGTGGCGAGCTGGCACCTAAATGTGTTAAGGTTTGATAATGACACTATGTTTTTTGAACTGATTTAACTTATCTGTAACTTATCTGGCCTTTGCTAATATTTATTTGTTATACATTTGAATTTTTTTACCACTTTTTGTCTCTGTGGATTCTAAAACAAACCAGATTTTTGTTGTTTCAGACGTTGTAACTGACTGATAAACTTAAATGAACATTTGCTATTATATATCGCATCGATTACTGAATTAAACAAAACTTTCAACTAAAAATAAATAATAGACTAGGATTAAAGTGCAGTATCTGTCATTTCTTAGGAAATTATTCTCCAAGACATTATCCCCTCCCCCTTTCAGAGGTAGTGGAAGATTATATTGCCCTTTAAGGTTGAATAGATTTATTGCTTATTATCTGAGGTACCTTAATCCATTAGGAAATATGAACAGGACTGAGCAGACTTTTAACAACCAGGCTAGAGTGACCCTTTTCGGGGAGCTGGCTCCCCACTATAAACTGATCTGGTGTAACCATACTACTCTGAAAGGCAGATAAAATATCTGGCCTATGGATTAAGATCAAAGTATGATTTAAGGATACTGTTCTACCAAGCTTTACCGCCTCCATTGGAGACAGCAAAAGAATCACTCCCCTTTCTGCTCATTTACTCCTCCATTATTGGGGTATTGATTTATTGCCTGAGATCCTCCCTCAGTGACAACTGGGCCATACATATTTTTATTCTCATTCAGAGTGACCCATTTTTTGGAGCTGAATTTTCCCTACATCAAAAACTGATCTTTGCCTAACTTTCCCCACGTGGGGAGGTAAGTAAATAAAACAAATAAAGCAAGCTCTAAATAATGATTACTCATTCATGTTGAATTATTAACAAAGTCATTTAAAAGAACAAAAAAATAATTTGAAAAATATATCTATTTCGCTAATCAAATTTTTTTAATCAGAAAATGATTTCAGTAAATACGACAATTTTATTAATTTGAAAAGACATCTCTCTAGATATATGTAATGGGTAGTTTTTTTTTTCATTTTAATCCATGGTGAAGGGGTATGACAAAGGAGCAAAGTGTAGTATCTGATACTACACTTAATTTATTCTGTCTTCAAAATTCTTCTAGACGATCCTAAAAATAACTCTAGACTGAGATAATTTTTATTTTTTTCCCAAATAAAAACCGACATTGTGTTTACCTCTAACCTCGTGGGGGGGGCACTAAATAGGGGCACATGCTCCCTTTATATCCGACACTCACCTTCAGGCTTTTATCAGGAGTATGGTTCTGTTTGGTCCTTGTAGGTCACTCTCCCATGGATTACCTTCTAATTGTTTATTGCCGGTAGCCTAAGCACCACCTCGTCCCCTTCTATACCAACAAATCTGCTCACAGCAGAAGAATATTAGGGGAAGGAAAAGAAGAATACTAAGGGTAAAATTCTTCAAACAGAACAGTTTTTCATAATTTTTATGTTCTCTTTCAAAGATTAACATTAAGATATAACGATACTAAATCTTATGTCCAGAATCCTCATTCTAATTTTGATCAAAATCCATTACATGATTTTGATTCTAGAAAATATCTACAATTTAAAATCGAAAACATTATGCCTTCCCTAAAAGGCTCTTAAAATACTGAAAAGAAACTGAAATTTGGGAAATATTAATTGATCTATTGTTTAAATTTCTCCAAAATTGGAAGTTTCTTAATTTTCCCGAAAGACTTTCATCTCTCTATATTAAACCAACGTAAAATGAATATAACCCACATTAAGACACTTTACACCTAGCAACTGTGTTCCAAAAATTCATAAAAATAGTTTAGTTTAGGAAGTAAATCCTGTACATACAAAGATATAAACATTCCTAACTTTATAAGGAGGAAGATATCACAGTTTAATGCTTTTATGTGTATGTGGCGGAAGGGGTCGGTTAATTTATACGTACTCGTAATTTGTTAACCTTTCTATTACACAATATTATTAAAAGAAAACGATAACTTCACCCCACCCCACCCCACCACTAAACAGAAATGTGTCCAAAGGAGTCCCATGAAATGTATGTGGCAAATGGATTCACTATCTAAACGGATAAAAATAAAAAGTATCCGTACGTTCATTTATTTTTATTTTTTTGTAATGTTTAATTTGAAAATGTGTGTGTGTGTGTGTGTGTGTGTGTGTGTGTGTGTGTGTGTGTGTGTGTACTTTTTTGATTAGGTCATAAAAGAGAACCTGTCGGAAAAAGAATATCTTCATTTTTCTCATACGTAAAATAAATGGGAGAAGGATTTTTTGGTTTAACGAAATACAGCGTAATTATTATCATTTCAAAATACTTATAAATTATAGTCATCTCATTTAAATCGATCGTACTTCCAAACAACACTTTTTTCTGTTCGCTTTCCCCGGTACATACACAATGACAGCAGTTTCTTGTTGATAGGGGCGGAGATACACGCACGTGTGTGTGTGTGTGTGTGTGGCCTTTTCATATATCGGTACACAAAATTGACAGAGGTGGTTGTGAAGAGAAGGCGGACCACCCGGCTTGTCAAACGCTACAACAACATTTGCTTACATTATCCGCATTCACTCGGGCTTGCCTCATTGGTACTGGTGTAAGGCTAGCAAGAAAACCTGTTATTGAGAAGTTTGATTTTTTTTTTTTCATCCGCGAAGGTCAGATGACCTATTATTGATAATAAAAGTAAAGAAAAACTGATTTGATTACAAACGAGGGCTTCTGTTTTGCATACAAAGCCATAACTCGAATCAGTGCCGTCTCATCTCGTTTGACCTCCCAATCTTTTTCTATTTTGAGTTAAGGGTGGGGGTGGTTTAAGAAAAAAAAAATCTCAAATTGTTATTAAGACTTCAGAATTTTGATAAAAAATAATAATGAAAATAACTTTTCTTCGAGCTAAATGATTAATTATACAAATAAAATAAATGTTTGTAATGTTTCGCTCATTAAAGTTATATCATGTAATCAATTAGTAATGAAAGCGAAGTTTTGTCTTCAATTGTAAGAAAAGTTTGCCAAAGTTGTAACTTGTAAATCACGTGACTAAAGAGTTCGGCTACTTTCACTTTTGGACCCAGCCGAAATGGAAACATAACATTGGGTTCGATTTTTCCCGTTTTTAGCTTTTGAGGGGGATTTTTTTAATTCACCTGTTTTGCGGAGAATAAAGCAAAGAGGGTTTTTTTTATAATCTTTCTTCTTGAAAATATTGTAAAAATTACGATGAATCAATTTTATTTTGCAAGTTTTTACTGTTATTATTTGTTATGGGGGGTCGAAAATTCCGCCTTTAACACTCGGTTTTATATGTGCAAAACCCCAAGGTGAGATATTTCAACGGTCCATATCCTACAATTAAACCGTAAGTTTATGTACATATATTTTTTCTTTAGTTTAATAATTTGAAATAATATAATCACTATTTTTTTTAATCTAACGAAACTATAGCAGAATTAAACTTATCATTGAAGACAGTTTTATTGTTGATACAATTGTCAAGCGGTCGAATAAATAGGATGGTTTGCTTGAAGTCTAAAAAACAAACTTATTAATTATTGTAAAATTGATCATTTAAAGGCTTAAAAATCACTTACGAATTTCGCACGGTGAGAGAAATAAGTTTTTTTTTTTAATTTAATCGTGATTTGGAAGCGTTTACAATTAAAGATTATAAGTATTAGTCGAGTATTATAATAAGACTTATTTATTTTTTTTCTTTTGAGAATTTTACAATAATATTGATTTTTGGATTGCAATTAATGATATAATCAAAAACCTTTTTGATTTACAATTTAAAAAAAAATACGAACAATCGTAACGACGTAACGGCGTTACATCCGAGAAACAAAAAAATACTCAAATCAAATGTTGCCTGTTTTCTTAACGAAAGAAACTACCAGGAATTATATATATCTGAAGAAAAACAAAAAGAAACGCAGTAATGTTTTCAATTCAAATTCTCTATAAAAAAATAAATAAATAAAAAATACGAGGTGGAGTAAGCAAAAGAAAGGAACTCTTTCGGTTTAGGGTTCTCCTATATCCAAAGCGGGCACAGTGTGTGTGTGTGTGTGTGTGTGTATATATATATATATATATATATATATATATATATATATATATATATATATATATATATATATATAAATAATGTGGAAAACAAGCAGCATTTGTATTACATTAGCGGTTGTTACTAACGCCAGTTGTTAGTTTGAGAATCGTCGTAGTTCAGGTTCGTCTCTTATGGAAGAAACTAAATGGTACAACAACTGTGGTTTTGGTAGGTTGTATTTTTACTACTAACCTAGAAGCAGTGCTAACACTCGAAACACATCTAGGTGTAGAGAACAATTCCCTAAAAAACGTCCAGTTAAAGGATAACGTTTTCAAATATTATACCAAGCAGGTATAATGTTTCTCTTTTTTTAACTAAAAGAAATCAAGTTCAATCTATTATTTCGGTCAATTTAATGTTTTTGCATTTAGCCATTCTTTAATTGTTGGCATGCACGTTTTTTTTTTTTTTTACTTCCTTATGATTCATGTTAATTCTGCTGCTGCTGCTGCTGGCGTCATTACCGCAACAACTGTTTCCGTGAAATACGAAGTAATAATTTAGCCAAAGAAGAAAAAACAAAGTTAATGATCAAAGAAAAATAAAACAAGTGAAAGAGAAGATATAAATAATAAAATATGTGAAAAATTGATATTTTCATCGCAATGATTAATAATAATTAAAAATATTCAACGAAATTAATGTAAACTTCTCGATGCAAGCACTGTTTTTTTTTCTTCGTGAAACGGCGGGTAAAATGGAATTCTGGGAAAAAAATAAATATGAACCGAAAATTTGTAAACAACCAATTTTGTATTTTTGTTTCGCAATTCACTATTCTTTCAATTTTACTAAAACTTGCTGAAGTTTGCGTTTCCTTCATTTAATCTCAACAACTTTATTTTTTTTTTCGATAATATTAGGCTAGATTTTTTTTCTTTTTTACGAATTAAATTCATGACAAATTAAAATGTCTTTTTCTTAACATAGTCTGATTATTTAATCATTTCAAATCATTCCGATATTTTGCTAAATAATTCAATGAAAATATAAAATGTTTTGAACTTTTAAAGTACAATTTAAAACCATTTGAAATATGTACGAAATCTGATTTTTCACAATTAAAATTGCATGTTTTTCTCGAATATCATTTAATAGATGTATTTATAATTTAATTTCACTTGTTAGAGTTTTAAATGACAATCAATAAATTGAATAAATATAAAAATGCAATAGTTTAATATTTTAAACTCTTACAACATGGCGCCGAAAAGCTTTTCCGTTAACACTCTAGCTGTAACCAAAGTGTATTATCTGTTCAAGTGAGAATAGAAAGGGGAAATTCCTGGTGTCCTATACAGTTACTATTTTTAGGGAGCTGGATTTCTTCGCCCTAATGCGAGAGGCAAATGAAATGGTATAAAATAGGCACCTAAAAAAGGAAGACATTTAAATTATTTTTTATTTATTTACTCTGGTATAATTATACGTACAGTTGCAATGTGTTGGAATTAAGCCATTTAATTTTTTATTTATAATTTTTTATTATTGTAAAAAATTAAGACTCCACCATCGAGTGGCACTAATGATGATTTAAAATGTTTTGCTTCCCGAATACTGTTAGGTGAAGAAAATTCAGCTCTCCAAAAAGGCACTCGTGAGTTGGAGACACAAATATTGCCTCAGTTAAGAAGGATTTCTCATTCACTGACCGCGACCGAGGACAGAAAAAGATGAAATGTGGTATCAGAAGAAATACTACACTTTACTTTGCTCTTAGCTAAAACAGCTTTTTAAATTTTTTTTTTTTTTACAAATTAAATAAAATGGTTTATTATGAATAATTGAAAAAAATGTCCAGTTTGTAATGCCATTATTATT
Organism: Euprymna scolopes; assembly: GCF_053919585.1. Lineage (NCBI taxonomy): Eukaryota > Metazoa > Mollusca > Cephalopoda > Sepiida > Sepiolidae > Euprymna > Euprymna scolopes. The sequence continues at coordinate 72,620,933 of NC_136490.1, read as the reverse complement.
GATCGAAAATCATTTGACGGATCTTTGGACCATTTTTATAAAATAATCTTTCCAGTTTTGTAGGAACTAATTTACGGGAAACAAATCAATAACTTTCTTGGTCCCCTTTTAGGGGGATCATAACTCCTTGTCCTTTTTGGCTTGGAACAAATTAAGTGTAGTAGTGTTCTAATACTACACTTAATTTATTCTTGAATAATGTGTATAAGAAATCCTTTAAGACTGGGGTAATTTTTGCCTTGATCCAGAGTCCATATTTTTGGGACCTGTATTTTCTCCACATTAAAAACTTACTTTGCCTGTGTTCTCCTGGGTGGAGGTAGGGGCAGTAAATATGGATAGGCCGCTAAGAGCTTTAATTTTACAATCAGCTCATTTTTCATTAAACGAGATTAGGTGAAAGTCTAGATAATATGACGGTAAAAATCTATTTTTAGGATAACTTCTTTAAATGGTAAAATCATTTAAAATGTTTTTGTTAAATGTAATAAGCGTGAACCTAACTAAAGCGAGGAAATATTTTAAAACATTTAAAAAACAAAATAGTTTTCAAATATTTTATTGCATTTAAATTGTGTACGAATGAATTATCCTTTTTAATTGTTACTATCTTTTTTACACTTGTTGGGGTGTCAAATTATCTGTGTTTTCCTTTAAAAAATCAGATTTATGAGTCACAGCACACAGCGCCGCATTATTTTTAAATGCGAAAAAAAAAAAATAACTGCTAAAATTTAGGACCGGTCAATGACGACTGGTCAAACGCAAAGTACTCGAGAGAAGGACGACACTTCTTTTTAACGAAGAAGGATCTATTTTAAAAACAATGTCACATCGACCCCAAGTGACTACACACTGACAACCGTTCGGTACAGTGATTGTATTGTTTTCTCTATAGTCTCCTTTGAAAATTTTGAATTTTTTTTATATTTATTTATAACTCGAACTGTAACAACATTTTTAATTATTACACGAAGTCATCCCTCGTCCTATATTTTTTGTCTGCAGCACATTTTTCATAAGTCACCAGACCGAACAACGCCTGACCCCCCCCCCTTAAACGCGGATTTTTTTTCTGCTGCTAGAGAAATTGCTCCTTTTTTTATCCCCCTTTCCCTCGTTGATGTTTCTATTCGTCATGAAAATGTTTCTCACTATTTACTGGATTTATATATGTGAATTATTATGAAGTTGGTTAAAAAAAAGAAAAAAACTTAACCAATTGTAACGCAAAATAAAATATATTTTACAGAAAAACCAAACGATTATTATTTTTTTTTTACATGCGAGATTACAACTCTCATTTCTAACGACCCTATTTACTTCTCCACAAGTACATCTAAACACAAGGTTCGTTTAAAGAAAATTCAACGGCCTCAAAAGAGGCGCTCTGGATTAAAATAAAAAATTGCCTCAGTGTTGAAGGATTTTTGTTCACTGATCGCGGGCATAGAAAAGTTTGTTTTTGCTTCTGGGGTGGGGTAGGGTGGGGGGTAAAAACAACCTTTTCGTTATATAAATAAATGTGTACTAAGTACACTGTACTTAAAACCACTGTTGACAATAAGTTAAGATTCAATGAGTTTGTTTTCGTTTTATGATCTTAAATTTAAAAAGTTATAATTTTAATTCTTACAAAATAATTATGATTCCGAATTTTCTTCAACTACGACCTTCGTCGTGTTTAACTCACGGACTTTAATTAAATCAAAAGTTACATTTTTTTGTACTTGTTACCTTTGATATTTGGAATAAATCAAAATTAGTTCGTCGTTAGTGAGAAAGGTAGGAAGTATAATTTAAGTTTTCAATTTGATGGGCGAGTGTTGTAAAAAGCGCACACACACCTACACAGAAGGGAGAGTGCAGTTGGCCCGACCACACGCGAAACACGGACCATTCTGTTTATTTTGGGGGATGACCGTTCACAAATTCCATAGTGTATATGAGTACATATGAAAGAAACTTCAATATTTCAACAATATTATGCAGTTAAAGACACCTTTTGGGGTTTTAAGGCAGAAAGGGTATATTTGAATACTTTTATTGTTTTTGAGAACACTCTTAGCGGATTGTTTACAATTTTCGCTTAAAACATGAAATCTTCATTCGGTGTCACGAATCATTTAAAAAAAAAATTATTATCAATTGTACTTTTACGTTTTAAAAAATCAAAACATTTTTTCTCTTAAATTTGTATTGTATTAAAGTTGTATTTTTTCGTCTTGCCGAATAAGCACACAAATATTAACCTTACACTTTCACCGTTGCAAGGCGGCGCTTTCGCTTCGCTTCTTATACTTTTAAGTGGTTGTGTAACGATAAAAAATGGTTTGCAGAAATAATTATTTGGAAAATAAACCTCAGCCACTTCGATCTTGCCTTCCCAGACCCAGCACTTATGCATTTTGACATTATTATTTTTTTTTATTTTATTTTATTTATTTTTTTTTTTGGGGGGGGGTCATTCACAGCAAGCCCCCACCCCCTGTAAGAATGCTTTTCTAAATTGACACAGAGATGTTAATCTGCACAAGTGCCGTTATTTCAAACCAATCGAGACTTTTCCGTATTTTTAGGCCAAAACGGAAGGATGGCGTAAGTATTTTTTGACGGAGTCTCTCTTTAAAAGTCTACCAAAAATCAAGTAATTATTCAATCAATACGAAATTTTCGACGATTATTAAGTAAAGAATGGACTTTATAACGGTGTACATTTTTTTCATAATCGATATATATATATATATATATATATATATATATATATATATATATATATATATATATATATATATATATATATATATATTGCGACCCCCTCTTCTTTAGTTGGTTACAAGTATTCTTAAAATAATCAGCCGAAACTAGTGAGGAGTGTAAAAACAAACACTTGTGCTTGTATCAGATTTTAAGGTTGAAAGTCGGAATTTAAAATTTTTAATTTTTCATTTGTGTTTTGGAATGTGAATTCGTTTAATATGTTAATAATTATCTTTCAGATTAGCAAATAAATAAATATATTTTTACGAAAAACACTCATTTTATATCTTTGAAAAGTAAATAAATTTTCTTTTGGTGAACCCAATATTGCTAATATACCATTAAATAAGAAATGTTTTGAAGAATCAATACCAAAAAAAGAAAAGAAATCTATAAATATTTGCGCAATTTTGCTAAAAATGCAATAATTTCGGCACTTCTGCATGACAGTGACATGAGGCAAATGTATTTTAGTTTCAACAACAGCTAATAGAGGGTGTGTGTCAGTCGAACAGGGGTTGATAAGTCTTACCTTTCTAAAAGTTTGTGCAAATACACTCCCTTGAGAGGGTTTTTTGAACAAATAAAGGAACTCTATCCTTTGTAACTAGGTACGGGCAAGAATGTGAAACATTCGGCGCAACATATTTTTTAATATAATATTAAACAATAATTTAAAAAAATTAATTTAAAAACAGGAACATAGAAAAATAATTAAATTAAAAAAATGGAAAAATTTATACAAACGTTCAAAATAGGAATGTATGGATGCACGTCTGGTAAAAAAAGAAAAGAAAAATATCACACTCCTTCCTTCCTTCCTTCCTTTTAATTACATGACGTCATGTTCAGTCTTTCGACTGGCTGAAATTTTGGGCCTTCGTATATTCCGTGTTTACACAATTTTAGTTTGTTGCGTTTTGCGAATGGTAAAATCACTCTGTTTTGGGGCTAATTATTGTATGTTTTGTACAAACAAGGTGTTTTTTAAAAATTTAATTCAATATCTTAGTACTTTACTAATTATCTTTGAAATAGACCCAGACAACTAATATTTATCTTTTAAAGGATTTTTGCAATGAATTTATTTAAGTTCAAAATTTAGCTGAATTGCCGTGAAAACATTTTTCAAAACTTTTCTTTTCACTTGTACAAATATTTTTTTTCCTTTTGGAAATTAAGTTTATAAGTTTTCAAATACAATGAAAAAGTAGTCAGAAACCTACAAAAAAATTATGATAAATCGGCTTTCAAAACTTGGTCCCCCATTTTTGTCCGCCCATTTTTGCCCGTATCCACTTGTAACTGTGTAAAAACACTATATCCCAAAAGGTTTCAATGAAAATCACTCATTGAATATATATATATATATATATTTCTATAAATTTTTATAAATAAATAAAAACTTGTATATTAAAATTATATTTTGACAAATAAAAATTATACTTTGATATCTGTTTATACAATTTTACTATGACAAAAAAAATCTTTCTATAAAAAAATTATTCTTAAACGTCTATAAACGTTTAATGCTTTTAAAATTCTATTTTGCTAGATTGACAAACTAACATTATATTTTAATACATTAAATCACCCACCGAAAAGAAATTATATTAATACATCAAAATTTTGATACATTTTTATACAATAAATGTTTTGATTTTCATATATTTTTGTGTTATCATAAACACTTGTTTATATTTGACGTTCACATAATGGTCACTAGACGGCAATTCTCTTTTGAAGAACAAGGGTCGATAATTCGTCTCTGTTGCTAATATATCACTGTCATGCAGAAGTGCCATAATTTCTTTTGAAAATTTGTCGTTACGTGATATTATCTCAGCTATGGTAAGCCATAGAGGACTACAAACAGTTGTTTGTATTTACAAACAGTTATTATCTCCCCCTTTTCCAAAATAACCAAAAACGGCCCTTTTAAAAGCCAACAAATTCTAATAATTAACTTTTAAAAGCCAACAAATTCTAATAATTAACTTTTAAAGACCAAATTCTAATTTTTAAAGAACAAATTCTAATGATAGTCTTTTTTACAAATAATGCGATAAAAAATTGATAAAATCAATTTTATATCATTCATGGAAAAAAGGTTATATAAAACATTGTTATGAAACAAGTATATGGTTCATAGCTTTGGGGAAAGATCAGAGTGTAGTATCCGTCCTGATGTTACACTTTATCCATTCCTTGTTCAATGGAGGAGACATCTTTCTAGACTAGAGCAATTTTTATTTTTGTTCTTATCCAGAGTGCCCCATTTTGGGGAGCCTTATTTTCTCCAAATTAAAAACCGATCTTGTGTCTAACTCTGCCTTCCTGGGTAGGCAAATAAAAAGGAACATCACTGGTTTGTCAACTATCTGATGATGCTGTGACTTGCGCTTGACTTGATTGAAAGTGTGGGGGACTTGCATCTACCACACTCTCTCATCCAGAAACACTTGGTCCTGATGGCAAGACAGGGTCAAGATGACCAAGTGTGATACTAGATGCAGGAGTTGTCTCCAACACAAATTCCCAAAATGGTCAACCATCTGGTACTGGCTAGCCTTATCGTTGCTTAACTTCGGGTGTTATGTAGGCAACAAATATTGCTTATGAAAAAAAATTAAACTTTTATAAAGTTGTTTCTTCACTTAATCATCAAAACAAACATTTAAAATACATGGAAATTTACAGAACTAAATGACTTCATTTAGTCCTGTAAAGACTACCATAGTTTCTTCCAAACGCTCATTAAGTTTTGGATATTTTAATTTCGCCACGCAAAAGCTATAGATGAGATAAAAGATGGAATTATTTGAAATTCAGGTACTTATGTTATATTTTTGCATATTCTTATCATATTCATATAATCATCCTAAATCTTATCTAGACAAAACAGAGAAAAGAAAAAAAAAAGAAAAATTGATTCCAAAACCTTTTTTTAAAAAAATATTTATAAATACATTATCCATCGAGACAAAAATGGCAGTGAATTGTGTTTTGGAAAATTTAAAATTCTATAAAAAATAGTAGAAAAGTTTTATATTATTCTGCTTTTTATCTGATAAAATTCAAACTTTTATCTTTTTAGGAAAGAAAAAGTTGCTCAAGAATAATAGATTTTAATAGATTTTGTTTTCATTTAAAAAAAAAAAACAACTTGGTTTTTCTTCCAATTTTTGGCCGTAGCTAAAAGAACTTAAACGCTAGGGATATCTAAACTGTTGTGTAAAATCACCAACATGTCATGCACTATTCGCCACGTCATCATTTTGTGTCTATCTTATAAGTGTGCATACGTTTTATGGATCCCGCTAGGCGCTTTAATTGAATCAGGGAAGCAGCTCTTTTTGCCGTTGTTTATGTTAATTTTATTAATTAGAAACCTCAGTACATTTTTTAAAGAGGCGCTGAAATTAAGTTGCCCCCCCCCTTAGAAATAAAAATTTTCAGCAGTTAAAATAATTTAAAAGTTCGTTAAATTTGCTATTTTATAATTACCAATAGTCATTTTTTATATTATATGAAAATAATGCTTAAAAATTAGAAAACCTTACTAAAAAATCTGTTTAAAACTTCATAACGCGGAATAATGGAATTTTATTCTATTCAAATCTTTTAAAAATTAATTATTTTTTGGAATTGTTTTTTTTTTTGTACTTTAACTAATTAAAATATTATTGAGAAAAAACGTTGATTTTTTTTTTAACGCAACGTAGATTTTATGTCCATTTTGTTTTATTTACAACTTCAAGGTAAGTAAATAAGTAATGGGTTTATATATATATATATATATATATATATATATATATATATATATATACTAATTTTTAAAAATCATTTAACTCTTCAGCTTTATAAAATATGGCAATTTTTATGAACCTAAATTAATTTTTAGTTTTCGTAACATAAAATATGGAAAATATATTTCCCCTCACATATTTAATGAAAATTGCTTTTAAAATATAAGTTAATTCCAAATTTAATATGTATCGAAAATTTAATGAAAATCTGACCATTAGTTGATTTTTGCTAGATTTTTTAAACACTGGTGTGTTTACGTCTTTGAAATGATCACTATATAGGAAGGTTGTTTTAAAGCATCGATATTGTAAACTCGATGTTTGTCTGGCATTTTCATTATTTTCATAGATTGTAATTTTTTAAAAAATATTATTAGTTTATTTGAAGCTTCTTTTAAATGGTACAAAAGTTATGATGATAATAGTAAATTAAATTACATCGTGTTACATGTAGGGGGTAAATCTGTGTCACGCGTTGGAGGTACCTATTAAACACGGTTTGATCCATTGACTTTACGAAAATTCCAATTGAATGCACACGCAAAAACAAACATGGCGACCAGTGAATTCAATACAGAATATATTGGATGATAAAAGTCTTAATATCTTTTGCCTTAGAATAATGAATGAAAAAATCTTTTATGTAAGAAGACTGTGCATATTCTCGTCGAGTGGTTCCAATATTGGGGATCGATTTACTAGAACTGTGTATTAGAAACTAAGCACCCATTACAAATATTGAATTTTTTTTTGATAATATGGTAGATTATATCGATAATAATCCGTTGAAAAAAAGACAAAAAATCTATACAAAGAGGGAGTGTGCATTGTACATGTTCACCCTATTAAAAAAAAAATAATAATATGTGCATGCGTTAAAAGCCTTAAAAATATTAGGAAATGATAATTAATATTTGACGATGAAATGATAATTAATATTTAACGGTGAAATCCTTTCAAGACAAATCTTAAAAAACAACAAAAAAAAAACAGATAGCCTCCCCCCCTCTACCTCAATGTTTAAAATGTTTGGAACTTTTACCCTCCCGCCACCAAACTTGAAAAAATGCTAACGATTACATGCCCCGTTTATCATTACGTGGCCAAGAAGTGAGTGCTCATTTTACGTTAAATTTATATACGAAAGTGACCTCCCCACTCTAAAATTTTAAATTTTTATTATTTAAAAAAAAATCCTTTCTTTCATATCATCTTTAAATGCTGTTGAAATGTGTTAGCCAAAATACAAAAACAAAAAAACAACAGAAAAAGAAAAACATGTTGATTTCTTTTTTCGAGGTAACTACGCTGGCTTAGGTCGTAAAAAAATGTGGAATAAAAGTTCTGTGATTCTTTTCCGTGATTATATCAATTAAACCAAAAAATGCCGCAAAGATAAGTTGCCAATCACCTAATTGCTTAAGACATTTTGTTAAAAATAAATCCAGAAACCGTTTAAATTATTTTTTGACAAAATTGATTTTTAACGATTCGTAAAATTCTATTGTAGGCAATATTCCATATCTTAATTATTTCTTTATATATATGCGATGATAATTACTCCCCCCCCCCAAAAAAAAAAACTGTCTTAACCCTAAGTCCGAGTGACAATTCGAAAAATATATTTAAAAAAGATGAAAACGGTGTACTTCGCAACGTGAGTAAAATACCATCGTTAAAAACTAGTTTACAGTCAATTTTGCCGCATTTCTCAGTAAATTTGGTACATTTTTTTTAAAGAACCAGAAACTTAAGTTAATCATCACTTCAAATACTTTTCATCACAAATAGTTAACTTCCATGTGGTCATTAATGCAAAGGTGAAATGGTTTAAAACTATAATAAGGTCCACTTTCTAAATAAAATAATTAAACTAATCATTGAAATTCCACCCAAACAGGTACTTATGCAGAGAAGGTAACGTTATTATTTGGAAACTCATTCTTAACATGTGGAGAGAAGGGTGTTTTGTAACTATTCAGTACTTTCACCTAACAATTTGATAAAGAAAACATACTGTAAAACTTAAATTTAATTTGGAAATACTTTATAAAAAATAACACGGTACTTCCCTGCATAATCACCCCCAAATAAGTTGATTATTTTAATCAAAATTTTGTCAGTTTAAAAATAATAAGGATTATATAAATTCCAGGTTTTTTTTATTTTTTTATCATCCTTATAAAATAGAATGGTTGTTTTTCTTTTTTGCTTTATTTTTCAAATTGCGAGAAATTGGCTAAATTCAATCTAGGACCAAAGTGTAGTATTTGTTTAACCATATTCCCGAAGATGGCTTGCTTCCCTATTCGTAGGGAGTGTCAACGAGACTATATATCGTAGATACTTTTGTTCTCACCCAGTGTTCGGTTGGAGGAAAAATTGACTTTGTGACTATTTTACCTAATCATGTTTGACATATACTGATTCCCGTCAGATCACCGAAGTTAAGCAACAATGAGCCTGGCCAGTACCAGATGGGTGGCCATTTTGGACTTCCAGGTGCTGTATGTACTCTCCGCTTATCTCGGCACTGTCTTTAGTCGTCCTGGGCTTCTACTTGCCACTGGACTCAAGCAGTGCCAATTCAAGAGATGTGTGGTTGGGATTGCACAACTCTTGCCACACAATTACATGCGCAGTTGCCCCTACAGGAGGTATCCTTTGTCTCTCGAAACTGAACGGAGGTATCGACCTTCATGGGGAGGCAAGTACATGTGGACTAAAAATGTTAGGTGCGAGTGACAAAGTTACGTCATGCATTTTTGTAGACCCAGTTAGAGGGGATGGTGGGGGGAGGGCGAAGAAAGTTTGCAGAAAAGTTAGACATGGTTTTAGAGTGGGGAATCCAACTCTATGAAATGGGACTTTCTGTAGAGGTCTAAAAATCTATGATTGACTTCGTCGGCATTCCTCAGTGAGGTCGCCTTGAGCAATCAACAATAATCGCTTCCCCAAAAGAATAGATAGTGCCCGGAAGAATGATCCCTTGAAAGTATGAACGGGACAAGTTCGTAATATAATGTCAGTTTTAGTTTAAACATATTAAAAAACAACAAAACTGAATTTTTTGACAGTCGATTTTTGAAATTACTTATTTTCTACTTTTTGTGCCCATTATTGCACCGTCTTCCGTTGCTTACACTTTTAAGCTTGTTATTACAGAAACTTTATCTTTATTTATGTGATGAAACTGTTCACAATGCTTTAAATAAAGAGACTGTCTATTCAGATAAGGTGTTGAACGTAAAAAGTATGTTTGTAAAGGAAATCTCGATCTGACCAAGTAACTCTCTAGCCGATTCACTTTTTTGACAAAAATCTCGGTCAATCTAAAGGTCATTTCTTAATTTTATTGCCCAACAAAACACGTTTAGCTGGTTGTACTTTCTAATTTTCCAAATTTTTAGTCATCTTAAACTTTTCAGCTTTAAGATGGCTGCCATTGAAACAACATTTTAACTAAATTTATTCTAGTATTATAAAAATTTGTTTCAATTCATAATTGTTATGAGGTTAAATGGTAATAAGAACGAAGCAACACAGGATTTTTTGAGAACGAACATGTATTCACATATATTACAGGCAAAAACAGGTGGAGCAATACCCTTTCTCTACAGTTGGGTGTTTGCACCCGACCGCCTTGGTCGTGTGCCAAACTCAGACTGCCCGGACACTAGTACTCCACACCGGAAGTGACATCATGAGATAGTCCATCAATCCCATGGAGGGGCGTCTCCAACACCCCCCTCCCAAGCTTTTTGTTCGTAAAAGCTGTCAGTACCTCTTCCTTTTAGGGTTTATCATCAATGACTCGGTAACCTTTCTCTTACAGAACGACTGCCGTAGTTCAGGTGTTGGTTGAGGAGGTTCAAGATCAAAAATTTCGAGGACAGTGTCTATCGGCTCATCTTCCAATGGTGAACTGTCACTGGTTTCAACTAATTGTTGGTTCTGGTGACGTTTGTGGGTATATGTTGGTCCTTGGATGATATATACCATGTCACCGACTCTCTTAGTAATTGTGCCCACGTCCCAGAATGATGTGTTGTTTTTATAACTTTTGAAAAACACTCTTTCAACTGGTATGAAACGTTTACTGGGTACATAAGTGGTCACTAGTGGCCTTTACTGTTTGCTTGTCAAAAATGGATCTCACTTTCTGCGCAAACATCGTTTCTGCAGGTGAGACTGCTGTTGTTGTGTTCGGGTTGGGTGTAATCCTATACACTGGTAGAAATTGTTGCTTTGGCTTCAGGAATTCTTTTGGTGTGGGTTTTTTAGCTTCCGGCTTTGCAGTTTTTTTTTTTTTTTGCCTCCTTTGGCAGATTCCGTTAAAGCTTTCTTTTTTGATTTCTCTGTTGCTGCAAATGGGACGTTACGTTTCTTCTTGAAAACGGGCAGTGTTTTCTTTTAGTTCGAACCTTGCTATAGCCTTTGTACATTTTCCTAGTCCTGGTGAGAATACTTCTGCAAATTCCTCTTTTAACTCGCCCTTCAATTGTTGCTTCTCCATAGACGAGTCTTCTACCCTATGACAGAATTTATTCATAGGTTAATCCCACAATTCGAATCACTCCATCCAATCAGTACAGAATAGGTTTTCGGATCTCCTATGTACATACACTTTCATTTTTTTAGTAACACCGTTTAAGGTCACCGGGAGTGTGAGCTCTCCCTCAAATTCCACTTTATCGCTTGTCACAGCTCTAGCTGAGCTGTTCGTCTTCCACATTGTTGGTTTCCTTAGCCTTTTCCATGTCTTAAGGTTAATGATGACAGGTCTGATCCGGAATCCAATTGTAGATGCACAGTTTTATTTGCGATGTTAACTGTGACATATTTGCGCCGGTTGTTATCTGAATCCAAGTCGGATCTAGTCTGTCGGACGCTGTTCTTAACCTTTCCTGCACTGGATCACTTTGTGGCTCTTCCTGTCACATTCGTTGCAGTACTTATATTTGTAAAAACATTGACTCTACCAATGTTTCCTGCCGCAGCAAAAGCATGGGCTTGTAGGGATCCGGGTACTTATTAGGTGTAGCCCGAGTTTTCTTACTTCCAGCTTTGTTTTTGCGAGGTGAGTATTTTTCCGGTCTGAAGGTCGTCCTTCTAATGAATGTTGCGCCTGATTCCTCGACGTGTCTTGAGTTGTTTCTTACGCAGACTACCTGTTGACAATCCTCGGCCAACTTCTGGAGGGTAAGGCCCTGTTCACTCTCAAGTCTAGAGAGAACACATTGTTTAATCTCAGTGTTTTTGGATGAGACTAGAACCTTTGCAATAATTAAACACTTGAAGTCATCTGCCGATAACTCAGATAGACGGAAATCATTGCAGTGTTTATTTACCACGGATGCAAAGGTTAGGTAATTGCCGTTGCTTTTTTGCAGGTTAAAGCACTTCCATCTTCTATGAAAGAGTGTAAAATTTGGGCTGAACAGTTGGGATAAAAGTTTGACCGCTTCAGAGAATTCCAATTCACTCGTCTTCCTGGGGAGAATATAATCCACAAACTTGCTATGTTCTGTGGTCCCTAATTTCCTCAAAAGTAGGTAAAGTTTCTTAGCGTTGCTCCACTCTTGACAATCCACGGTGAATAGGTCTTCATATCTCTGATAGCAAGCGTCAAACGTCCCCTCCAACTCCGGTTGGTAGTTGAACGTTTCATATTGTACTTTGGGAAAAGCAAAACTGTCGTCCATGTGTTCCGTTCTATCCAATATTTTTAACAATAGCTCTTGTCTCTGTTGTTGAAGTAGCATTCTCTCCAACACTTGTTGCCTCTCTTGAAATTGTAACTGGAGCTCTTTATCACGTTCTTTTAAATTTTCCCAAGTTTTCTGCTGCTGGTCCATCTGAGCCTTGATTAACTGTATTAATACTGCTTTAACGTCCCCCATCTTTTAATGGCTTTTTTTCCAAATGCACGAAAAAAAAGTTTATTCACGTTTTTAATTGGAGAAGAGAGATAAAATAATTTTTAAAAAAATAAAAAAGAAAATGTCCTTTCCTTGAGTGTGTGCGTCTGAGGAGGGAGCAATATATCCCTTACTTCTTGGTAAAAACCTTAGAGATAACCCAATATGAGGGTGGAAAAAAAAATTTTACTTGCTAACGAAAAAAAAAACAAAAAAAAATGTACCGTGATACAATACAGTTGCAAAAGAATAAAAATAATTGTGGAATTGTCTGGCAGTTAACCAAAATTGCTTTTTTTTATGTGCTGTGTGTGTGTAGAGGGGGGGGGCGGTTGTCCCCACGTGGCAGAAAAAAAATTCACTTTAGAACCGACAGTTAAAAATAGAATATTTCAGAAAATTTCACTCAATGAAAAAGTAGTATCTTTTTTAGTCCATGTAAAAGGAAAAAGGAAAAAAGACATTTCTCTCCTGTTAAAATATTGCATAAAATTAGCAGCAAAAACAAAGGCAAAAAAAATCTTTTCACTTCATTTGAAAAATTTTACGACATTTTATGATAGAATTGTTCTCCCGGTGAAAATTGCGTTGACATTTTTCTCTTTTGTCTTTCTTCTTTCAATAGGCAATCAAATTAATTTTTAAACATTACTAAAATGCGTTTCGTACAGATATTTTCAATTTAAATATAGAGACAAAAAGATTATTTGCGTAGATAACTTTGCCTTGTGTTCATTTTCTTTTTTTTTTTTTTTTTTTTGGTTTTTAGGATTTTGTTTTTAGAACGTAATTGCCAGCCAACTTCTTAGCTTGTAAATCTGAAGTTCTTTTGAAGTCAATTAGAATTTTTTTTTTTTTTGTGGAGTTAACCCGTGTGAAAGTCGAATCCGTCATCGCCAGTTGTTATGAGGTATAATGGTAATAAAAACGAAGCAACACAGGATTTTTAAGAACGAACATGTATTCACATATATTACAGGCAGAAACAGGTGGAGCAATACCCTTCCTCTATGGTTGGGTGTCTACACCTGACCGCCTTGATTGCATGCCAAACTCAGATTGCCTGGGCACTGGTACACCATACCAGAATCGACATCACCAAAGGAAGTGACGTCATGAGATAGTCCATTAATCCCATGGAGGGGCGTCTCCAACAATAATTTAATGATTAAGCAGTAAGCTAGTTATTGTTTGGCTGTTAAATTATTAACTAAACTAAATCCAGTAATGTCACTAAATAGGGTTGTGGGTGATCTTTTGCTGCAGTGCGTGCATTTATTCTACATAAAATATTTTTCATTTTAAATTAAAACTAAATTTTACTTAAAAATAAGTTCATTAAAAGTTGCTTAAATTTTTTGTCATTCTAAAGTATAGAAAAAAATTAATTCAAAATAAAAATTGTTTAAATGTTATTTAACTTATTTTTCATTTTTTTTTTTTTTTTTTTGCCTATATTCTACATAAAAATGCAAGTTGTTTAAATGGTCATGGAATGTACGTGATGAACAAATGATTTTGCCAAATTTATTTATGCCAGTCACTCTCTCCACATATATTCATAAAGATATGAGCTAAACATTAACTGAAGTCCCGTCGATTCATTGCATTTTGACTCAATCTTGGTTTTTAATCGCAAGGTCAAGGCTGGTTTTTGGTCTACAAAATGGCAACTGGGTCTATGTCGATTTTTTTCTTCTTGAATGCTTACACATATTGAATCGTGCATTCTCGAGTTTTGATGGGTAAAATAAATTCGATGGGTAAAATAAATGAACATTTTACACAAAATAATTCCTCATTTAATAATGTTTAGGATTAGAAATATTTTTAATGCCTTATTTTTCTCATATCAGCCGTAAACCCTATTTAGCGACATTACCCTAAATCCTTATAAAACTAGAACTAATTTGTTTTGTTTCAATGTCACCTGCTTCTGAAGCAGAAACGTTCAAGATAACCACCATTTTTATTGTTTGAAGGGGAAAAGAAAAATTTCGAAGAGGTTAGCTCACAAAGGGGCTGCAATATTCTATCAAATAGTTTTGTTTATTTAGCCTGCCATGCAATTTATCCTTGTACACATGTTTTAGTGAGGTCAGGGTCATTTATAAGGTATAATTCCATGCTATGAGAGAAACTTGAGGATCAAATTTCAGTAATCACGAGCGCCATAATATAAAAGACGATTCTTTCAGCAACAATAATAGATATATACATTGAGGTTGCTCCAATCCTCTCCAAACTTCTCAACAAATGCCTTAACAAATCATGCTTCCCTGACTGCTGGAAAACTGCTTCTTTGATACCAGTTTACAAGAATTCTGGCAAAAGAACTGACCTATTAAATTATCGTCCCATTAGCCTCCTCTTTCTTTTCACCAAAATATTTGAGTCCATAATCAATCAAGCTCTAGTCCATCACCTTACAGTGGCTAAACTTCTGTCTGACCTACAATATGGATTTAGGCAAGCTCATTCTTCTGCAGATATCCTAACTAATCTCTGAATGTATATACCATGCACTGGACAACGCAGGGAAAGGTAGGGCTGTAGCCCTAGATATATCTAAGACTTCTGACAGGATATGGCATGATGATTTTCTCAGGAAAATCAGATCATATAATATCACTGGATACCATACATAATTCAATCCTTAACATAACATCTTAACATAATTCAATCTTTCTTAAATAAGAGAAGAATCCATGGTCATGCATCAAAACAGTATGATATAAATGCGAGTGTATCTCGGGTCGATCCTGGGCCCTTTATTATTCCTGTTTTCATAAATGACCTCCCTGATAAAATTGTCTCTGAGATGGGTATATTTGCTGATGACACCATGCTCTGTAACAGACACAAGGGGAAAACGAATGAACATATATATTTCAGAGGTATACTCCATCTTCAGTGTGTTGTTTTTTTTTTTTTTTGTTTTTTTTTCCCTTTTCTTTTTCCTTTCCATGTTGTAAATTTGGAGAAAGAAGTTTGTTTGTAAAGAGCCGCACGTTGTTTCTAGCGGTTGTATTTTGAAATGTTTGAACTGTGCGTAGGCAACACAAGAATAACGTCAAGGATGAGACACTGAAGATGGAGTATACCTCTGAAATATATTTGTGGTAAATTTCAAATAAGTAAAATTTTGTTTATTTTCCTAATATTACGTTGTATTTGGCTTTCAGGCACACTTGATGCATATTTTATTTTATTCAAATTAAAACAACGTTTCTATATGAACTCTTTACAAAGAAGTTGGCGGCCCCCGCGGATAGTGACGAACCTCAATTTGATGTGCACCATCCCTAAATGGTGGAGTTTACATGTGGTGGTCATTGTTGTATTTTAAAAAAAATTATTTATTTATTCTTTCCTTCCAGTAAAAAATCATATTTTCTTTTATTTATTTATTGATTGATTTTCCTTTCTTTTTTTTTTTTTTTTCGGTTATTTTTAATAATAAAAAAGGTTAGCTCCTCATTATCTTGTAATATCATTACATGGTTCATCCTCCATTTCTGCACGCTGCATAAACAAATATGGCCGCCACATACATTACTACCTGAAACATGCGGAAAAGTATATTTGCAATATTGTGAAAACTAGTTGCGGCCTCAATTTTAAATGCAATATTCGTTTTCAGCACACTCATAGAAAATAAGTTTTTAAAGGTAGGTTGTGTATGGGTCTACCATGCCACATTTACCAACAATTAATTCCAAAAAGATTTAAATTCAATTTAATGAAATTTAAATTTAATTTATTTTATGTTTCTAATGTAATTCTTCCCCTCCCCCCTCCAAAAAGAAATTGAATTTGACATATAAAAATTTGTCTCATAAAAAAATTATTCTTCCCCTCCCACTCTTTTGTTTCAAATTTAATTCCTCCCCTAAAAATTTTTTAATTAAATTTATCGTTATTTTATGTTTCAAATGTAATTCTTTCCCCCTCACCCACTCCCAAATTTAATTTGTCATGTTTTGCCGTATTTCCACTCCTCGCCCTAAATTACCAAACTTGAAAAAGTGCTAGATTGACATGTCTCATTTAACGCTAAGTGGCCAAGATTTAGGTGCTCATTTTACGTATGATTTATATACAAATGTGATCCCCTACTCTAAAATGTTAAATTTTATTTTATTTTTCAAAATTTCTTCTTTTGTATAATTTATAAAGGCCGTTTAAACATATAAGCAAAAAAAAAAAAAAATGATTTTCATTTAGTTTTTTTTATATATATTTAGAGGTTGAACAACGTCATAAAAATTTACCCAAACGTTTGTAATATACATTGCGTTGAATAAAATTTTAAAAAATCTTTTATGACCCAATCTGGCTATTTTGACAAATAAAAGAATAATGGCTGATATCACCTGGTAAATCAAAATTTCAAAATATGTAACGTCAGTCATATAAAGCGAAACACACGTTCCGGCTATTGAATAGGTGTATCAGAAGTCGCCATTAAAAATGCATGAAAGAACTTAAATAATTCAACTTACTATCTTTCGAAGCTTATAACTACTTGTAATTCAAACCCCATTTTTTTTTTCAATATAAGGAGCAATGACCAAATTAAAAAAAAAAACAACAGGTTTAATAGCAAATTAAACCGGTTTTCTTTAAAAAAGATTTAAAGAAAATCAACAGAATTTTACTTACTTTGATTATAAAAAATATATATGAATTCCAAAAAAATCACTTACCTATAAAAAATACTATTCAATGAGTACTTCCATTGTTCATTGTTAAGAATTTATCCATATTTATACTTATATTCCATGTCCTTTTTGCATAAAATACTTTTTTAAACAAGGATCAACAAAAAAGTGAACTCTGATGTTTTTCACTGTTCAAATAAAGGGAGACAAATCTGATTTTCTTCGCGTTTATCTTCCAGTGGCTTCTAAGCGCCACAATTAATGTCTCTTTCTATTGCGTGCTGTAAACTAAAATTAGTATTTTGGGGCCACCGTAGATGAAAATTGAACACATTCGCTTATCAGTTTTTGCCGTTAAAAAAAACTCACTTTACCGATTTTTACATTTTTTTTTATTCTCTTATTGAAATACATAAGTTTTTGATTAATATATTTTATTTCTTTATCTAGTGATTTTTTTTTAATATCTAAAAAAAAGAAAACATTGGATGAAATAGAAAAAATTGTCATCAGCGTCCGATATTTACTTGACAATCTAAGCATAACATGAGCTTTCAAAAAAAAAAATCAACGTGGATTTAAAAAAAAATGGTTTTACGCTTTGGACTTTACAGGTAAATTTCCAAAAAACACTACTTTTTTGTTGTTTTAAATTAGAATATTTTATTTATTGATCTTTTATCTTCAATTTATGATATATAAAACTTTGGTGAAAAATTAATTAAAATTTTAATAGACATTTCAAAATGGGGGGGGGGGCGAATTAAAAAAAAAAACTGTCTAAAATATTATATTCGGTTTACTGGAAAGAGCATAAAATTTCACATTGACCCTGAAAATATTGTAAAAATTGAACCAATAGAAAAATTTGATAGATTTTTAAAAATTGAAAAAAAAATTAACTCATAAAATTTAATTGATTTCATTACGTAAAAAAAAAATGGCTGCATGAAGTTGCGCCGGCACTTTGTAAACACTGTTTTTTAAAAAATAAAAAATACTATTTCTATTATTTTTCAAATAGCTTTAATAGTTTATTTTGAAAGTAAATTTTTCATAAAGAAAATAAACAACCCACTTTTAAAAGAGAAATTACGAGTTTTTTTTATATTTTGTTCTCAGTTTCGTGTTAGGGATGTCAAAAATACCCCCCAAATATACCTAATGGCGGACGTTTAGGAAATTCACCCCCACCTCTAAATTCCCTAATTTACAGTTTTTTATTTTTAAAATTTTTTTCACATTAATCTCACAATTACAAACTTTCCGATTAAAAAAAAATATTAAAAAAATATTTTCTATGACTTTTACCGTCGTCGAGGATCAGTTTTCAATTATAACGTTCTACTAAATTGAACATGTACTTTGTGACTATCACTGAAAAAAAAATATTGCATTTTTCTCATGCGACTGGTGATTATTCCCATCTAAAAAAAAAAAAGGGGTGGGTAGGAAAGGAACTTTCTTAACCCCACCCCGTCTCTCTCATCTATCTTATCTATTTCATCTGCATAGTCTCACTTGAAAGAATCCCAACTATAAGAAAGTAAAGAATGCACCTTTTGCAAAATTTTACAGAAAATGTGCTACAGTAAAGTTACAGTAAATTACAGTAAAGTTAGGCTCGTTGAATTGTCAGATGTTTTTACTCATAACCCCAAAGACGTGTCTTTTTATATAATTAAACTTTGTATTCAATTTCGTTTGAATCGAATATTTTTCGAAATTTTTTCTGACGCAAATATAGGACATTACTGTGGTATCCATTTACAGCATACTCAAAAACCTGTAAACATCGTGCTGGAAGGAAAGTAAAAATTTACCCTAATCTCTTTTTTTAAACGGGAATAATCACCGGTCACGTGAGAGTTGCAATATTTTTCTCGATGATGGTCACAAAGTATGTGTTCAATTTAGTAAAACAGTATAATTGATGATACGCCATAAAAAATATTTTTTTCAAATTTTTTTTAAATCTGGAAGTTAAGTTTAATCGATGAAATTGATGTAAAAAAAGAAAAGTGTAAATTGTGGAATTTAAACAAGTAATAATTTTAATTTTTATAAAAGCTTATATAATAAGCTTTTTATGGATTAACTAACCTTTTAGGGTCTACCTCCGCCCCCAAAAAAGAGTCAGTTGTAAGATCACTTTTTTTTTTTTTTATTTTTTTTTTTTTACTTTAGTAATCAAGTAAAAACTAGAATTTTTACTTAAATAATTCGAAATGAGAAAAATATTTGTTAATTTAATTTTTTTTACTGTGGAGTAATTTATATCACTACGAAATCGGTAAAAAAATAAAAAACAAAGTCCATCACCACGAATTAAAAAAAATATTCTATCAAATTTAGTTCTTGAATAAATAATTCGAAATAAAAAAATGATGCATCTATGTTACCGTACTGAAACGTTCTTTAGAAAGCCATTCTTAATATTGGGAGGAAGGATGTTTTGTAACTATGTTGTACTTTCAGTTTAATAAAAAAATATCGTAAAAATTAAATTTAACTTGTAAATACTATAAAAACAATAGTGCACAAACATCCAAATGTTTTTTTCTTTTAATTTAATTTTATTTACTGTGCAATAAATTATATCAGTTTTAAATAAGTTAACTTAAAAGAAACATTGGAAGTAAATATTTATAAGTCCGTTATTAAGGTCACACAATAAATAAATAATAATTTTAATTTTTAAAAAAGAATCGGTACGTGTACAGTTTAATCAAGACATTAAAACTGAAAATGTCGAAAAAAAGGTTATATTGTATGTATCCGTTTTTAACTGAAGATCTCCGAAAAAAAAAAATTTCACTTAATTTGATCGAGTAGGTTATTTTTACAGAGGATAAACACGTTTTTATGAGAGCGCGTTGAAGGCAGATATCTTGGATATTTAAAAAAAATTTGTTTGAATTTTATAAACGCCACGGGGAGATAACTCCATGTAAAGCGCCGACACTCCCTCCTCATCTTTAATACTAGCTTTTCCTCCTAAAAATCGAACCTTTTGCTCGGTATCATACAAATTGTTTTTTTGCTAAAAAAAAAAAAAAAAACTACTTGATGAAATTAAGTGAAATTTTTTTCGGAGAACTTCATTCCATAACGGATACGTACAATTTAAACTTTTTTTTTTTTCGATATTTTCATTTTTTAATGTCTTGATTGAACTGTACAAGTACCAAAGAATCTATTACATTCATTTAAAATTAACATAATAGAATCCTCCTATAAATGATTAGCGTTTTTTATATATTTTTTTCTATAAGTTTTTATGAATGAACATTAATACACACATAAAAATTTAACCCGGGAGATACATTTAAATAGAAAATTAACTCCGCTATATATATATATTTTTTTTTTATTGGTAAGCAAGATTTTCATCATCCAATCAGAATGTGGCTTTTCAGTGACACCATTTTTTTTTTGTTTTATTAACTATTTGGCATATTCTACTTTCCTTTTAAGGGATGTCAGGATGATAATGGTTGAAGTGAATTAGCGTATCAATATATAGATTATTCGTTTTTATTATTATAGGGTCTCATCGAATCTACAAATAACAAGAGAGATGGAAGACACGATTTGGATTATCTTTTTTTTAATTTAAACATTCACCTCGGATTAGTGGCATTTCACTTTTTCTAATGTCACGTGTTCAAATCTCGATAGAAGCGATAAAAAATGAAAGTGTTTATTGTATTGTATATTAGCACCATCAGCTATCTCCTCCACCCAAATGAGATTCATTTCTAGGCTATTGCGTGTGAATATTTTATTTTAGACTTTAGAATGATGATCAGTTCCGCATGTAAATTTAATGTAAAACCATCCTCCATTTTTGAGCAATCTATTTCGAGCTGTTAACCAATTTCGATGTTTTTTAGCAACATATTTTGTTTAAACTACCTTCCCACGATGGATGGCTGTGATACATGGTCGATAGTTACGATATTTAAAAAATAGGCAACTCTCAAGGATTGGAATTTTCATGTGTAAGACATTTAAAATTACAAGGTGACATCCTATTAACCTAAATTACTAGTTAACTTTTAACACAAATTAATTATTATATGTGTCTATCTGGCATTGCCCGGGAATTTATTTACCTTCATTCCTGTTTCGCTTTTTCTTTCTTTTTCTTTTCTTTTTTAACCAAATTATTATTTTAAATTAGGATTTTTAAAGTCACAATGCATTTAAAATATTAATTGAACCACGTTGTTACAAATATAAGATTATACAACTAATTTTCTTGGAAATGTTTTAATCTGTATTTATAAAATGATTGGATGTAAATAACTTCACAAGTTTTCAATCATTTAATACAGGAGGATTTATCAAAAATTGGGCAATATTGAATTATTTAACCTAGTGGCAACTATTCCAATTTCATAACTAACTGTAAACTGCTTTTCTTATACCAAACGGCTATAAAAAGTCACATAAAATCTTTTTCAGGTAAAACTTTATCATTAAAATTTTCTTGTATTATTTAATTTTTTAAAAATAAAAATCAAGTAAACATTACTGAAATCCACCAAATAATTTGAATCAAAAAAGCAAATTGATTCTATTTTCATTTAATTAATCTTATAGTTAACGGTCAGAATTGAACCTTTTTTATGAATGCTTGGCGCAAGTGAAACAAGTCTATGGAAAAATCTATTTCCAAAAAAAATTATAAGATAAAAAATTCTGAAAACAAATTAGATGATCCAGGTAAATTTTGCTTCTATCTATTCTCTTGTGAGGATGCTTCAGGCGATCCATGATACTCCTCTTCCAAAGGGAGGAGACAATACCTTGGAGAATGACTTCATGCGACCGATTACAACAGCTGCTAACTTATTCCATCCAGAAAACTCCTGTGCCAAGAAAATCGCAATTGAATTCCTGAAATTATTTCCAGTGAAATCTGGTTAGGTTTGCAAAAAGAAATAGAAATGCAAATTGTTCATTATCATGTTTAGAAAAAGATTATCAAAAAATAAAATAAATTTTTTTTATGCAACTGGAGGTGGGAGAGTCACTGCACTATTATACCTTAATTATAAAACGGTCATTGACTTTGTTTTCACTGCCGGTTCCCGCATACAAATCTAAACTTTTATGATTTAAAAACATTTTTCATTAACTGTTAGTAACCTACACAATAATAAAAACAAGGATAACAGTTCATCTTATAAATGCCTAGTAAAGTCGTCTCTTAATATTACTTCGAAGTTTTGAGATTAAAAAATAATTTCATTTAAATAATAAAGATCAGATAAAAAGGAAAAATTCTAAATTTTTTCCTTTATTTTCGTATGTACATTTTATTTAGTTTAGAAGAGAATCCTGTACATACAACTTTATCAATATATACGTCTATTTAATATAAATGACGAATACCATACTAAAGCTGAATTAATAGACAATTATTTTCATTTAAGACAGTTTTTCTAAATATTTTAATCAGAAAATACATGCCAAAATATTCTTCAATTTTGGAAGTGAGGTTATGTTTGAAAACACTTCCATTTTAATTTTCTAATTGGCTGCAATTTGCATTTGACTCTTATAGTGAGTGACCCATGTCTTCGTCTCTCTCGTTTTTTTTTTTTTTAATTTTTTAACCCATTTCTGCCCGAATTAATTTTTTTGTAAAATAATTTCAATTTATAAATTTTTCTGATGTTGGCTCAACATAATTGATTAGAGAAATGCGTTAGTTTACATGTCCCTGCAATAGTATTGCTACAACACGATGCCCGTGTTTAGCCTCTTCATTCTAGAGAAATGTATGATCAATATTGTATCATGCTGTTACTATACCGCTAAGCAGAAATGGGTTAATGCTCTTGTTCTATACAATATCTCTGTGTTCAAGGTGATGATAATAGTTCTTTATAAACAAAAGGGGATTGAAACCACAAGTAATAAAATATTTAATTTGTATTAGTATAGAAAGAGGACGGAGATATGGTGAGCAGAAAGGGACTAATTTTTAATTTTGTTTTTAATTTTTGTATTTTTAACTGGCTTTGTAAACTCACTTTTCTTGATGCAATATTCCCTGAGCCTAATGGGTGACTAATGTATCACATTTTTTTTTCTAGTAAGATATATTTAAAAAAAAAAAAACCCAGAAGAATAATAAAACATTTGAGATTTTTGAATTCTCATTTTAGTTATTATATTAATGTTTCCCTAAATGTAAACAAAATGCGAATAATTATCTAAATGATTCCAAATATATAAAATTTATTTTAATTTTTTCTTAATCGTTGTACTAATAGAACTATTCAACAAGATTTTGCTTGTCTCTATCTGTAATTTAAAATACGAATAGATTTTTTTTATTTTTTTATTTTTTATTTTTTTTAGACTTTTCTATTTATTGTAATAAAGATAAGGAAACACTTTAAGGGTTTTTTAAAATCCTATTAAAAAATGTAAACATTACTTTTTGAATTTTTTTTCTCTAAACCCTTTACCTGGGTAACAACGGATAAATATAGCTAATGTATACATGAATTTTGATATGTTTGTATAAATATATATTTATGTGTGTAACACTGTCATTAAGCACAGATGCTAAACTCTAATCCTAATCAGAAGTTTCAAGGATTAACACTCAGATTCTATAATCTGACACAAAACATCATAGTCATGATTACTAAATGCCAATTAATATGGTCAGTATAATCAGCAAAATTATACCTGTATTGGTGAAAATAAAATTAAATTGGCTTACTAAGAATATTGGGTTTGTATACTTTCTTTATATACAAGCATATTTGCTAATATTTATAACATTTTCTTCTATATAATTTGGATCTTTGATATTTTTTCTATTTTAGACGTTTAGTTTCTACATTTTTTTTTGTTCTCACAATCAATTATCACAATTTATTTTTGAATAAGAAGTTGCCATAACAATAAAAAAAAAATAGTTTTAATATCAATGCATTTTTTAAATTAATATAAGTAAACTTCTTTAATTTAAAGTAAATTAAACTTTCATAAATATTAGTGATAGGCAAAGATAAAGTTGAGCTAAAATATCTAGAAAATCCTAGATTGGATGCTTGTTTAGTTAAAAATCGTAGAATAATATTCTTTATTTGGTTTGAGTAATTTAAAAAGGTATAACTACTAAATTTATTTAAATGACTTCATCTGCAATAGTTAAAAATATTGTATGATATCTTGAAAGTTGCGACCCTTTTTACCTTTTAATATCTTTGAGTTAAAAGCCAAGTTTATAATCTATAAAAAAATGTCTTAAAATTTTTAATTCTTAGACCCCTACATTTTCGCACATCAAACATTATACAACTTCAAATCTTTAGGGAACTCCATTGACACCATTGTCCCCTTTCTTTATGCAATCGAGCAATGTTTACGTCGGGATAAGTCATCCCTTTTATCTTGGATAAAATTCTTAAGCCAACTGTAGATGCACTGCTTTTATTGTTTTTAACTAACTTTTAACACACACACACACACGCATATATATATATATATATATATATATATATATATATATATATATGTATATATATATATATATATGTATTACTTACAGCGAACGTAAAAACCTTTTCTCCCTGTTTCAAGAATGTTTTATAATGTTTGTATTACATTTTGGTAAGCATTTCCAGAGCATCGGAAGACATTTTATTTATCAACAATAAAACAAAAAGATGCTATTTTTTTTATTTCAAGTTAGTTTTAAATATTATAATTTTACTTGATTTTTTTGTGTGATTCTGAAAAAAAATTAGAAACAAATAAAACAAATTATCCAGATGAGGCAGAATAACAAAGTAGGAAACTTTTTTTGCAGTTTAGCAATAAAATCATTTCTATTTTCTTTTGAACATGATCTACTTATTTTCATTTTACAGATTATTTTTTATGTATAAATCTAATATATAAAACATAATATGTCTATCTGTCTCCATATTTTCAAACTCTATCTCTTCAAAACTAAAAGTTGCTGAGTGGCACTAGAGGCCTCAAATGAGTGGATTTTTATGGAGCGTTCTTTTAGGAGTCTTTAGCCAGTTAAAATAGTGTTTATCAACATATACGTGTATTTAATATAAATGACGAATATCATACTAAAGCTGAATTAATAGACAATTATTTTCATTTAAGACAGTTTTTCTAAATATTTTAATCAGAAAATACATGCCAAAATATTCTTCAATTTTGGAAGTGAGGTTATGTTTGAAAACACTTCCATTTTAATTTTCTAATTGGCTGCAATTTGCATTTGGCTCTTATAGTGAGTGACCCATGTCTTCGTCTCTCTCGTTTTTTTTTAAACATTTTTTAACCCATTTCTGCCCGAATTAATGTTTTTGTAAAATAATTTCAATTTATAAATTTGCTGAGTGGCACTAGAGGCCTCAAATGAGTGGATTTTTATGGAGCGTTCTTTTAGGAGTCTTTAGCCAGTTAAAATAGTGTTTAATGAGTCAAGAATGGTTAAAGATTGGAAAAAAATCGTTATACATTTTGTACATTCATCTTAGTTTATTTTTAATTTTTAATCAGTTCATATCCGTGTCATGTTGGTACAGTGGTAACGTCACCAGCTTTGAATGTTACAGTTTTGCTTTTGGTTTCGATTCTAGCTGCTGACACACAAATACTTTTTGTTTTACTTTTGAAATCATGACTCTATAATAATATATACGAAATGAGGACAAATTAAAATATCATAGTTAAGAGTATTTTACGATCGGGTAAAGCCGGGTGCCTCCGCCCCTTGCTAGTGTGAATATAAATGTGTGTATCTAATCGTGGCTACCGTAATATGATGGCCTAGCGACGACTATAATTTAGTCTGATGACGTCATGAACATCCGTCTGTTGAAATTTGGTCACGTGTCTCATGACTAAACCGGAAGTTGTTTTAAAGTTTTGGAGGGTTAAATAAATTTAAACATGCCGTCAAGATGTATAGTTCCAAAATGCCGAGGTAACTACAAAAATGGACCAAAAGTTACCGTGTTTTCATTTCCCCAAAAAAGGAAATAATTTACCAGTGGATTAATGCAATAAAAAGAAAGGATTTTACTCCATCTAAATATAGCAGAGTAAGTGTTAAACTGAGATATTAAAAAAAAAAAAAAAAAAAAAAAATTTTAAAACGCGCCTCTTTTTATTTTTATTTATTTTTTAGAACATATTTTAAAATAAAAATAAAAGTATTTATATAAAAAATGAATTTTGCATGTAATTTAAGTTATGTTCTGAAATAATAAATTATTATTTAGAAACTTATTTAAATGGGGAGTATTGTGAAAGTATTATGTACTTTCACCTAACAATTTAATAAAAGCAATATCCTAAAAACGGAATTCCTTGTTTAAATAATTCTAAATAAGAAAAATCATTTATCTTTTTAGTTCAACTATTTTACTGTGCAATATTTATATCAGCGTGAAATAGATTAAACTTTTTTAAAAGTTTATGACCGTTTTTGTTATCCCAAAAGCTTATTAATAATTATTTGTGGTAAATGTCGTGGCCCTGTAGGTGTCAGAATTTTGGAGAATATACTTCCAAAATGAACTATTAAAATTGTTTAAAAAAATAATAGAAATATTATTTTTTATTTAAAAAAAATGTTTACAAAATGCCGGCAATAAAAAAATATTTCTATTATTTTTTAAACAATTTTAATAGTTTATTATGGAAGTATATTCCATAAAGAAAATAAGCAACTCACTTTAAACGGAGAAATGAGTTTTGTATATGTTATTCGCAATTTTGTTATGGGTTGTCAAAAATTCCCCCAAAATTCTGATACTGCTAGTGGCGCTGTAAATGAAAATAATGTTTAAAATTACGGCAAACGAATAGTTTCCAAGATATGAAGAAATGTTAGTTTTAAAAAATGAGGAATCACTTTTCTATAAAAACTGTGTGCAAACACCATATAAAGGTTGTCAACTTCGTAATAAATATGCTAATTCACTTACATAACATAGTGATAATTATAGTTCCTAAATGTGTTTTGTGACTGGTTAGAAACTTGAAATAGCATTCCTGGAAGAACTGGTAAGTTAACAAAGGAAACATATACTGCTTTGCACCATACTACTTATGCAATTTTAGAATTGACTAAATATTGTATAAATGTACTGAACATGGTGTATATATTACCAGGAAAGTTTAAGACAACCTTGAGGCAAGGTTTGGCTAGTATCGACAACTTAGTGGAGATCAGTATAATATATCGATACATCAGGTGTATGAATGTGAAAAAAAAAACTCAGAATGTTGTCAGTTTTAAAATTGAGCTTACCAATTAATAATCGAACTATTGAATTGAAAAATTTAAAAGAAATTAACTAGGATGAAATGACAAGGGAGCAAGAGTTACATGTTTATAAATTTAACATAGATGTAACAGAAGATGATGTTAATCAATGCAAGGAAGTACTTCTTGTTGTATTATACTTAGCAGATTATTGCTGTCATGCAGTTTTCAAAAAACTGAAATGCAATAGCTGCAAAAATTTAATATCCGGGAGAGAGGCTGTTGAAGAAATAGCTGAATTAAACAGCTACTTTCAGGGTTCTCTGCTATACCCAAATGATATAACTAATAATTTTGTCTTATATAATTATCTAGTTATAAACAAACTTAAAAAATGCGATTCTTCTTTACATTCGATTCATCAGAGAAAATTAGCCATGTACATAACTTTAAATATTTTGGCTGATCAAAATCGATTATTTCATGTTGACTCTTGTGATGAGGGTCACACTATTCAGCAAATTGAAAAAAATGCTGATATGGAGTTCATCGAATTCCCTTATAAACAATTTTTGTTGCAAAGAGAATGACAATACTAGTAAAAAAAAAATCAGAAAAAGAAAAATTCAAACTTTTAATTAAATTCTACAACAGATTTTTAAAAAATTTAATATTCAATGTTTGAAATATTTCTGCCTTAGTAACTTGGTTTATACTAACATTTGTTTGAATTTAATTTTTAACTTATTGTTTGTTATTCAGTTAAACTAATTTATTATTCGTTATTCAGTTAAACTAATTTATTGTTCGTTTTTCAGTTAAACTAATTTATTGTTCGTATTTCAGTTAAACTAATATATCGTTTGTTTTTCAGTTTTGATTTTTAAAATATTGTTTTTTTTATTTAAAAAATATTTATTGTTCATTTTTATTTATTTCAATTGAATAAACTTCAGTTTCATACAAATCAAATCGTATTCCTTTTCTTTTTAAACTTTTTAACAACTTTTCTCCCTTTTAATTCGTTTTTTTTATTATTATTACTATTTTTATTATTAATATTGGATGAGTTTCAGTACAAAGTATCATGTTTATCTTTTTTAATCCAATTTCGAAGTTTTCTAACGCTTTCTGTAAAAAATGTCTGCTCATTATCGACAGTCAGTGTTCCACTTATCTTGCTTGCTAGGACCTATGACGATGACGTCATTTTTCAGCTGACAGGCCATCTATGACGATGGTTACAATCTAATACACACACATATGTGTGTGTGTATATATATACTTTAATTTGTGTGGGAATGAAATAAATTACTAAAAACTGTTATACATTTGGATCAATTACATAAACAACTATACATTATTTTAGAAGTTCTTCATTATTGTGTTCGATGGAGTACATTATTAGCAAATAAAAGATCTTATTTAGCCCTTCAAATTGGGTACACTCGCAAGATGAATTAAGACAAAATAAATGAAGATGAATTAAGACAAAAAAAATCAATACATTGTAAATTCTTGATTTTTCCTTTATCAAGAATTGAAAAAAATTATAACAATTTTGGAAAAGTTGATATGAAAAAATTGATACCATATTAAATTGTGTTTTTTTTGTTTATGTTTTTTTTTAACAATGTTTGTCTTATATATTATGCAATATATGCAATCTCTATTTACATAAAGATATGTCTGTTTATATATTTGTGTCTATAGGATTCACTCCTAAACTACTTAACCGATCATTATGAATTTTAGAAAACATCTACTAAACAAAATGGAATTATAATTCAATTTAGTTTTATACAAAGATATAAAAAGGGAGTTGAAGCTCGTCATGAAAATTTGGATGAATCCGACTTTTATGAAATTAACAAACATAGGTATTAGATATCAATATTTCATAAATTTCTGTTTCTGTAGAGTTTTTCCAAGAGTTTTAGTATGAGAAAAATCTCCCATTTTAAATTTGAAATATGTAATTTTTATATGAAATTTTATCTATAATATTTAGACACTAATGAGGCAAGGTTCCTTGAGTTTTAATTCCTTAAGATCCCTTAAGCTTAACCCTTTCAAACATTCTAGAATCAAAATAATGTAATTGATTTTGATAGAAATTAGAATAAAGATTCTAGACATAAGTTTTAGTCTCTCAATTTTAATCTTCATAAGGGGGCATAAAAATCTCATCAGAGGAAATAATTTTACCTGTTCTAGGATGTGTATTCTAGTTATATATAGACATAAGTGTGCAGATGCGCGTTAGTTTTATCTGCCAATTTCTCTGATTCTATATGCATATACACCTTTTTGTTTTTTCTATTGTGTTTCTTTTCATGTGCTATCTCAGATTTCCATCTGTAGTAGTAAAGTAGTAAAGAAATCGTGTGTCTACATAAAAAAATGTTCAAAGATGGAAAACATGTTCCCAAAAATTCCAATACTTTTTCAGTTCATTTTAACTATATTTTTTTAATTCAATTAATTTTATTTTTTAATTAAATTAACATTATTAATTAGGTAGATTAATTAATAGTAAGCATTGTTATTGCTTGGTGCATTCGTGTTTGGGGCACATATCTTTGCTTATCAACCAGGGCTTAAGATAGATACCCTGTTGGCGGTATTTTTATTTCTTTTATTTTCAATCTTAGTTATGGTGCCGTGAGAAAAAAAGAATTAAGATAAAATCCAACCAATATCTAGGATAAAAGTTCAGGGTACGTAATTTGCATCCTTTTTGCTTTTCTTTTTCAATTCGTCCAAATCCATGCATAAACTTTTATAGGATTTGCTGATTTAAATGCTGATAAAGTATTGTTTAGTTTGCCATTAATATAAATAACATAGTGTAAAGGTCTCTAGATGTCGGAAGATTTTAGATTCAAATTCTTTTTTGTGACAGTTAACATTTAAAATTCGCTCCCCGTTTTCCCAACCGTACTTACATGCAGAAATGAAAATATAATGTGGGCAAACATCCTGCTGCCCAACTCTCCATCGAGATTGCCACCTATAAATCTGGACTCTATCACAGTTGCCTCTTATGCTTTAGTGGCAATATGCCTTGTCTGGAGGCAAAAAAAAGTTTAAAAATTATCATTAAAGTTAAAATTATTTTAGAATAATTAAAATTGTCTTTTAGGATAATTCCATAACGATGGTGAAAAGTTTGAAGCCGTATTACCAGCTATCTTTGAATAACGTGTAGCATCTGTTTTCTCACTGTCTTTTCTCCATTATATTTCTTATTTTTAATTCATGTTTCCTTTTAGTACCATATAATAGTTTTCGTTTCAGTAATAATTATTTTTTTTTAAATATATTTAATTAATTTTTTAAATTTTGTTTATAGTTTAATCAAATCAGTGTATAGTTATATTAATACACTTTGAGACTTTCTACCTTTGTTACGATAAATAGGATCTATTTCTCTCCCTATTTAATGACGGATGTATTGGTCAAAGTTTTAAATCCGGGCAGGCAATGGTGACTGGGATCTGGAGCTTGAATCCTGCGACTAATGGAACAGTGATATATTGTGCATGCAATACTGATTCTTGGTAAAGATCAAACTTACGTTTCGAGTTGTATGCAGCCAGCATTGCTTGACTTCATGAATAATAGAAAAAGAGTTGAAAATATTTTTGCAATCTTACTTTTTCAATTTGCTTTTCTTATTTTAAATCTGATTCCATGAAACATTCAACTCGCTTAGCAGTAGAGTAGAATCAATGCAACTAATAACAAAAATTAAGTATTACCAGATGACATTTCTAAATGATCTGAGTTTGTAAGAAGTGTCCAGCAATCAAACAATTTGTAAATCTGTCTACATGGGGTCTTTTTTGTTTCTAGTAATGCTGCATGTGTTATTGTTATGCAATTTTTTTTTGTGTTTGTACATGTATTTCCATTGAAAAATGATTATTGAATAAATGAGATAAGCAGAGAATATCCGATTTTGTTAAGTTCCTTTGTCATAGTTTGTAACCTGTAAAGTTTGAAACTTAAAATTACCATCAAATTCCCAGTGGTCACAAATTATAAATAAAAAAAAAATTAGATCCTTAGTTTAGAAAGTACAGTTATATAACTTGTTTTTATTTTTATTTATTTTTTTAGCTCCTTTTGAAAGAAAATAAACCGCTGTTTTTTTGTGAATTTTGCAATTTTGCTTTGATGTGTTTTACTTAGAAGACAAATATGTATTTGCTGCCAAAGAATTTTTCTTTTGTTTTTATGGATTTTCTTATGGGTTTCACCGAAATTATTAACTCTAATTACACTGAAAGCTGACACATTTATTTCAAACCTTTTTAAGTGTTGTCAAATTTAAATTCATTCTTGTTCCATATTATTAGCATTGCAAATTGCTTTTAGTTTCCTTCAATTTTATCTTCATAGACAAAAGTTTTTGCCTTTCCAATTTTGGTCATATATAAACACTCTGCATTTTTATATTTACGTTTATTTAATAACAATTGCATTATATCGGACCCATTTCAAGTTTATAATTTATATATTCAAACTTTTCCCCTATTTGAAGCATTTTTAAAATGGTGTCATACACTCATAGATTTTTTTTATTGTCAGATTTCGATTAACAAAGTTCCTCAAATGTGACTTTTATGTAAACTAGGAAAAGATTTTAGAAATATAACCTGTTTAAATTAAAAATGTTGTCATATATATATATATATATATATATATATATATATATATATATATATATAGTTCAGAAATTCAAGTTTACGAAATGAACAATTTTGAAAGCTTAAAAAAGTTATATAAATATTAATACTGATATATATAAGATAATCCTAACCAGATGAAAATTCTCAATATGTGAGATAGAGCATCAGTATGAGAAGAAAGTTAAAATTTTGCAAATTAAAATTTACAACATTTACTATTCGAAACAAGAGATACAGATTTAAAGGTTTGTCCTTATTCCATGGAGTTTCAAAGAATGGTTCTTATCTTCAGAAGAAAATAGTTAGCAAAATACCATGTATAAAGCTACAAATTTACTGGTTAGCATTTAGTTTTAAAGATAATATAGATTAAAAAATTCAACATGAAGTCCAAATATGAAGTCCAAATATGAATATTCAACATGAAGTCCAAATATGAAGTTGAAAAGTAGAACTGTAACACATCCAAAAACCGTGGAGGTGGTTGGATGGTAATGTAGACCTGATGGTGTTATCTATAAATCCAACTGGACGCATGTCCATTTGTGAAATCCAAATCATATAGATCTCTGACGCTACAGTTCTTGCACGAGAATTCGTGTTACGTTGAAGCTGCATTGAAAAGATAAAAGAAATTAAATTGAGGTACTGAGGGTAGCATTAAAATCCATGGAGGATAGTTTTCCATGAACCACTTTCATTACCAGGATATTAGGATAAGTCATTTTTTAAAATTCTATGAAATAAGGTAAACCTTTTAATCTGTATCCTGTTTTTTTTTTTTTTTTGTTTTTGTTTTTTTTTTAATGAATGTTGTAAATTCTAATTTGCAAAATGTTAACTTATAATCATTTCGCCTCTATTGTTTGAGACAGCCGGGTGCTGATTCATTTTTTTTCTTCTGGTCTATATCAGACCTTAATTATCATTATTCATATTTAATCCTATCTTATTTTAGTGTTTCTATAATTTTAAATTGAACAGTTTTTTCCTTCAAATTATAGAAAGTGTTTCGTTTGGTGTTTATTGCTCCTGTATATTGAATTTGACACCCTAATATCTGCTTTGCACGATCCTTTTGGACTAACACTGCACGTCTTTAAAATCATTTTGATATGAAAATACTTTTATGCACAAGTGTGCTGATACATGATTTCTTTTTTTTTTCTGTATTTTTTTGTTTCTTTTTTGCTCTTTTTCTCTGTTTCCATCATATTAGTCCCCCACCCAATTGTTTCCATTTCTGATCTGAATGTTTTTAAAGTCAATGTTGTCTTTTTACCCTTATATTTATATGATGTCAGCTTTTTCTTCTCTTCTTATGAGAAGCATTTAGCTTCAAAATACCATGATCTAAAGATATTTCTCCCCTGTTTTCCTTTATGTAACTCCTATTGATAATATAATAAAGTTCCTATGTAACTTTACTCTTTATCTATTTAACTTATTCTAATAGAGCTTTTTTTTTTTTTTGATAGGTTTGTCTTGCACTTAAAAATTTTATTTTCCTGCTTAATTTTATTACTTTATATATATCCCTACTATTCTATAAAAGGAACTTTGTGTGTGTCTGTTTCCTATGGACTCTGAAACGGCTGGACCGATTTTAAAATTTTTTTTTATTTCACATGAAGTTATATGATGTGTCTGGAAGTATTCTTATATTGACTTTGTATCGAAATGCGTCTGATAAGTATCGATAATCAAAAAAATCCGATTAAAAAAGAAAGTTCAATTTTGAGAAATGTTAACACCAGTACACAAGCTAATATCACGAATGCATTTGAGAAGTTTTATCACCGAACAAGCAGAAAGTTTCAGCCTATAAAATCAACTGTAGATTCTTTTGTAAGACACTCATGTTCAAAATAGGTGTTTCTTTTTAGAGCACAATTAACTCGTGATACTTGACTTTTGTACTTTAAACTCAGTGAAGCCATTATTTACAGATAATTTTATAAAATTAATAGTAGGTTCTCTACAGTGCAATGTAGACTAAAATGTATTATGGACTAAGTCACTTGGGGAAGGCATGTAAGCCTTTGTCCTGATACACTGTGGGGGGAGGTAATCTCTAATCTGACCAGGAATCAATCGATTTTATTTAAACTGTGGACGATTTCACCGATTTCGATGACAATGAAATTATGGGTGAGTGGAACATTTTTTTAATCCTCATTTACTCGTCGGGGCTCCCTGTTAGTGTATATAAATATATATATATATATATATATATATATTATTCTCAGTGCATCTATAGTAGTTAGTGTTCAAACTAAGCTTAAATCTCTTGGTCACATAGTCAAACAAATGGGATTAAACAGATGCATAATGTGGACTGTGTTCAATTTCCATGATTATATTAAACAATATTTTGTAAACAGTACATGGAGACAAGCAGTCACCTATGTACGATTACGTCTCTGACTCCAAATTGATATATATATTGTCGTTTATATTTTTAAGGATATCAAAGAATTTTAAGAGCAAAAACAAGTTCGTGTGGAGTACAAGCTTCAAGTTTTTGTGTGAATCCCATCAACTGAAGGTGGCATTAAATTGTCGCAAAATCACACTTCATCTTTTCACTTAATTCTCTACATGTCTGATGGCCATCTTCCTTCAAAAGAACCTTGAGTTTGTCTTCTATCTTGATTGGTCTTCCAGAACGATGAGTGTCATTGAGGTCAAAATTGTGTTTGAATCTGGTAAACCAATCTCAAACAATTCTCTCAGCTATAGTGTTTTCTCCATATACGGCACAAATATTCTTGGTCACTTTACTCACTTTTTGATCTCGATTAAAGGCGAAAAGAAGGCGTCGAAAACGATTTTTTTTTTATCTACTTGACAATCCATTTGCTGGTTCTGAAAAACGATAAAAATTAGATGAGAAAAAAACGATGGCCATTACCTTGTAGAACAGAATACATGCTTTCTAATGATATATCACCGTTTCATAAAAAAATTTTGTTCTAAAACATGTTTTGATGGTTGGCAAAGTGTTAACACTTTGCCAACCATCAAAACATGTTTTAGTACAAAACTTTTTTATGAAACGGTGGGAATTTATGCAACAACCTGATAGATGAACCTATGATCCTTTGATTTCTGCACAACTAAAATAATGTCTCTTCACTTCTATATTATTATATTATATAGAAGTATTATTATTCTTATATTAAAGTAAACATTATTTTGCCATTTAACTTATATTTTTGTGGCCTCAGTCAGAAACATGGGTGCAAATTTAATAGCGACGCTGAGAAAATCACTTTTTCTCTAAATGTTCACTGAAACGTAAAGAAATATTAGAAAGTGGTTGAATCAACATAGCTTGAGAAGGGCCAACAGAAATACAAAGATAGCTAAGAGCGAGATGGGTGATTGTTCAATTAATTACAAAGTATGATTTAATTAAAACAAAGTTTCTTTCAAACAAACTTAATCCCAGAACTAATGTATATCTTAGAATATATTTTGTGCTATTAAAGTATATAGTGCAAAAAGACTTTAGGGGAATATTGATCAATTCTCATTTAGTATAATAAATATTAAGATATATGTGATATAAAAATGAATGAAAAATCTTTTTGAATGACAAAATCTTCATCCAATTCATATGCCATTTCAGTATGGAATATACTGCCTTCAAATATGGCAATTGAATAAAAATGTTATTTCATAAAAATAATATCAGAAATGAATAAGGAAAGATAATTGACAGGGGGAAGAAAATAAAGGTAAGCGGAAATAAGGAAGAAATCAATTGCTATTGATCTTCTATATAAGGTCAAATATATGTAAACATGTGTTTCAATTTCATCCATTGAAGAATCACAAATTTCTCAAAAAGAAAAGAATTTTATATGTATATATATATATATATATATATATATATATATATATATATATATATATGTATATGTTTGTTTGTTTTGATAAGTCTTGTTTTGTGGATTTATCTTCCATAGTAAGAATTACAATTTTCAACTATTTTTACTCACTTACTACACATACTATTGAATCATTATTTTACTTTTATCATAACCAGCAGTAAACCAAATTTTCACCTGACATTTGCTGGTAGTTCAACTAGTTTTTAGAAAAAATAATCTGATTAAATTATTTGAGAAAACTGACTCTTTCCATTGCAATGTGAGAAAATTATTTGATTATTCAAACTACTGTTCCCATCTTGGATATTGACTCAACATTTCGGCTGGTGCAATATGGGAATCTTTTTTAACTTGGCGAATTCTTTTACCCACTTGGACATGTGGGATGATATATGAAGATTATAAGTAACAATCAGTTCTAAATGACAATCTTCTGGAAGTTAAAGGCGAAATCCTCACTACAGACTAATCATAACTAGATTAGAATATAAGAAACGTTACCTAACGTTTTTACCTGGTTATACCTGATGGAACAAGAATAATCTACCTCAATGGATTTAATAAGGTGTTTGGTTTAAAATTCTGTGTAGGTTTCTATTTTCAACAAAATAAAAACGCCTGAAGGTCAAAGGTTACATCAACTGAAACTTTGAGAAAAAAACCAAAAAAACCATCATATCTTGATTTTAATATTACAAGGTGGAACGATAAAATTGTCGCCCTAAAGAAAACAACACTGCAGCTTTATTTTAAAACTTTTATTTAAAAAAATTAATTCTGGTAACTTGATTATGTAGTAGAGCTGACATCCATTCAATTTAGCTGCCTTCAACCTCAATCACCGCCTTGATACAGGTCCGGAACTGGGAGCATACTTTTTCCATAAGCGCCGATGGGAGTTTGGCAAATACTCAGCGGATGACGTCGATTAAATTGGCTTTGGTGTTAGGAGTTCATGTTGGTGATGTTCTCAATGTATGACTAAACGAAGTAGTCGAGTGAGTTTAGGTCGGGAAGGAGGGGGTGCCAGTAAGAGAAGTCTAGAAAGTTGCAGCAATCCTTCTGAAGCCAAGCCTGGGTCTCTTTTAACTTGTAGGTCGGCACTGATACCTGCTGCCACACCCAGGGTCTGCCAGCAGCCACCTGATTGCACTAAGGGATCACCACACTCTTCAGCACATCCAGGTACACTTTGGTGTTGACTTTCAAGCCGACTGCAAAGATGTGAGGTGGCATGATCATGCCCTTTTTTTTGAAACAACACCAAAGACCATAACCATGGGTAGAAATTTTGTTTTCATCACTGTGGGCACGTCCGTTAAGCGTTGATCCATCTGAATTTGCATTTGAGGGTGCTGGAAATGGTCCTGTTGTCATAACTTGGATTGGTAGAGAGAATGAGTTGTACAGTGGTGCCTCTCTGATCTCGATTGTGTCACTTTCTGGCATGATAGAAGGTGCCTATCACGCTTGAGATTTGTACACAACTGGCCAACTAGTAGATGGTCAGCAATAAAAAAGAAAACAGATTTTCATCATATGGAAATGGAATCATGTTACCTTTTCCAGGGCGACAATTTTATCGTTCCACGTTTTAGTAAGGGGGCATTAAATTGGTTCAAAGCCCTTCTGTTTTAGGAATTAATTTTATCATCCTGGGTCGAGTATTATTCTATAGATTATTGAATAAACACGCTTAGCCTTTTATTAAAATTAGATAATTCTGCTTTCCTTGATGAAAAAATAAATATTACAGTAGTCCAATTGTGGGGAGGAGGAGCTAGAACTGTTTCGAATTAACTTGCTTGACATTTTATTTTTATGGTTCTTATGATTATTAATACAGAGCATTTATTACCTAGACGGTAATAAATGCTATTTTATATATATATATATATATTTACTTTGATATGCCAGAAACTTATAGAAAAATTAATGTTATCAATATTTTCACCGAAGAAAGTTCTCCTTTTTTTGTGACCAGTGCATTTTGTAAGCTTTGTGTTTGAAAAAAATAATCAAAACGAATATTTTTTGTATTTTTTATACTAATTTTATTTCCAATCTAAAGTAATGTAAAGTAGTAACACTGAATGACAATCATCTTTGTATAATAGGATCAGCTTCGTTTGGATTACTTCTCTGCTGGATGCTACCTATTTTGTAAGGAAGTTCTTCGTGGGCGACTCTATAGAAACATTGTTATTGAAGACTTCATAAGTTTTAATGTAATAATTATCAAGACTTAGCAAGAAAAACCTGTTTCGAAGAAACATTTTAAATATTACAATTAAAAGTTACATTTTCTACTTATGTTAAAGAAGAGTTGGGCTTTATTTTAATATATAGCATAATTAAGAGACCCTCGCCGCAACAATACTAACTTGAAATCACATCAAGTTCATCCTGTCTTAACTAGATGTCCTTTTTAAGGCTCAATACTATTTTTGGTGGACAGTGTTTTGTCCTCAATGTAGTTTTTGTTGGTTTGTATATATTTGGATCATTCATTTATTAACATGCAAAGAGAGTGCTATAGTAATACATTTTTATTGCCCGTGAATTGCTTTTTTTCAATTTTGGGAATAATTTATTTAAACTATCATCACCCATATAGATATTTGTAAGTTGTCCTTTTTTTAAACCATGAAATTGTTGTCATTGACATCTACATTAGGTGCTTTTTTTGTGTATGTGTGAAGGGGGGGGTTAGTGAGAAATAGCAATGTGAATGTATTTTTCCTTTTAGTGAGGTTCTTTTTGACTTTTCTTTTCTCTGTATTGTTACGGAAAAGATACTTATGTCAGGTTGACTTACGAGTGGGAATTCTTTTTTGTTTATTGGTGAGAAATATCTATTGCTTATGATGTAAGTTCATTTTTATATAATATGTTTTTATTACTGGTCAAGAATGACTCACTGGAAGTCACAAGTCTGGTTCATATCAAGATCGTATTTGTGTTTTTATTTTTGTTAGTATTATTAATACATCTAACAAAAAAAAAACAAATAAGACCTCTATAAAACGAATAATTTTATATTTTTAATTCAAATTTTATTGCCGATTAAAAACATCTTTAAAATAGTACCATTATCTGATGATCATCTTTGTATTAACTCGTAGAATAGCATCAACTTCTCAGTGGCTCAGAACTCATTTTGTTAGGTGGATATTTTTGGTGGACGACTATAAAAAGCTATTGTTTTATTGAAAACTGAATCAAAGTTTTTATGCAATGTAATGTTAAATTTATCAAAATTAATCATATGTAGTAAATAGTTGCACTTGATATTGTTCTTACTCATTATATTTGGTTTAATGTCTGTTTTATGAACTGGCATGGATTGGATTGTTTTAATAATTGACATCGTCTGTCATTGTCTCGGTCCAGACCTTTATGCCTCTTTATCTTGCGCCATCGTTATTACTTTTTCTGTTTATTTTAGCCATTAGATAAAACAAGGCATTCCCCGGGTGTTTGGTGGTATGTGTTGAGCAAAAAAAAAAATAAAAAAGGGTAGTAGGCAGGCAGGCTCAAACCCGTACCCTGAAGGAGGAAAAGAATGTGAAAAAAAAAAAAACATGACGTCTTTGCTGTTGCGCTCATCGCCAAACTGGAAGTGATGTAGCTTTAAATTAAGGCTAAACAATCGAAAAGAGGGGATGACTTTCGAAAATATCAGCGGGAAAAGCGACCCACTCCCTACAGAAAAGGACCTAGTTGAAGGTGAAAGAATTAATGTTTTTCACCAATTTTTCGATATTTGTCGTCCGAAGGGTCGAGCTTCAAAATGATACTAATCTCGTGAAAATTCGTCGCCTCTGTCGAAAGTTTTAGGCCTACCTATATACATACATTTAAACAGACAGGTGAGATTTATATACTAGATGGCACCTTGTATTTAATTAATCATATACAGTAAATAATATTAATTCTTTTTATGTTTATTTCAGCCTTTCTCTGTGAACTAAACCTGTTAGTTTAACATCTACTAATCACTAACTACTTTCATCTATTCTAGCAACGTGGCCTAAAAAGAGTTAATATGTCATAAAATAGACTAAATCTATCTCAGCTAAATTTTGAAAAGAGAAAATGTATGAATAAGAAAATATTTGTATCATGGGTTTGCTAAAAATGGATTAGAAATATTATGATTGAACTAATTACTAATTGCTTAATTTCCATAGTTGTTTAATAAAACTATCTGAAACTACTGTAAAGGATGTAATAATTTGATATTATTTATAACTCTCCACTTGATGTAGGCGGATGCTTCCGCTAGTCATAGAAGAATGTGCTATATTAGCAGCATGATTATTTTTTCTAATTTTTTTTTTTTTTTTTTTTTTTTTGTAATTCTTGTGGGTAAAGCAAGTTTTATTGTACACAATTAGAATTAAATATTTATTATGACTCTTCTGAAACTCTATTTTTCACATTCTGCAATGTGAGTATATAAATAATTAAACTCTTCCTGATTCTCTTCAGTATTTCCTTCCATTCTGAATCTTATAGATTTTATTTCTTCTCAATAAATGTCTGCCAGTTTCTTTAGCCAAAAATAGGGCTCAATCTTTTCTTCTGTTTTCTTTTTCCTCATTCTCATAAACTTATTTTCATTTTGTGTTTCTTCCCTTGCTGTGCATTCAGTTGCATGAGAAAGTAAGCAGAATCGCCTTTGTTTTCTCGTTTAAGAATTCACCGATTCCACTTGGGCAAAAAGTAGAATAAAATGTTCCCCCCCCCCCCCGCCCCTGTTTTTTTTTTGTCTCCAACGTTTTTATTTCTTTAACTGGTAAACAATCTATTTTGGGGTTAATTTCAGTTTTACTAAAATTTTGCTGAGTTACCGATACTAATCTTTATGCACACAACCCTTTTTGTTTTACTTTTCATTTATTTATAGAAGATACCTACATATATATATATACATGCATATATATCTATATATATGCATGCATATATATACTAGCTGGACGTCTGGCATTGTCCGGTTGTACAATACATTTAAACATGATATTTTAATTCATGTAGGTTGCATATCTATTATTGTAGAATCAATCTTCTATTGAATATTATAGATTCTGAGGAATAACTTGCCCTGTGGACTAATTTACAATAAATAAATAAATAATAATGATAATGTCCTTCATCAAATTCAGTCTGTGTTTGTTTACAATATCATGTGAGATGATATTTGGGCTTGACAATGAATGCCTTGGAAAAGTCACTTCTAATTAATGTTTAGTTTTAAAATATGTAAACTAAGACATGATTTATGGCGATTTTAAATTGTATCACTTCTATTATTGTAAATTAAGCTCATTAATAAGAAAAAATGAAATAAAATGCTGAGATACACTCGTGCTTGAACAGAATAATTCAATCTGTTATCGAATGCTCTACCACTGAGCAATCTATCCAGATATCAATAATTCTATTTTTTTTCTAAGAATAAATGATTTGCTAGGATTTTATCTCCCTTGCCGGTGTAACGTAAAATATTCCCCTGTAAAATTTATTTTTTATGTATAAGAAAGACTATTTTTAGGATTGGATTTTTTTCGATACTTATCAGATGAATTTCTGTACAAAACATATCTAAGAACACTGCCAGACATATGAATTACCTTTGTGTGAAATTCGCAAAAGATAGGCTCAGCTGTTTCGAAACCTATGACGAAGGAACACACGCACACACACATACACCCAGTGGCTGTTATATAATAGTAGATATATAATATCATAAAAGGGAGAGGTAGTTTGAAGCATTTCTGTTAAACAAATCTGCAAGTGTAACAGAAGGCTGTTAGCAATGTAGGATACCAGGATGAAGTAACGTATGAACAAAAAGAGACAAGCGACGATCGCATTTAAATTATAAATCTTCGTATATGCATTTATTTTTTTCAATCTTTAAAATAAATCATATTTACATATAAATCGGTAAATATGGACTTACTATTATAGGCATGGTAAATATCTTTGATAATTTCACCAGTTATACTAGACACTGCCAAAACAGAAGGAGGGAGTAAGTATTTTTGGACGTTGTCTCTTTAAAAATCTACCAAAAATCAAGTAATTATCCAATCAATACGAAATTTTCACCGATTATTAAGTGAAGAATAAACTTTATAATGGTGTACTTTTTTTTTTCATAATCGATATTATATATATATATATATATATATATATATATATATATATTGCCTACAAACCCCCTTTATTTGTGGGTACAAATATGCTTTAAATAATCAGCTGAAACGCAACAAAATATATTGTATTATGGGGAGGGTGAGAATTATAGATAAAAAAACAAACAAAAAAAAACAACTGCGCATGTATCAGATTTTAAGGTTGAAAATCCAAATTGTAAATGTGTTTTATTTTTCATCTTTTGTGTTTTAAAATGTGAAATTCGTTGTATATGTTAATAATTATCATCTTTCAGACTAGCATATATATATATATATATATATATATATATATATATATATATATATATATTCATTTTTATGAAAAACACCACTTTTAAATCTTTGGAAAACAAATTAATAATTTTATTTTAGTGAGCTCAATATTGCTAATATACCATTAAAAAGGAAATGCTTTGAAGAATCGATACCGAAAAATAAAAATAAATATCGATAAATAACAGTGCATTTTGCTGCAAATACAATAATTTCTTTCGGCAATTCACCTATGGTGGACAAAGCATGATACTAGATGGAGTTGTTTTCAACACATATGACGCCTAGTATTCCCAAAATGGTCATCCATCCAGCCTCATCGTTACTTAACTTCGGAGGTTATGTAGGCAACAAATATATATTTATATATATCGTTTATGAAAAGAATTAATCCCTTTATTAATCGTCAAATCAAAAGTTAAAAATATGTGGCTAAATGAAGTTTATTTAGTCCTGGCCAGGTCTCCATAGTTGATTTTAAACTATCATTAAATTGTGTTTTTTAATTTTGCTACGTATAATATATATGTATAGAGTGATATTAAAAAGTTGGAATTATTTGAAATTCAGTTACTTATATTATAATATTTTTGCATATTCTTATAGCAAATCATCCTAAATCTTATTTAAACAAAAAAAAATAATTGGTACAAAAAGATTTTTAAAAATATTTAAATGTTTTATTGGTAGAGACAAAAATGGTGATGAATTGTATGGTTTTGGAAAATTTAAAATTTAAAATTCTATTCAAAAAGGTTTTATATTATTCAGCTTTTCATATGATAAAATTCAGGCTTTTATCTTCCTGGGAAAAATATGTTGCCCAAGAATAATGGATTTTAATTTGTTTTAAAAAAATCAACTACTTGTTTATTTTTCTATTTTTGGCCTTGCCTAAGCTATACTGAATTTATATTTCTTGTTCTTTTTTTAACTGCATACTTTTCCTTTATTTTCTTTTTAAAAAAGAGTTCTCTCAAAATTATCAAAGACATTTTACTATCCCGGCTCTATTTAAGTAAGTTCATTTATAATTTAAATACAACCTTCATTTGTCTGTTTTTCTCCATACGTCACTACATTGTTAACAGCTTTCTTAACCATTTTCATATGTATATATTATTATTATCGTTTCATATATTTGTATAAAATTTTATGGGTGATATTTTATGTATCAATTTTCGGTTGCTTCAGCAGTGCTCGATACGTCCTTAACACTAGCCTGACTAGTCTTCATGGATATGAAATGCAGAAAATTTTGTGTAGCTTAATTGCCATATATATTTTCATAACTTATATATATATATATATATATATATATATATA
Organism: Euprymna scolopes; assembly: GCF_053919585.1. NCBI lineage: Eukaryota > Metazoa > Mollusca > Cephalopoda > Sepiida > Sepiolidae > Euprymna > Euprymna scolopes. The sequence goes on along the minus strand of NC_136490.1, from coordinate 72,577,105 downwards.
TATATATAGTCATACACACATTTATTTAGTATAAATAAATGTTTATGTTCATTTTTTACATGTGTGTATGTATTTTCAAGCAAAAACTTTGAACGGGTTACAGCTTAAAAAAAATTTAGGCAGGGGACGTATTTTGACCAGAGTTTTGATGGCTATTCCAAAATTATTCTTTTAACTCAACAAATGCCTTTTATAATTTTTTTCTTTTTCTTATTTCACAATTCTACTGCTCTACTTGTTATTAAGATAAACATAGTAAGATGTATAGTATTGTTTATCTAATCTATATATATATAGAAAACCTGTAATACTTATATATATTGGTTATATAGTCAAACTCAAGTGTAAAGATTGATATTTATTAGAAGTTTTGTAACGATACAGTTATGAATTGAGATTTTCTGGCAAAATCAAGTCCTTGTAACAAACAAAAGTAAAATCTTTTTTGCTTGTTACTTGTTTTTAAAGAATAAAAAAATGTATACCAAAAGCTTTTTTGCTTGTTACTTGTTTTTAAAGAATAAAAAAATATATGTATACCAAAAGCTTTTTTGCTTGTTACTTGTTTTTAAAGAATAAAAAAAAATATATGTATACCAAAAGCAGAAAGAGGGACTGTTGACTCATTATTAAATCAGTTTCATATCGCTAGCAAAATTCAGTTTAGTCTACGAGAGTAATAGTAGCTTCCCAATAAGTAGTGAATGCTTGCAAAACATGTGCTACAGTATTGTTCAATGCAGCCGACACAACATTGCAATGACTCACTAATATAACTAATTGATCTGGAAACAAGCTGATGTGAAATGTTCTGTTTGGCACGTGTTACATTAGTTTTCATTTTATTTGATGAATATCTTTACAAAGTCTAAGAGTTTCATCAAGTGAGATAAAAATAAAAACAATTTATTTAGGCCTTCCTCAAAAACGTCATCCACAAAAATCACCCTTGCCCCTTAAAATGCAGAAGCGTTTCGTATTTCTGTATTCTTAGTGAGAGCGGTACTATTCAAACACTGATGTACAGCCTCCAAAAGATCATTGGGTTTGGCCTGAAGCGATTCAGCTGATGTCCAACTAGAACTGAAACACATTTTAAAATGTGTAGCAAAATGCTTGTATGATATAAAGTTATAAATATACTAAAAAATGATATATTACAAAAAATGCATAAATGTTATCGTGGATGTTGCATATTTTGTTTACATGTTAACTGCATTTCCTACTTCATTCAGTTTTGACAAGAATAAATTAAAAAAAACTTTTTTCAATAATTTTCCGCTGCTGATGTGATTTGTCCATATATATAATCCTTGTGGCTGGTCAATGATTTAAAAAAAATATTCATATGTGCTTATTGTCCTGTCGATATTCTGACACCAGTGCACCTCTCTTGTTCAACAATTTTTCTTTCTTTAATGATATTATTACCAATTTCTCATTGAGACTGAAGGGTAGGGTGTCGTTTTGATGTTTCTTCATTTTTAATTTTATTTTTAATTTGGATTTTTTCCTCTTATTTTCCAAATGCATTTTTATAATGATGGTGGGTCTTATGTATTATATGTACACACACATGCACACTAATATATGTGCGTGCGTGTCTGATTAATAGAATTCTTATTTTTTTCTGTAATCCTCGAAAAATAACAGAAAAATATATCTTGCACAAGTGCTCATAAGAAAAAGTTTTACCATTCTTTGAAAATTTCAAATTAGCTTTTCAACAAAACTAATCTGAGTTTTTTTGTTTTTTTTTTCATATATACACAGTCTTACTTCTATTAAATGAATGCTTTTACAAAGATCAAGGAGTTCATCTCTTCAATTTTACACATTTTATAAAGGAAATTAACTAAATTTGAATAATTTACTAAGGGATTAAATTTATAATAAAATTCATAATAAAAGCATTTCCTTATTGTATTTATTTAAAATTCTATTCGAGCTTAAAATCCCTAATAATTTAATTTTTTAGATTATTAAATTTTTTGTTTTTTAAGATAACTCTCAGTGTATACATTCTTAAACTCAAAAGATTGTTGTACTAAACAATCTCTACAAATTAGGGACAGTGTCCAGTTACAAATGAAAAAGTGTTCAAAGAAATAATAAATTATTTTAATTTTATTCCACCTTTATGATATAAGCCTTTAAAATTCTTTAAGAACTTTTCTCTTATTTTTAATTCATAACTAAAATTGGTAAATGAAGATTTTGGGTAGAACATAATGGTTCATTTCTTTGATGACATTAGAAGAATGGGATGTAGAACAGTTGAGTTAGCAAAGAAAAATATGGCAAAAAATGAATAGGATTTGCAAGAAAGGGGTAAATCTAAAAAAAAATCTAGCCAGAGAAATGTTAGTTTGGAAATTAATTTCTAGAAGCCATCCAACACATGCCAGCATGTAAAACACGTTAAATTGAAAATGCTGATGAAGGATAATCATCATACTCGGTTTAACGTCGATTTTTACAGGCTGGCATATGTTGGATGGAAAATCATCTAGCAGATTTACAGTTATATCTAGTTTCTTCGACACAACATCGGTTAATACATCTCAATCCCCACAATCTCATTAGATCATCCCCACAATCTTCCAACATTAACACTGCATTGCCTTAAATGTGGACAATTTTCTTTGGAAGTCATTTACTTTATTGAGGCAAAATATAGGCTGTATGCTCTTCCTGATGCTGACCTATTGAGGTGATGGGGACTAGTTTTTAGCGAGACATCATCTCTAAATGATTGTTCATTAATACCAAAGAGTATTTCACCTACTCTTAAATAATGCAATGCAGAAACCAAATATAAGCAATGTAAGAACAAAATTATATAATAGAGCACTGTTTTTTGCAACTAGTTTGGATGCATATGAACACAAATAGATAAATTAAATGGAAAAATATTTTTTGTTAATGATAATTTGGAGTCTTTGCTGCCAGAGGATAATGACGTACTTTGCAAACTGATAAGGACATTAACTGTATAAATGTTAAGATAACATTTTGATTTAAAATCAGTTTTTCAAGAGAAAATTAAAAAAATTAAATAAAGAATAGAATTTGCAACTTATAAAGTGTAAACAAATTCTGAAGAATATAATTAAGATCTTCGGATGTTTTGCAGCAGCATTAAATCCATTATCAAAGCATCTCTTTGTTTGGCATCTTAAGTACAATGATCGTCCATCTTGTATTTTTCAAAGTGATTTCATTGATTAAAGAGCTTTGGTTAAATGTGTAAATATAAAATGAGTAATCAAATCAAATTAGAAATGTAATAATTAATATTGACGTTACGTTTAAGATGCATAATTTTATTTAAACATTAATTTAAATTTTGTCGTTTGTTTAAACCAATTTTATTGATTGTATAAAGTGTTTGTCATGAGATTATGATCGGATAAAATGTTTTATCATGACAGAATAATAATATTATAGCAAAATAATTGTATTCAGGTTATCCGTTTAAACAATTTTCTATCAAAGAGTGTTTAGTTTCAAAGATCAAAATCCTGTAATTTATATTTAAACATATTAGAGTACATGCATGCTATACATATGTATGTTTTATATATATTTTGTATATATTTATATATTGTCGCTAGGTTCGAATCTATTGACTGGTGTTAATTGTGACACCTTGCACTAATGATTTCCAAAAAGATGAAACACTAGTGTCTTTAGGTATTTAATAATTATTATAGTAAATAATTATATATATATAATTATTATAGTAAATAATTATATATATATATATATATATAATTATTATAGTAAATATATATATATATATATATAATTATTATAGTAAATATATATATATATATAATTATTATAGTAAATATATATATATATATAATTATTATAGTAAATATATATATATATATAATTATAGTAAATATATATATATATATAATTATAGTAAATATATATATATATAATTATAGTAAATATATATATATATATAATTATAGTAAATATATATATATATATAATTATAGTAAATATATATATATATATATATATAATTATAGTAAATATATATATATATATATATAATTATAGTAAATATATATATATATATATATATATAATTATAGTAAATATATATATATATATATAATTATAGTAAATATATATATATATATAATTATAGTAAATATATATATATATATAATTATAGTAAATATATATATATATATAATTATAGTAAATATATATATATATATAATTATAGTAAATATATATATATATATATAATTATTATAGTAAATATATATATATATATAATTATTATAGTAAATATATATATATATATAATTATTATAGTAAATATATATATATATAATTATTATAGTAAATATATATATATATAATTATTATAGTAAATATATATATATATATAATTATTATAGTAAATATATATATATATATAATTATTATAGTAAATAATTATATATATATAATTATTATAGTAAATAATTATATATATATATAATTATTATAGTAAATAATTATATATATATAATTATTATAGTAAATAATTATATATGTATATATAATTATTATAGTAAATAATTATATATGTATATATAATTATTATAGTAAATAATTATATATGTATATATAATTATTATAGTAAATAATTATATATGTATATATAATTATTATAGTAAATAATTATATATGTATATATAATTATTATAGTAAATAATTATATATATATATATATAATTATTATAGTAAATAATTATATATATATATATATATATATATAATTATTATAGTAAATAATTATATATAAATTACATTTGATGTATGATCCATGTGTTATACGAATGTGATATCAGCTTTTTGAGAAATTCTACTTGTCCTAAGATTAATAAACATTGCAATGAGCTTTCCATATATGTTTTATTTTCATAGACACACACACACATATATATACATATATATATGTGTGTGTATATATATATGTATATATATAATATCCACTATGATTTATCAGTTTGCCTTGACCTCGCAAGTTTTGAAACTGGTATATATATATATATATATATATATATATATATATATATATACACTAATTTTCATGATTATAATTTCTTCATCTTTTTGTCTTCTCTTCAAATGTGTTGAACTCTGGGAACAATTTTTGCATCCCCGTGCTTGTTTTGTAACTATTTCAATGAAATGCGACAAACTTTCTGCTCTGATGCCCCTTTAACATAAATACAGTCAACTAATCCCACAATCAGCTAAATCCCATCTCGTCACTTTGGAGGTCCTCAGATGTTGAAGATATTTCTATTCTTAATAGTTTGTTTCTTCAAACTGTTAGCATTTGGAATTCCTTCCCTGCTCCCCTGACTGTACCAACATGCAGAAATTTAAAGATCATGTGAACAAACATCTTGCCTCACAACTCTGCACTTTGGGTGCTCCCATAAATCTCAACCCTAATTTTTGGTTCGTACATTTCTAGTTATTTGCCTCATTTTGGATGAATTAATTCATCTAGTCTGAAGTATCCAGTTTCGTGCTGTTACTTGATGTTACAACATCACTTGGAGAAGGTGCACCATTCCTCGTAAAAGCTAGTGTTAGTTGGCCATACTGAGGAGATCTTATTCGGGCCCCGAATACGAAATGTGATTTTGAATATTTAGTCATGGTTTACTTGTAGCAAAAAGTATCCTCATATCAGGTTGACCTATAAACCATTGTACAAAGAAACCTTAGACATTCAAGTTACAAGACTGTAACTTCATATCTTCATTAAAGGTTTGAGTTAAAAATTTTGCACGTATATGTAAACACATGTATTTCATATTATGTATCATTCACATTTATATAAGCATATATAAGCTCAAATAATAACCCCACATTAGCTCATACGATGAAAGTAATACTATCACAAGTAACAACACTTATATCCTTGATACTTCACACGATCAGCTGCTATTTGAGTTCTGACAAGCAAGGAAACCCCGTGAAAAAGAAACTATAATGTAGTTTAGTCGCCCATTGGAGAAGAAAATTATTAACTGATTTACTTACTGAATGTTCGATAAGTATAGAATATTGTTACATTAGAACTAGATAGATGTGTAACATGGTCGTTACACTTTAACCGTGTCGCTACATATCAAGTCTCTCGGATCCACACGTTGTCTGGTACCGTCGCAGGAACAAACAAATAAGGAAAGCCATAAAAAAATATGACTCAGCATTTTTTTTCTTGGTGTATACAAAAAGCCTTTATTCCAGTAATTTCCAACAACGCACTTCACTGTGTTTCAAAATATCACACACTCATGCCTGTTGAGATTATTTCACACAGGTGTCTCTGTTGTCGCTTGCCTTTCTGCCTTTTCCACCACATGGCACATTTTTTCTCTCACCGCCCAAAATTCAAAACACGTCAAATTGCTTCCTTTGCTTGACTACAGACAATCCTTTTTTCTGTCTTTGTTTTTTCCTCCTTCCTGTGGTGTCAGCACGTGCACACTTGCTTAATTTGCATATTTGCTAAGAATGCTGCTGCTAATATTTTAGTTAGTCAGCTATCCTACGGCTGCTGATTTTCTTGCACACTATGTTACAAATGTTACACCTTAAAAAATTCAAGGTTTAGTCCATGTAAACTAAAGTAAAAATATTTTGCCCCCAAAATCCTTAAACTCATAATATCTGTTCATGTATTTCCTTTTAATAATCTGTTTTTAATTCCAAATAATAATTACTCTAAAGACGATATTCTTACATTTTTTGTATATACCTTTTTCTCCCTTTTTGATACAATTCATTAAGATTTTTCTTACATAAACATTTTTCTCTAATCTTGATCCAATATCTTTATTTTTGTTATTGTTTGTTTTTTGTTTAATTTTTTATTTATATATTCAAGCAGATTTTTTAGTGAATCTGCGTTTTTTTGTTTGTGTCTCATCTGCCTATTTTCCCTTAGTTTTTCTTGTTGTTTTATCTACACGAAGTAATGCTTTTAGTTCATCATATTTCTTTCTGTCCTCTCTTTATTTCTCTCTCTCTCTCTCTCTCTCTCTCTATATATATATATATATATATATATATATATATATATATATAGTGAAAGACTTTCGTTCAATCAAAGCAAAAGAGGGGCATCTTCAACCGGGCTCCCATTGATGTGTTGATCTAAATCAGATGCAAGCAATTATTCAAGTCAATTTTTCACTTGCCTCTATTTTAAGATTACATCTCATTTATATATTATGTTTTCTTTTTTCACAAATTCCAAATAATTGCAACATATATACTCAATGTTTTTTGTTTTTTTTCATTATATTTTTTCATTACCTCTGGTTAGTTCAGTATGTGTTTTGTGTGGTGTGATATTTTTTTGGGCTGATATAAAAATGAAAACTAGAATTACCTAGAGATGTAGATATAATGAACTTCCACATAGCTTTTTTTGTTGTTTTTATTTTCCAATCCATTTTTTCTTCCTTATTTGCCCTCCCTCCCCCTCATCCTAATTAATAACATGCTGTAGGTGTTTTCTTGCAGAAAACTAACAAATGCTGAAAAGAAATTGATAGCGAAATATACCGCCTAAATAGTCTACCATTGAAATATGTTCATCATTAATTACTTATAAATACTTACTCATCTTCATTTTTCCCTTCATTTTTTTTTCATTTTTTTTTTTAACAAAATAGCTTGATTATATTTAGCAATCTGAATATAACTTTATAAATAATTATCTACAATCTAACCACACTGGAAAATAATGGCTGAGAGGAAAGACTATTTACTGGAATATTATAAGGTCTATGGTTCAGTTAATAATCCTGTATAATGTTCATCAACTTTATTTAATAGGTAATAATTTTTTGAAAATTTTAATAGTATTATCATTAAAAGCTCGTTACATTAAAAGTCCATCCATATATTGATTTTTTTTTTTTCTAAACTAAATAGTTTCACTTCAACTCCTTTTATGGTAGACAAGAACATAGTTCAGTTGTGAGAATGCATACCGCTGCCTGACAATATCAGTTGAAATTCTGTCCAAATTAAAAATTTGGCATGCCGTCTAAGATGCGGGACTTCATTGACTACAATATGATTGGTTGGTTGTTTTTGTTTTATGGCATATCAACCCTTTTTAGGTCATTTAATGCTGAATCCAGTGATTTTGAAGAAAAAGTTTTTAATAGAATATAGTTGTTTTTGTTTTTTTGCTTTTTTTCAAGTCAGTTTCTATTTAAGCCATAGTTGGGACCTGGGTCAAAGTGGACTTGAGAGCAATGGCAATTAAGGGGTGACTCCACGCTCCCCAAAGCCCGCAAGCTGGAGCCTTACCATCGGATATAGTTTAAGGTCATATCCAGGACCGACTACAATATGGATCAAGTAGCAAGCAGGACTTCATTGGCTACAATATGGGTCAAATAGCAAGCCTATATGAAGAACAGAACCAAAGGTATTGCCAAAATTTTCACTTTTGGACACTAACCAATATTTTTACCAATTTTGGTGATGATCAATCAAGCGATATAAATGCTAGGATATACAGAAATAAACAGCGACAAATTTGATTGAATACATAACTTTCTTAAAATTTATATCAAGACAATAAGACATGTTTTATTTATATAAAAAATTGATATTTGTGTTATGCTTCGATATATTAAACTACATTTTCACTATAATATTTTTAAAAATATTATTACATTTTCAAAAATATATTTTAAAATCTGCATTTTATGTCATGGAATATGTAACTTTATGAAATTCGTATGAGTTTATACTTAATAGATTGTATTTTTTATGAAGCATCAATTAAAAAGTGGATCAGAATCTAGTAGTCTAAGTTTATATATATATATATATATATATATATATATATATATACGTTTTATTTTTTATTACCATATTTTTCTGTTAAGTTATATTATTGTTTCGGCTACACGACCATTTTTTGCCGTCATGTAGCTTCCTCAGATTTTTACAGAAATGTTCGCTTAAGCGAACATTTCCGTAAAACATTTTCTAATTGTATTTATTTGAAATTCTACCTGAACATAAAATGTCTAATAACTTTTTTAAATTCTCTTGTTTTTAGATTATTAGATTCTTTGTTTTAAGTTTACTCTCAGCGTATCCATCTTTATACTCTTAAGATTATGTTGCACAAAACATTCTCTACAAATTAACATGGACAGTATCGAGTTACAAAAAAATCAAAGAAATGACAACTTATTTAAATTTTATTCCACCTTTATGATATAAACCAAAACATATAAAACAATTTTTTGTAAAGTTCTTTCCTCTAATTTTAAATTCATAACTAAAATTGGTAAATGAAGATTTGTGCAGAACGTAATGGTTCATTTGTTTGATGCAATCTTACAGATATTATGTTTTCCTTTTTTATTTGTTTACATTACTGTTTGCCGGGAAAGTTCATTTCTAATTACAAAGAAAAATAACTTATTTTTTCTGCTTTCTGTTCAATAAATAAGAATAAAGGTGTTGCCTCATCTATTGAATGAACAATTTTCATTTCAGTCCATTTAAAATCTGAATGATCTTTGAAAATAATTAAAAAATCTATTTTGAGATTTTTTTATTAAAAAAAAACATGACTAAATTCATAAAATGGTTTTAAATATTTTATTAAAATTAGTATTAAATTTTACTTAAAAAAAATAAGCACATTTTTATTCATACATTAATATACATTGCACTTTCAGAAATATATATAATCTGTGCATGTAAAGATATATATATATATATATATATATATATATATATACTGTACCCAGCCATGTGTTACTGTGGCTCAGTTTGTTTTAATAGAATACAATAAAAAAAATAACAATGTAATGTAAATTTACTGAATACATATGTATTTATCTCTCAAAAAGTTGCATTCTGTAATGTTTATATATATTTATGTTTTTGCAATTGTTTTAACAACAAAAATGTTTGTTTTTTTAACACACGCACGCAAACACATGCACACATGGACTATAATAAGAACCATTAGCTACACATGATTTTTTTTGTTTTTGTTTGCAATATTTGTGGATACATAATAGTTTTAGACTTGTTAATATTTATAGTAAACCCCCAGCGAATTGTGAAATGCAACACACACACAAGACAGTAACCTAAGCATGAAACGAACTTGATGCAGTTCAAAGTAATATGTCTATTAGTGCCACTATATTGTAATTTTAGTAACTATTCATTTATGAAGCGTAGAATAGAATTTTGGAATATGAGAATTATCAGAGCTCAACCAATCAGAATGGACGGAGTTTGGCGAGGGAGCTGTTAATATTTATGAATCAGAAACTGCAGATTATGTTAGGTCTATGTTTTTATTAGCCAGTTACAGACGGTGTAAAAACAGAATCTGTGGAAAGTGTAGAATTGGTTATGGTGACAACTGGGAGTAGTTGTAGAACTAAATATTTAGAGAAAAAAACAGGGACTTCTTCCTCTAAAGATATTGCAATTGTGATGGTTTTGCTTGTAGGATGCAATGTAGCATTTTAATTTCACAGATGAATGTGTATAAAATGGTAGTTGAAAGTTACATAAGGTAGTATAACTATTAGCCTAGATGTATTGAATTCGTATGTGGCATCTGTTGTTGCAAACCTATGATACTTTGGTCTAGAGGGGAATTTCTGCAGTCACTTTATTATATAAGAGATAAAGAACAAAGGCACGTGCATATAAAGATGTGTGTGTGTGTGTGTGTGTGCGCGCGTGCACACAAATATGCATATGTGTGTGGATATAGTAGATTGAGGAAGTGATATAAACACACCTGTTACGCATTGGTTAGATGTGGTGAATATGCACTCACATATAGAAATTTGAAAGATTTTCATATAATCAGAATTATATAATTAGGTTGATGTAATTTACACCCTCCGCACATTAATGGATTGATATACACACAAATATACATATTAGATTTATACTTACAACCAAATGCTCTGGCTTAATACAAATAGTGAATAGAATTAATTCAGTATTGTTGCCGCTATGTATAAAAAAAGAATAAATTCATAATACCAGACAACCTTCCATTTACTGTGTTAAGCGTTATTTATTTGTGCATATAATAAACATTGCTGTCCAGGGTTTTTTTTTTTTTAGTTAAAATCAAACTGTTGTGTAGAAAAATATTACAACATAAACTTAACCGTTGAAATAAAATATGTAGACCTAATACAATATTGTATAACATCAATTATAATTATGTACGTTGTGTATCTAGTTTTATTTTATTTGTAACACTTAATCTTTCTGAGCTGTGGAAATATTTTTGAGAATTATGACATGTGACTTTTATAATTTTGTATAAGTTCATAAACATACTAGTCATTCCATGCTACCAGTGATAGTTTTTTTTGGGGGGAGGGGTTCGGTTATCGTATAAAAAAAAAATATATATATATATATATATATATAAAAAATTTCTTTTCAAAATAATTATTTTCACATGATTAATGCTTTATACGTATTGTACTTGTATGTATGTATGTAGAGAGTAGACGGATATTGTACAACCTTACTATATGGAACAATATTATGACAATGTCTATTTAAATGGACATTTGATGAGGTAATTTGGGAGTACCGATCCTATAGGCCAGAGGTTAGAACTGCCGACTATCAACACATTGTTTGTAGGTTCAATTCCTGGCTAGGGAAAGGTCTAGCCGCACTGATAAGCTGTGATACAGTGAAACAGTACTGTATGTGGATGGCATATATATATACACACAAAATAGTATATTTTTATAATATATATATATATATATATATACGAAATTTTCAAATGATATGAATCAACATTTTTTAGGTTCTGATCAGACAAATACTTTTAATAGTTAAATCCAAAAAGATAGTCAAACACTTCTAAGTATGGCTGTAAGTGGCGAAGTTAAAAGGGGGAAATTCTTAAATTTAACAGTGAAGAGTTGCTGATAAAAATGCAAGACAGAAAACCATAAAATCTTAAACTTTGTAAACAATGATCGAATGCTAAGTGTTCAAAGTTAGCTACAAAACAGAAAATGTTTTTAAGATAAAAAGAACCTTTACATTGTTTTCAATTCGGCAATTTAAATAAAAGAATTCATATAAAATGTCATTTAAATATAAAATTACTTTTCTAAACTATACGAAGTCTAACTTGTAAAATTATTCCCATTTGTTAAAAACAAGTTTTGGATATTCTTTCATTTCTTTAATGGCTGCAAATCATTTGTTTGATTTCTTTTTTTATTTTTATTTTTTTTAATCTGAAAAGGTTTAAACATTATAAACAGCTTTTTGGTTACAGAAAAAGTGAAACTTCTACTGCCTCTTAATTTATTTATTTGGATCTTTTATAAAAAATAAAAATCGCACTCAAATGAAATTTGCTTTAAACTCTCACCACCTATTTATATACATTAAAGATTTTTATTTCAGTTTATGAGAAACTTACAGTTCATTAAATTTTAACTTAAAGAAAAAAATGTAATTCAATATTGTTATACAGTTAGCATGACATTCAAATCAGACGGATGGGTGTCGATTTATATTCATTAAAAAAACCTGCATAATATATATTCATATATGAATGTAGATATTTATACATGTTCACACACTCTCGCATAGATATTCTGTATTTATATAAATTTAGATGTTTGCATTTTTATGAAATACAAATTTAGTAACATTAAGATTTTTTTTTCTTTACATCAAAAAGATGGTCACATTTTCACTTTATTTTATTATGAGTCCTATATGGCATATAAATACATTTTTAAAAAATTTTTTTAAATTTTTTTATTTTTGCAGACTGGGGTTTAGTTGTATGTCAATCTTTTGATTGAAAGCGACAATTCTTTTGTCAAAATTTATCTTCGATTTTACTTATGTATATTTTTCTGCATATATTAAAAAGATTATGTATGCATATGCTATTAACATGACCTACACTATTGCAAGAACAAACAAGCATACATATAGTTTCTTTTCAATGGCTCCCAGCCTGTGGAATACAAATATCACAAGACTGCTTCCTTACAGGCTACAACGTGATCCTTAAATGCTTGTTATCGTCCAATAAGTAATCAGATTTTGTTCATTCTATTCATCGTTTTCAATCTTCTAATATTCTTCATCTGACAGTCAATCTCATTAACTCGCGAGTGGCTTTTCACCTTGATAAATGGTAACTCCTTGCTATATAAGAATATTGAGAATTAATTTTGAATTCCAAATTTTCTTGCTTTGGTTTACATTGTATGAATCCTTTTGGGCTATAAATGTGTTAATATTAAAACAATACCCATCGTTTAAATTTAATACTTTTCTAATCGATATTAGTACATAATTAAATATGGTAAATCTGATAGGATTTGAACACATTGCCGTTTCCACTTATTGTGATGGCAACAATTAAATCAATTATGTATCTCATATCAGTTACGAACAAATGGAATTCTGTTGATGTTCTTCTTCTGTAACCAAAAAATAAGTTTCTTTATTTCTATAATATCCTTTTTTATTGCATGAAAGTATTATTAGCCTTTATTATTCTTATAGTGAATTAAACAGACATATCTTTGCCACTTAATGTAGATAAGTGTTTGTGGTGTGTCCAGACTTGCATATAAATTAGATGACAACACTGTGAAAAGAGTCACTCTTTCTGTAAATACTTACGGGCATTGAGTGATTAAAAGCAATGTAAAGGATGCATAGATTAGAGGGTGATTTTTAGTTTATTAAGATGATTTCAATAGATTTTTTTTAAGTATAACTCAATTTCACAAATAAAGTTTGTTTTAGCATGTATTTTTGTCAAAATATATCAGGAAAACCTTGGTGAAAGAAACGTTGAATAACTTGCATTTAGTATATTGATAAAGCTCAACCTAGTATTGTGCATATTTGAAAAAATATTGGTTTTAAGTTCGTTTGTTGTTTGATTTGAACTTGATTATATGCATGCATATATAGTTATTAAATTAATTAAACTGCACAGAATTTACTGCATTTCATCTACGTAGGAAATCGTCTGGGTAGAATCGTCATTCTAGCTTGCGAATTTTCTATGCGTATGAAACACAGAAAATCAATACCTAGCTCTACTCACATATTGAGCACTTTACAAGTAAGTACTGTAAATTGATACATAAAAATATATCCATGAAATATATATATTGTAGGAATTCATTTCAGTCTTCCAATGTTTTATCCTTTTTTCATGTTTAGTAAATAATAGTCTATTTATAGTTTTAAGCATCTTTTTAATGTCTAAAAAAATGATTCATTATTTTAAAATCGGTAAAAAATGCCTTCCAAATAAGTTAATGCTAAATGTAATCTTAGATAATAATTAAAATGAAGTATTCTAAAATACTTACAAAAAATTAAAACTGTCTTTATAGAGATTAAAAAAAACAACTGCTCTGCAGTTTTAATCAACTTTTTGTCCTGAAGATGTTTTAAATTGTATCGTTCTGGTGTTTCGTTGTATTCTCATAAATTATGCTTTCTATGCCCAAGTGGGTGTGTACTTGTGTGAGAGAATATCATTAGGAATGTACATCTGGAACACCGGTTGATTGTTTTGGGTGGGTGGGGTTCTATCTTATTCTACACAATATTCCTCTGAATAAACTTTACAAAAGATGGAGCCTACCCAGCTTAGAAAATAGTTGAATACTGATAAGATTTCTGTGAAGCGTTTTGTATACAAGAAAAAAAAAAAAAGAAGCAGTTTTTGTTTGTTTCAAAATTAAATCTATAACATTTTCTCTCACCTTTTGTATTGGAATTTTTATTTAATCCTGTGGAAAGGTTTAACATAATAATTTTCCTTCATCATCATCATCATCATCATCATCATCATCATCATCATCATTATTATTTTTTTTGTCTTTTTTTTCATTTCTTTATTTTTGTTTTTTCATTTTCCTTTTCGTGTACAGTTTTCTTTTCTTTTTTGCTCATTCTTTCTTTTTTTAATCCACAGAAATCTACGCTGTCTGAATAATCATTACTATTGACATGTATATTTTAAACACGCCTATATGCACGCACATACATAACTATATATACAGACATGGTTATTTGTCCTGTTTATGTATACAGTGCAGACTATAATTCAGAAGTATCTGATATCGCTGTGGCCAAAAATAAACATTTTGTCCCTTTTAAAATGAACATTTTGTCTATTTTAAGATGAACAATTTGTCCAGTTTAAAATGAACATTTTGTCCATTTTAAGATGAACAATTTGTCCGTTTTAAAATGAACATTTTGTCTATTTTAAGATGAACATTTTGTCTATTTTAAGATGAACATTTTGTCTATTTTAAGATGAACATTTTGTCCGTTTTAAGATGAACAATTTGTCCGTTTTAAAATGAACGTTTTGTTCGTTTTAAAATGAACGTTTTATTCGTTTTAAAATGAATTATTCCAAAAGTGAATAAGATGTTATAAATCGAATTGCCGTTTTATTTAAATTATATTTAGCTAACAATTATGTTTGATACTATGATGAGAGACTATTTTTAAAATATTCAAAATCCTACAATACGTAAATAAAAACAGTGAAGCATTAATTTTATTTAATTTTTAAATAAAAGCTATTTAGCTGACCAGAATTTTATGGGAAGAAGACAGGTAAGTAATTATGAAATTTCATTAAGTGATGAGATTGTATGCCTAAACAGAATACAATAATAATAATAAAAACTTTAAAAGACTTTAAACTTTTGTTAATGTTATTGTAATTATCACAGGAACCATTTTGAGTTAAAATTTATTTAGTATTATAGATGCAATCTGAAGAAAAATATGTCCAAAATATGTAAATATAGGTACTATTTTGTAAAATACAATATTTATCAACTTAGATACCATTTTGTAAAAATTTTCATTATTCTAATATTTACGCATCTCAAACATGTTTTTCTTCAGATTACATGCATAATGCTAACTAAATTTTAACTCAAAATTGTTCATATAATAATCTTTGAAAAAAGAAATTAACATAAATTAATTTTCATCGCCTGTACAATGTTTTATCACATTCTATTAAGGCATACAGTCTTATCAATTTCTGAAATTTACTTATATATTAGAGCAGGTCTATGTTTCACTTCTGAGAATATCTCAAAATACTTTTAGCATAAAAAGTTGTGTGTTGATTAAATAAATTCTGATATGCAAAGCTAGATTTATTACGTACACCATTATTTGGGGAAATGAATCGTCTGCATGAATACGTTGAAAAATACTTGTTTTTCTACCATTTGACCAATAAATTAGTTAACTAATTTAGCAATTTTAATATTTAATCATGAAAAGGTTATTTTATTAAAATAAAATAAAAAATAACTAAGATTAAAATAGAAAAAATCTCCCCCATCATCGCAGACAGCTTCAATATGTTACTTTTTACCCCAGTAAGTTATAACAGGTGATAACGTTTTAAAAAAATTTAAAGAACAACTTTTTTCTGTTATAAATGAGATAAAAGCAAAAACAAAACAAATATGTATGTTGTTGGACTAAAATTTTGGGATTATTTGATTTATAAATCACAGTTTTAATTTGAACATGTTTTGCAAAACCTGAGATTTAAATATGAAAACTAAACAACATAACATTCTCTTCAAAATGTAGCTTTTGTGCAATTATAAACAATTAATTTTACATCGCAATTACTATAATGAACCAAGTGCAAGAGCGATTAAACGATTGCACTCATAGGGACAGTTGGAATCTTAAAAAGATCTCTCAGTTGGAATATATGAGATAGTGGGTGAATGTCTGACCTGTAGGATGCCCCATCCGTAGCTTGAACAAAATAAGAAAATTAAATTGCTTTCTTATGACAACATTTCTGCAATTATCTGCTTGCCTTACTTCAAACTCATACACTGATTGGGAAGCTTTTGTGGTTGATTTGATTATCCATTCAGTCATTTGAGAATTTGAGCGCACATGTGGCAACTCCAGTTTTTGTGCTATTCATAACCGCAAAAGATTTTTCAGAAAATCTTTCTGTAAATGCAAGTCACAAATTCCATGTTACAAAAAAGTTAATTAAATTAAAACAATTCTTGGATTAAAAATTGATTGTTGCTATTTTTTTTTTTTCAGTCTTTTCTGGGCTGGCTTCTTTCCAACTTTGATATAATTTAATAAATGAACTTTTCTATTACCTTAAAAATATAATCCTACTTATTTTGATTTTTATGATTTTTATGATGAAATAAGAACATGACTTTAAAATGATTTTTTTTTTTTTTTTTTTGTCATTTCATCCCAAACAAGGCACAGAGTCATTTAGTCATGAGGGGTTACTATTTAGAACCAGATTTGCAGGAATACTATTTAGGGAGTTTGGTAGCAAGATGTTTATTCACATTACACTTGAATTTCTACATCTCAATACAGTCAGGATAACAGGGTCCCGGGAATTCCAAAGTGCAACAGTCCGAGGGAAAAAGCTATTCGAGTAAAAGTCTTTATGGCATCTTGGGATGGGATTTTGCTGCTTGTCTGGTTTGGCCGGAGTATAAATCAACATATTTTAATAAATGTTTACTCATACACTGACCTCAATTTCTAAAAGTTTTTCTTCCTCCATTGCCTCTTTATCTGATTTTACCATTAAGTACAACACATTTTCTGGTAGTAAAACAAAGCCTTATTTTGCATATTTTAATGTTCTGTATGGGATTTCAGGTGACTGTTTCTCGGCCCTTTCGATCATATATTGCTGGTTATGAAACTTAACTAGATTTACTTTAATAACGAATTTAATGAGGCTGTAAGGTTTGCCAGACATTTCTTGTAGATCAGCACCACATGTCCATAAGCACATTAACCTAATGGCCAGTGCTTATTCATAGGCCCAATTTTCCAATAGCAAATTTAGAATAATGTTTTGGTTTAGAAATATGTGTGTATTCTAATATGTCTCTAGTCACAGCTCAGTCTATTTCCTTGATAATTAAACAAGCCTCCAAACGATTACTAATTGATGTAAATGTTACTTGGGGTAAATCATTTGTGGTAATTTTCACACAATTTATCCGTTGGACCAATAAAGGTTGTGGTTCCATGAACATAAAAAGAGCTTTAAAGGGAAGTTCATTTTTTATGTAAAGAGCAGTCAATAGTGTGTAATCTTCTATGTATCTTTTTTCTCGGAATGTTATAAGTCCAACTTCACAACTTGTATTAGTATTGTCTTATAGCTACACTGTTGAATTCTTTAAAAAAAATCAGTCATTTTTCTCTGCAAAAGGAATAACCTTATAAGTTAGATATTCTCTTTTACTAGTGGGACACCGTTGAAATTCCACAGTACTTCCTATATCAATCTATAATATTAATTATAATAATTCTTTTTAAATATAAATGTCTGTGAGGGTTAATATCATTAAGAGAAAAAAATGAAGGAAATAATATTGTACCTAAATATTTTTTAAATAAAAAAAACTAATATGTATTTAAAATTTTAGTAATTTAATTCTTTTTAAAGCAATATTCTGTTTTGTATGTAAAAATAATTATCAGCTGAATATTGCTAAAATAAAAAAAAACAAATGTTACTGTTTGAATGCATTTATTTAACCTTTTATTTATTTAGTTGACAGCATGACATAATTTTGGAACAATTCATCTTAAAATAGGTAAAGTCAGAATATTTTTCATTAGCAACGGCAGATTAATCACCAATCACTATGTTAGACACATTTTTTTTTAAATGTGTGTGATAGGTGATATTGCGAACATGAAGTGAATCAATGTATTTACTTTTTTATTCTATCTACTTTGTAAAAGTCAGATGGCATTTCAATCCGTTTGCTTTTTTTCTCTTCATTTGACTACAATTTCTTCATGCCACCGTGTCATTGTTATTTCTTTCACCCACCCCAATTAAAAGGTTACTAAGTTTTAGAAAGCCTATTGCCTGTAAGTCTAAGAGCAGGACTGGCTCTGAAATTGGAAGAAATCTTATTCCTGATTATATCAAGGAATTTTCATAAGGCTGTAAGGTCCCAGGAGAAGTCTCTCTGGCTCAAAACACTCATCTTCTGTTTCATCACTATTATTAGATGATTGAGGGTGGGGAAGAACAGCATCCTGGTCATTGAATGTCTATACGTTAATAGGTTATGAACTTTTTATTTTTCTAATCTTTGTTGTCCGATTTAGATTTTTTAAATATTAGCTTTGTCTGGTAGTTCAAGCTGGAAAATCCTCGTGTGTGGTTTTTATTAATTTTTTACTCTCTGATCTTTTCACTGGAATCTAAAATATCAAATTTCACATATTTTGAAAACCATAAATATCATAATATTATTTCACATTAAAAGAAAATGACAAGATTTGTTTTTTTATTATTGTTTAAATAATGTGTTCGAAAATTTATTTACTTTTAAATGTGCATGATTTTATTATTAAAACATGTTTAAAAAAATGGAAAGTAATCTTACCTTGTCTATCAGAACAAGCACAGATTATGTGTTTAATCTAGCAACTTTCTTTGTTGCAGTTCATATTAGTCATTGCAGCTTAAAACCAGCAGTTTACACAAACAAGAAATGTCAAACAATATATCTAACTTAGCCTCTAAAAATGTTCCTTGGGACGCAGTGAAAGATTTTTTGTTTATTTGCTTTGTGGAAACGAGTAATGTTAACCAACTTACAATAATCTTTTGATTTAAGGGAGGCAAATACTTTCCAAATATCAATTATTATTAATGTAGAAATAGCAAACTCTAAAGTGTAAATATACATTTATCATGGAATAGCTATATTGAATTACTTGACAAGAAATTGGTGGTTTTTTGTCAAACATCTGCAAAAAAATGTATTGCATGATATCAAATTATTGGAATTAAATTAATAATTATGCATTAAAATGAAAAATATAATTAGAAACATTAACACGAAATATACTTACGTAAAATGTGAATGCAATAAATGCAGATGAAATCGCCTGGTGATTGGAAAACATAACATTGCAAATTAAAACAAATTAACAGTGATCATTAATATTTTTTAAATGATTAAGCACTTACTATAAAATACAATAGACTTAATTATTTTTATATTTCAAAATGATGCAGAGAATAAACATGACAAAGGGAGACAATTCCTCCTAGTGCACATGCAAATAAAATTCAGAGTAGTTATTTGTATTGTAGATTAAATTGAATACAGTATTTCTTTCAATAAATTTTTACTGAAAACAGTATGGATATTGTAATTAAAAATATTATTCAACGTATTTTCTATGTTGATTTTGTTTAAAATCCTGTTTTCATTTTAAAAACTTATATTTTCATATAATACCGAAATAACAATGGAGTTCACTATTATTTTTACCTTTGAATTCATTTCCTTGAATACAAACAGTTTTGAAAAATGTCTCCATTCTTTATTAATTTACAGCGTTCATAATGCCCTCTTGTTACAGTTCCAAAACTCTTCCTATATATATATATATATATATATATATATATATATATATATATATATATATATATATATATATATATACTAGTAGGGAGATCGAATGTTGCCCAAGATTGAATGAGGATCAATAAATGTTCCATACCATACTTTTATTTTCATTGAAATCAGTGAAACTGCCCCCCCCCCCAATTTTTATTTTAAACAAAATAATGATTTGGAGAAGTAAAAAAAGATTCTCCCAGCTTGAATTTTCTCGTCTCAAAAAAAAAAATAAATGATTTAATTAAGGATTTACCATTAACTGAAAAGAAAATGGATTTTCATTACTTATTAAATTTTAATAGGCAAGTGATCACCTGCCGTAAAATATAAAATATTCTTTTTTTTTTTTTTAATGTATATTCTGGCTGTTTACATGTAATGTAAAGAACTGTTCTTCTAACCAAATATGATTTATAAATAATAACTTCAAATGATGTAACGCAAATAAGTCGTTAATCGTTCTTTATAAATCGTAGAAGAGAGTGATTGTTGTTCCCGTAATTTCCCATCAGCATAAATAATAGAAAAATTGTACGATACCACCCCATTTTTGTTTCAAACAAATCACTCTAATTTTCTTGTCTCAAAATTCATAAACTATTCAATTCATGATTCATAAGTACTGTCTTTGAAATGGGTGTAATGAAAATAGATCGCTAATCATTATCAATGGATGTTAGAATAGATGAAAGAGTGATGTGAAAAAACTATAGTAAAAAGATGTCTTCACGACTGCTACAAAATAAATTCAGTCAAACGTGCAGTTTGCAGGAATTACTTGTAATAATGTTGTGAACAATAAATCTAAGTTTTCAGGAAATATTTCCAAGAAAGTAATGGAAAGTGGGAAGATACTGAATTAAAAAGAAATGTAGTTAATTTTTAATAATAATTGCATTAAATATTTGCCAAGAAATTGAGTTCAGTTAAATACGTCTATCGTAAACAAACAGTCGCGATACTACAATAGTATGGATGACACTGATTGCGATAATATTTCATTTTAATATTAGTAACTTTATATAGAGGACTAGTTTCGTAATTATAATGGCTAAAAAATGGTGTAAATAAAGTAGGTCAGTATTCGTCCTCAATCCACTAGAAGTGATGTAATGTTTTGTATGAAAAGAAATAGAATGAAAAACGTTATCATGATAGATGAAAAAAATTTGTTTAACTTTGCAGTATGATGAAATTACTTGTAAAGATGTGGTAGGTGAATATCAGTTTTCTGGCAGTATTTCAAAGATGATTAGTAAATTGAAGTCTTAAGTGAAAGGCTATCGATATATCTGACAATAATAGCAGTAGAATTCCGTATTATATTAATGAATGATTTTTGTAAAGAATGTTTTCCTAATAGTTTATTGAAATCAAGAAATTATCATACATCTGTTTATTGCAGTACTACATCTCATTAAATCGAGAAGGTAATTTTTTGTCAAGTTGTATTATATTATTAATGCAGAATTTTTTTCATGATATGTTAGAAATATAATGGAGACAATATTGTAATAATTAACATGTCTGTTTTGTTATTTTATTGAATTAGTTCTTTAAAAATTAATGCGTTTGAGTCAGTGAATAAATAGTCTAAGGTGGTCTCTTATTTATTGTTGTATTCTGAAGCATTGGTATTCCTTTATTCTTAGAATACAATTAGGACAGAAGATATTATGTTCAAATTCTTATGATGCATGTTAAAATTAATATGCTGTTGGAAATTAAATAATAAACGGTCCCATAAATATAATTATTCCTATTAAAAAAGTTAAACAGTGACATAAGAGGAGTGAGAGCATTTGATAGAGAATGAAATTGTTTGCTACTTTTTTATTTGGGAATATGTATTTGAGAGGCATTTTGTTTGGAATAAATTAAATAATCTGTAAAGATAAAATGCATGCATACTTTCCCAAAACACGCTTTGCTTAAGATAAATGGTGAATGACAGATTGTTCAGCAAGAGTTCAGTTATCTTTCTATTGAAACTATAGATGTAGGGAAAATCAAGATAATTTTACTAATATATATATATATATATATATATATATATATGTATATATATGTGTGTGTGTGTGTGTGTATATGTATGTGTGTATATATGTTCACAAGCTAAGACTTCTACATTCTTATGTAGAAATGTTCACATCCATTTTGATTGATGTAAATTTTGAATATCTTTACCTTCTCCTCTTTTGACTTTCGGTTCATAACTTTCTTTTACTCAAAATGAAAACCATTATTTTTGAAGACCAGTTGCAATCTTCAGAATCATTGACTCATAATCTATTTTTATTTTTCCTATTAAATAATTATCATGTTTTTGTTATAAATCTGTAACCCCGCCTACACACACACACACGCACAAAAAAAAATGGTAGAAACTCTTAAGGGTGTTGGCTGAAATGTGACTTTTACTCTTTCAGTTTCATGTTATGCTTTTTGGTTTCTTTATCTGAAAACAAATGAGTTTTGTTTATTTATCAATCTGTTTTTTTTTATCAAAATCTCAAAATGTTTTTGTTTTCCTCTATGATTTTTAATTTTCTCTTTCCTTATCAAATTTAACATTTTTTCTTTCTCTTTTATTCTCATGTGTTTTCATACAAACATTTTTTTAAAGATTCCATTCTTTTTATCTTTTTCAGGTTGCTGAAATTCTGTGCCAAATAAAAATCCATTATACCAACTGATTAACATTACAAGAATAATGAAATGAATCCCAAAACAGCTTTCAAATGGCAGACATTTCTTACCTTCATTTATGCTGAACCATGCTGTTGTGAGTGGCATAATGAATATCATAGTAGCCTATGACATGTGTTATATAACAAGTTCAATCCTCTTGCATTGATTGTGGCTATTTACTTACTAATACTATTGGTAAAGTTATGAATCTGCAATTTTCTTCCATAGATTAAATAACAACTTAAGTTCATTTAACTGTATACAATGAATTGTATATTCTAGGTATTTTGTTTATCATTAAAACCAAAAAAGAATTTTGTTGTAAAAATAGACAAGCCAAACTGCTAACGATTAACTTGAATAACTTGACACAGTTTTTTTTAATTTTTTGTTGGAAATAGCATGAAATTTTAAGTAAAATTAAAAAATTTAAATTGATCAATTATAAAATTTTAAAATTATAATGTAGATTGAATACAACCTTAATATTTACTTATAGACCCATTTGCTGTACTTACCCCGTGTTTTCCGAGATGCAGTAGTCATTTTAGTTTTTAATTTTAATTTTTTGCACTATCTTTAAACTTATACTGAAAAAACCCCTGAAATTTTGTTGAAAAAATGACAAAATTTTACATATTCATTGATAAAAAAATAAGTTATTTCGCTTGTATTTTTCATATTATCAGTTTGTTGGCCGGTTACATGTTTTCAGTAAACTGTAGCAAATTGTTATTATATTGTGAATAACATGGTACAATAATGAAAATTGGTTAGTCAGAATCAAACTTTGATACGTCAGTTTAAATGTTACTTATGACAATTGTGTCATACAACTAGATATGCTTTTATCACCACTTTACATTTATACTGCAATAAATGAAACTGTTAGGACTTGAGTCTGCAATTACTGTGTAATTTTACATCAATAAATTGTATTTTTGTATTTATAGGACACTAGTCCAGTTTAATAATGCTAAACCAGCTGTGAGAAAACAATTGTTTTTTTCAAACATAGCTGAATCCTAGAACTAAAGTATGTAAAGTATATTTGAGCATGTATTTTGTTATTAAGGTGCACAGGAAAAATGTCCTTAGGAAACAAACATTGATTAACTCACGTTTAGAACAGATTTGAGTCATTGACAATTATAAAAGTCTGATTTTCATAAATACTTGTATCTGGCGTTTATAACTATGGAAATTACGTTCTATCAAATCCAGTTTGATATCTTGCTATGCTGTATTTTATTTTACTGGCCTTCAATTTCATCTTTTGTTTGTGTTTATGATTTAAAGATAATTCTTCAAATTTTAAAAGGCTTCACACAGCCTTTTAAGATACTGTTATGTAAATATATTACCATTTTATTAGATCTTTCTCTATTTTCAACATAATCATAGCTTTTGCCTTTAGTGCCTCTATTGATATTAATAACCAAAGGCAGCTACATGTTAACGTATATTTGAATAAAAGAACTAGCAGAATTATAAAGGTTTTATATTTACTATTTTTGTTGAATTTCTTTTTAATTTCTGAGGTTTCCTTTGTAAGACTATAAACATAGATTGCATCTATATTTTTCACATATTTATGTAAGTAACATAAACCATTAAATGAATTTTTTTTTCTCGTTCAAATCAAAAAGATCAAAAATATAAATACTAGTGCAAAAGTAATTTCTTTTTTTGTATGAGTGCATGTGTATTTTTTATTTACTTATTTTTTTACTTTATTTAAAAAAAATGTGATTTTCTGAATATGAGTTAAGGTAAAAAAAAATTCCAATTTTATCTGTTCCATCAATTAAAGCATATTGCAGGAATCTTTTGAACTCTAGCAGAACAAAGCCATCAATTTCTTTAAACTGTCCATCTTCAACTCTTGACCCATTTCCCAGGCTTTTGTTATTCTGGTTTTTGTCTTGTACAATTTGTTCTGGCATTACAAGACTGCTCTTTCCTATCATCTCTGTTTACACACACACACACACACACACACACACATACACACACACACACATACACACACACATACACACACACATACACACACACATACACACACACACACACACACACACACACACACACACACACACACACACACACACACACACACACACACACACGCTCTATCTCTCTCCTCTCTAAAAGAAATTGTACATTCTTTCATAATTCTTACAGCTTTTCATTTTATATTTTCTCTTGATCCAGTCTTCAATTTGCACTTTTGCTTTGCTCTGTTCTTACATTTTGTTTGCATTCTTCCTCAATTCATCTCTTATTTCTTAGGTCTCTCTGTCCCACCCCTCTCTCTGTCTCTTTCTCTCTCCCTTCCTCCCTGTATTCCACTCTTAAAGGATGTTTGAACCTTTTTTATTTCTTAGACATTACTCTAATGTATTTGGGTCTATGTTGCTAAATTTAAATGCATCATAGTGAAGTTTGAAAACATTCTGTCTTGGATTCAACATTAAGATGTTTTATTTGTAAATAATTCTAGGATATATTATGGATCAAATTTGCTTCATATTCGGTTGAAAATGGGATTATTTTAAGACAAACACTAATTAAATCTGAATGTGTGCAACTTTTCGTTTTTCTTTTTAGCTATGTTAAAAACAGAACTCTTACAATATAGATATTTGATACAAGGTATGGACTTGATCTTATCTAACTTACAGTAAACTGTTTTATTACAATAGCTCTTCCAATATTATATGGTATAATTAAGAAACTTCAGATTATTTGAAATGAGGTTTAGTAACTTACTGATATTGCAAAATAGTAAATCGCTTTATGCCAGATGAACTAATCTAATTATCAGATGCTTTAGAAAAAATTAAGTGGATGATTCTAAGGATTGATAATATGACAGACATATTGTAAATAAATTTGGATGAATTACGCGTTAAGGAAACCTTTAGAATCATGCTAGGAATGTATGAATTTTATAAATTATAAAAGATATGCAAAAAAACTTTATAAATATGCAAAACCTATTAATAGAGGTAACTCATTATATATATATATATATATATATATATATATATATATATATATATATATATTATTTTTGTTTGTTTTCTAACAAAGTGCATATATAACGGAATTATTCAGGATTCTCGTACTATTATTACAAATCAATTTACTGAACTATTTTGACCCAGACTTATTGATTGAAAGACAAATTTTTCTCTGTATATCGTTGTACATCTCAATGATTTATTTGATTTTCTGAATTTGAATGTTTTAACTATATCTGTTCACTAGTGAGGAGACCCGATATTACCCCAGATTAAATGAGGATCAGCAAATATTTCAGACTTAGAATGCTTTTATTGTCATCAAAATAAGTAAAACCTCCCATTTTTCAAACAAATCGTTTAATTGTCTGCTCTAGTTGGGGACCTCCCCGCAGTGCACTGGGAAGAAGCTTCACATGCCTCACTGCAGTGACTTAGTCTGCAATACATAGACATCTACATTGGACTGTAGAAAAACAAGGGTTGATTTTATATTATTTTTAGATAATGACTTGAATTAGAATTTAAAATGCAAAAGTAACGTATCATGGTTCAATTTTTCTAAACAGAAACATTCATTTTAAACGCACCCCTGTCTTATGTGACTGTTGATTTTTATACCCCAGGGCTTTCTGCCTGTGCAGTGATAGAACTTCTCACATTTTACTTCTGATATTAGGCTACATGTTAACTTTGTCTAAATCAGACTGCTCTTTCTTCAGAATTTTTTGATTATCGATTTTCAATACTTATTGGAGGCATTCCCATACAAAATCTATTTAACAACATAATAATAATTTTAGACTACTAATTAATGGAACGTTTCTAAATTTTTTAATTTTTGCGATGAGGATTGGTTATTCATATATTATTTGGATTTATCGAACTACTGTTCTCATTTTGAGTGTCATTTAAATGACAATCAAGATGAGAATTAATCCAAATAATACAAATAATTAATCCTCATCTCAAAAATTTAGAAACGGTGTAAATGACACTCAAGAAGCGAAGAGTAGTCTGAAAAATCCAAACAATATGAATAATCACTCCTTATCTAAAAAATTTAGAAAGGTATAAATGATACTCAAGATTAGAACATTAATCCAAATAATAATTAATGGAAATCCAAATATTTTATAGTGATTGATACATGTGAAAAGAATCACCAAATTTATCATTTTTGGTATAAAAAAAATGCACAAAATTGCAATTTCTTTAACTTTTCTATCAAGTAAATAACATTGTTATTACAAGATCATCCAAATTATTTATTCCAAATTTATTTCCTGATATTTGATTGTCTTAGACAAAACGGGATACCTTTGCTAGTGATATATGAATGTGTAAGTGATATAATGTGTTTAATGATAGAAGTATGACTGTTAATACATAAGTGTCGAATTTATCATCACATTCTGGTTGACATCCATTTTACATCTTGCCATGCACTTTTTAGAAATTGTCTTCCAAACTCGCCTATCTCTGGTGCAGGTCTTTATCTCTCTTCCTCTCACTTCCTCTATTTTCGTGGCATTTTCCTAATAACTGACCTTACTATCTCAACTGTTCTATATCTACTAGCCCAAGAACTCTTGTCCATTCTTTGGAGATATAATCAAAGCCTTCTAGTCTGGAAACATCTTCCTGTGCTGTCTAGATTAGTCTTTCTCTGATGTCATCAGATCTAAACCATTAAGAATTGCATTGCTATCATGTATTAAGTATCGTTTAAATAAAAAATATATATTTTTTTTTAAATATTAAAAATGTATCAAGATTCTAAAAGTGAAAGCAAAGTCAATTTTCACAGTTTAAAAATAATTCAACATGGACATATTAAATTCAAATCCTGTTAGATGTCTTATTACAAATGGGAATTATGAATTTGCATGAAGTAGCAGTATTCATCTCTACAATTGTTATTTTTTATATACATTTATTTGGAATGCCAAAACATATTGTGTTATAATATATTAATCTGCGATGTGGTATTGAATGCTGAATATTATGCTTTGCTTAATTTTATACAAGATTTAAAAAATTAGATTGTAGATTTCTGTTTAATGTTCTACATCTCACTTGTCCTAAAGCGATTTAAGAAATATTTTATCCAAATATTGTGCAATCTTATCTTACTTTTTATAATTAGTTGCAATTTTTCAAGCATTTAAATTAGAACTGTTATTCCAACCATGGTGTGTTCTTTACTTTTGCTTTGTCTATTATCTCTACTGACTACAACTCCCCGTGGTCAGTTTTGTGGCATTACTTGGTTCTGACTGTTGAGATTTGGTAATAATTTAATCATTAGACCAGCTGCTATATTTACATAAGTGACCAATGTCGTCATGAGACCAGATCTCTTTGGTAGAGATCACCAATGATTGGAATGTCTACTTACACACTGATACATATCCTTGGCTTAAATTATAACTATATTGGTGCCAGCCTATAGGACAAGTGTCTCCTGGGTTTTCCAATACGATCTGTGTGCAAATACATAAGTCTGTTTCATAGCTCAAGGGTGTAGAAGAAGATTAACTGATTTGACTAGTATTGCCTCTCGACTGATCATCTCCCGGTAGAGACTAGTGTTGGCATCTCGCCCAAGGGACAGTGAGAATGATGGTGGAAGATTAGTCTGTAGGGTGAGAGGTGTTCTGCTTTAATCTGCAGTTATCAACCTTTCTGGGCATTCTCACAGTGTTTTCTTTGTTCAACTGGGCAATATGTTTATTGATAAAAGTAAATATTTCATTAGTTTTCATGTTCATTTAATTAAATGAACATTTCATTGACAATTCTAGTCAATTCAAAGGTAGGTTTCTCCAGTGCTTCATAGTAATGCAGGGCTACATTTCGCAATGGATTTCTTTGGCCGTTTAGAATAGTTTGGATAGTGTATTTCACGGTAATTTATAAAGTATATTTTAGTAGCAGTTCAAATATAATTTAGTAGAATTTTTAAATCTCATCTCAATAATTAAACTAGTGATTCATAGCAGTTTGTGTGTATTTTCAAAGCACTACAAATTGTATTATGTGTTCAATTCAGCTTGGAGTTTCAGCTACAAGTTTAGAATGTATTTTGAGCAGTAGCAAAGACAGTTCATGAGTATGTTTTTAAGCAGTTTGAGATTGATTAGTCTTGTAGTGCTTCAGATCAATTTGCTGGTATTTACATGAAATTTCATGATAATATGATAAGTATTTAGATTTTCATAGCAGATAATTTAGTCACTTGGGGTAAGAAAAACATATCTTCCCAACTTCTTTACAAACACAGTGTTTGAAAGGTAAAGAACAACTTTAATGGAACATTCGAATATTAGTGTGTGTGTGTGTGTGTGTGTGTGTGTGTGTGTGTGTGTGTGTGTGTGTGTGTGTGTGTGCCAGGTTGAGATTAAGTATTAGTGTGTGTGTGTGTCATGTAGATTTCTGAGAACTTCGACTGAATTAAAATTAAACAAACATAATATGATTCACTTCAAAATACTTAAAAATTTTGCTAGTAGTAACAATTTGTTGCAAGCTTCACAGGAAGTTCAAGTTTCTGACAGTTCATAGAAGTTTGAATGTAAACTTCTCCATTGATTCAAAGCTGTTTGCCAATGTGCTAAACTAGATTTAGTAGCGATTTCAAATGTTCATCACAATGTGTGATGAACAATAAATCCTAACAATAATAAGAAATTTATTTGTTCATTTTTTTTATCATTTTTCTTTCCCAAACCTCTATCTAGAAATAAATGAGATTGAATCCAAATACATTGCTAAATAAGCCTACATTGCTCAGTTGAGCATGAATTCTGCAAAGTAAATGAGGAAAGGAGTCAGTATCATTACTTTTTAAACAATCTGTATCAATGTTGAATTTTATACATTTATATGAAATATATAAAATGAGCAAAATATCTGGAAATGTTTGGCTAACAAATTCTATAAATTAGATACTTTTTAATTGAAATAGCCATAGAAATCTTGTCTTTGTGTTTATTACTGTTGTCACATTTTGTGTCTGGCTGTTTTTGCCGATTTTATGCTAATGGCCTATGGTTATTTCTCATGCCTATCAGCATTTTCTTTTCTCAGTCTTCCAGTACTTTTTGCAAGAGTCTTCTGAAGTACTCTAACATTGCAAAGACTCCAATTTTCTCAATCCACTTGTCAAATCCTTTTGCCACACTCCCGAGAGCTCCCTTCACAAATACAACTTCTACCTTCAACTTTCACAATCTTTTTATCTCTTTTCAAGTATTGGTACTTTTTCGACCTCCTCCTTTTTATTTTTCCTCCACATTCATATCACACTAGAACTAAATCTGGTCACCTTGCTTGAATAAAATTTTCATCTTGCATATTCATATCTTACAATAATTTCACATTATCACTCTCCACGACGCCTTTTGGAATATACTCTTACCATTTTTCACTGCATTCACACTCTCTTTTCTTGCATATATCCTAATGGACTTTTCTCGCAGTATTATCATGCCACCGCTTGTACTGCTTTTCAGCTAACTTCTCACAACTACTGATGAGTTGTTGCACGTTCTCACCTTTCTGCTCACACAGTCAACTTTCAGCCACTTTTTCAATGTGATACTTCACATAATTTGTTCTAAGCAATTGCTCCTGTGCAGCACATATTAGGACTTTTGTCCTAACCTTCAAGTCACATTTTCACAACCATCGCCAGGTTTTTTCTTTGTCCGTTACCTCTGGTAGATCTCTACTGAATTGGCCATGCAGTTGCTTCTCAATATACTTGTCTTTCATTTTTTGTTTATTCATTGCCTTAAATTCTTTGCTTCTTACTAGTTCACTCTCTTGCAAATTTTCAAATTTTGACACACTCTTTATAAGCTTTTCCTTACAGTTGGAGATGTAAACTTTCAGATTATTTTTTCTTTTACACATCGTTCTACACCTATTAGTCCTTGTTCTCCTTCTTTTCTTTTAACATGTGAATTATTAAAATCATTCATTTTTTTCCTTTGTCTTCCTGTCCATATCTTTCAGCTTATTTTCTTTCTATTCAATAATACCCACCCTATATCGAAATAAAGTTACTGCCCGTGTGTTTACTGTAGATAGTTTGTTTTTCCCATTCAATATTGACCTAAGAACTAACTATAGTCTTCTCTTGCATTATTTTCCTATTTCCTTCATTTCAGTTTCTTTTATTCTAGCTAATTCCACAATTCCTAAATAGATGTATCCTTCGTCTCCAACCTCTTATCCTTTCACCATTCAAAAGCTTTATTCCTTCACTTTCAACAATTTTTCCCTTTTTAATTTCAGAGTACCACACTTCTTTATACCAAATTCCATATCTATGTCATTACTGAACATTTGAATAGTCTTCACAAGCATACTTAGCTGGTCTTCGTTCTTTGTATACAATTGTCATCCATAAATAATAATGGTTTACCCAGTACTCTTTCTTTCCCCACTCATAACACCCATTTACTTTTTGTAATATGAACGAAAAGGGTACCATACCTAAACTAAAGAACAATTGTGGCAAGCTGTCCCCCTAAAAATTCCTGTCTTTACATAAACTTCCTCAAGATCTTCTCCGTTTGATGTCAATGATACTTTCCATTGTTTCATACTTATTTTCAAAAACTCTCACATATTCCCTGCTATTCTAAATATTTCCATATATTTCGTAGTCCACCTATGTGGAACCAGATCATATGCTTTGCATAGAGTTATGGATCTTCTCTTACAGTCCTAAATTATTGTTCTATCTTGGTCACTCCACTACCTTGTCTATAATCCCTTTTGTTCCTCAGGTAAGATCTCTTGCTGTTCCAGATATTCTTATTATTGCTATTATTAATAGTAGCAGTAATAGCATTGGTATAGTTTCTCCCTATTCTTTAACATGTCTCATATGCCAAATATGCTTCAGGCCAAACTTGATGCAGTTTTGTCCAAGAGTTTTTGAGCTTACGAGTAATCTACAGATAATAGATAGATGATTGTTTCAGAATTTTTGAGATGAAGATTAAGTTGTAATATCTGAATTATAGTGACTCATCTTTGTTATTATATTCACAATGTTTTTACAAGACATGAAGTCTGGATGTTGAAGGTTCAATTCACACTTCTACCCAGTCATGAAAACAATTTATCTCCATGATAGTTTGGTTGAGAATTCTGTACAGGTTCTAGAATTCAAAATATTTCCAAATTCGACTAAAGGGTTTGCAATTTTGAAAAGCTGGACCTGAATAAATTTAGAGCTTACATCAGATGAAACATAAATTTAACAATGATGAGAAAATTAGTTTGAATCAGACAAATATGCAATTAAAATAGAGATGAGTTTTGATATTATTTGTCATGGAACAAAAAGTCAAATAAGAACTAAACAACTTTCCTCCAAACTATTTCTTATTCCAATATTTCATCATGACTCCATATCAGCTAACATATCTATTTTCTGTAATGCTTCTAAGATGAATTTTAATCTATTAAATCTAATGTGATGTTAAGACATAGAGATGTTGTAGGCTTAGAATTCAAATTTATCTTTTTATGAATTATATGATCACAAATTGGTGGGAGGGATGTGAAAGGGATTCAGTTTTTGCATGTATTTGGATCAGGTCATTTAATCTCGTCAGAAATATTATAAACCGTCCTATGGCTGTGAAGTTTGAGTTAAAGCAAATTTAATTCTGAATTGGACTATTTAAAATTTCAGGATTCTAAATGTGATTGATGTATTGGGATTAAAAATTTTATAGTCTGTATCACATTAAAAAAATCAAATTCTGTAGATTTCGTTCACTAAAAACCATATATATCGGATTCATAGAGTATTCACTGCATCCATTTTAAAAAGGTTAAAAGACTATAAATTGTATATGTAATATATAAAGTTATCATGTCAGATTTTCAAAGTTAAACCTAAAAAGCAACAAATTTGATATATCTATACTTGATTAAGACTAAGCTATTTTTTAATTTCTGTTTTCTTTTCATTGTGTTATTGT
Source organism: Euprymna scolopes (assembly GCF_053919585.1). Taxonomy (NCBI): domain Eukaryota; kingdom Metazoa; phylum Mollusca; class Cephalopoda; order Sepiida; family Sepiolidae; genus Euprymna; species Euprymna scolopes. The sequence continues at coordinate 72,543,799 of NC_136490.1, read as the reverse complement.
CCCGATTATATTTTATTTTGCTTCACTTTATTTTGTGAAAATACTTTTTCTGGCTAAGAAAACTGTTACAGTGGAGACACTTTCCTTAATTCACTCAAACAAATTAAAAGCAAGTTATTGCATACAATTTTACCAGTTTCGCTCTTGAATTCTTAAAAAAATAAATATATATGTGAATATTAAATTCTCACTTCCTTAACATTTTAGCTAGATGCAAAGTATAGTCTCTATTCTAATATGACACTTCTTTTCTGTCCTCAGTCAGTGAAGAAAAACTCCTAAAATTGAAATTTTTGTCTTAATCCAGAGTTCCCTTTTGTTTGAGAACTAAATTTTCCCTTATATTAAAAAAAGAACAAACAAACCTTGTGTCCAACTCCATCTTTGTTAGGAGGCAAGTAAACAAAAATTCGATCATGTGTTTCTCGCCTCCATGTTAATTACACATTTCTTTACTATTAATCGATTAGTGTTGAGGTTTTCATAAAATAATTTGTGTATGAAATAAGTTACCAAAACTAATTTCTGTTTCTTCATAAACAAGTCAGTCATTTCTCTCTCTTACTCCGCAGCAATGCTGGTTAGATACAGCTAGTAGTCCACATGAATTTCATAGAATTTCTTAGGTCAGAGTTTGAGCTTTTAAAATTTGCGAAGTCAAGCCTTTAGGCCATCAACTCTTCAGACCTGACTAGATGTATAACAATTTCATATTTCCTGTCAAAGAATCACCTGAGAACTCCCTTAGAGATTGAATTGGCAGTGAAAAGCCATTTGAGAGTAAAATCACTAAGGTGCTATTCTTTACAGAAAAAAAGGTTACCGTTTTTTGTTTTGTATTTTTTAACTGGAGTTGATGCATCAAAATATTTATGGACCCTAACTGATCGGCTAATTCAGTTTGAATATGATGTCTTCTTTTATTTTTCAAGTTTTTAAATTTTTATTTTTTTAACAAGTTCAATCCTTTTTATTCCTCAAATTAGATTTTTCAAATATTTAATTTTTCTTCTTTCTTTTTACAGAGGAAAAAAGAATTAAGGAAATTGACGACTTGAATTAGCTGCTTGATTGTATAGCTGTTGTCTGTTGATGCCTGTGAGGGAATATTTAACATTTGTTCAACTGATGTGTCAAGCATATAGTTTGTTAAAAATCAAATTTATTGAGCTCACTGAAGTGGTCTAAATGATAGCCATTGCTAACGCTCATGGCTTGGCTAGAGTGTGAAGAGTAGGGATGGGGTGGACAGGAGGACATCGCAAGAAGTAGAATTAATGAGGAGATTGTGTCTCTGTTGTATTCTTCAGCCCATGGTTATTGATAACTCCGCAGGCCATCCCAAACTATGTCACGGCTTACAATGTCATAATAACACTTTTCTTGATTATTATTTGTTTGGGAAGTGAGGAGGGGATGGGAGCTTACACAACGTTAACATGTCCCAACTCTAATCACTCTGCTATATTTAGTCTCCTCATAAAGAACTATTCCAATTTCCAACTGACTAAATGAGCAAAATCGTTTCCAAAATAATTACTACTCAAAGAAATTATCTTTTATAAGTTATCACAAAAAAACATCAAAATTACACACACACACACACACACACACACACACACACACACACACACACACACACACACACACACACACACATTTGTGTGTGTGTGTGTATTAGTAATAATGAATAGTGGTGGAAAAGCAATTAAATAAAATAAAAGAAACAAAACCAGATTTTTCATATATTCAGAAAACCGGAATTATTTCAAGCAATTTGGATATTTTAGCTTTTCGTTATTTACCATTCGATTCAATGTTGCAAATGTTCTACTTCCATTGTTTTCATTCTTCTTTTGTTGTAATTTTGGGCCAGCAGTTTTATGTTCTTCTTTTTGTACTTCATATTTATTTTCTAAATGCATGTTATAGATTGTCTTACAATAGAATATATGAATCCCATTCTTAATTGCAAAAATGAGAGCCCAACTGAATTTGTTCATTCTCTTTTCTCAATCTACATCATCCCATTGTTACTCATTTACTTTCCTTCACTCTTCAGATTCTTTCTCTTATATATTTGTATTTTTAGAGATCACCCTCTCTCTCTTTCATATCTCTATCTTCCCTTTCTCGCCATCTATCTTACACTTATCCAGATATTTTCCTTTCTTTAGCTCTCTCCTCTTTCCCTTAGCTTTCTCTTCCACATCTTTTAGCTCTTTCTCCCCCATTCCATTTGCCTCTCTTCACTCTTTACATTTCTCTTTAGCTTTCTCTTTACTCTTTCTCTTTAGATATCTCTCTACCCCTCTCTCTTTTTCTTCATTATTTCTTTCCATTTTTAGATATATGGAAATAAACTAATTTCTTGTTAATATAACCTCATATACATGTTCAATGGGAAATATTTCTCTTCGTTATTAGTTTAAGATATATTTCCATTATTCATGAATGACATTTTTTAATAACTTTTGATAGGCGTAATGTTTTGATTAAAAATGTTTTGTGTACATTTCCTTTAATTTATGTAAATATTTTTTCTTACTGTTAATATTTAAGTATTTAAAAACTAAAGTTTAGTTTATAAGGGTTTAAAAACAAATATACAAATCGATATAATATAGCTATCATCCAAAAAGATTTTCGGGCTTTTTTAATGCAATTTTTCATCAGAATGCAATTGTTATCGAAAGGTTTATTAAAAATGTGTCCAATATGAAATTAGAAAAAGAGTAAACTTTATTAATATATACTATCATAAAATATTTTCAATTGTCCATGTTCTAATGCATCTCATATGTACTAGCGTACAAAGAAGCCAATTGTATAGGATCAGTTTTGGGGGAAAATTCTCAGAAAGTTTAGATTTAAGATTTTTGGCATCTTTTTATATTTTATACATTTATGTACAATTTTTAAAATTCTCTTAGTGAGTTTTTTTAATCATTTTCTTAGTTTTTCTTTATGTAGTTTGTCCTGCTTATTCTGTTTTATTCCTGACTATTTTTTCCTCATCTGTTTTCTTTTCACTTTTTTAAACTTTACTTCCCCATCAGAAACCTTCTTTATCTCTGCATGTATGTAAAAAAACAAAAACAAAAAAAAACAAATATCACCAAGAAGGTCTTGAAAAAAGTTCACTAATATTACTCTTGGCATGGGTATGGTATTATTTGCTTTGTCTCTATTAATGGAAATAATTTTTTTTGTTTAAGAAAAAAACTGTTTGCAATTATTTTGACATTCTTTTTTAGTTAATTTAAGGAGTTGCTTGATGATGTAACTTAACATTGTCTTTTTGAAAAACATATTGAGTTACTGGTGTTGATTTGATTGCTGGTCTAGCATTTAGTTATTTTTTTCCTTTTTAAGCTAAAGACCTAAAATGTATATTGCTTATGTGTAAGTAGAACAACTGTTTTCTCCTGACTCTAATTATTTGACATTCTTTTATGTCAAATGTTGCTTTTTCCTGAAAAAAATATCCTTTACTTTCTCCATACGTCAGCATCAGGTGAAATTTCCATGTATATACATTGTAAGTACTTCTCACATGTGATACACATTTCTACTGAACTGCTTTCCAGCAGACTACAACATAGCCATCTTCAAATCCAATAGCATCAGATCACTTGTCATAAACCGCCCATATAATTAATCGAACCTTGTTCATTCCATTCATTATTTCAGTATGCTAACACTGTTCTTCATCATTCAGTTGATGGTCCATCCATCTCATGAGTCCTTATCCTTGCATTTCTTTTGGCTTCGATAAATGATGAATCATTAGCAAAAAAAAAGTTATGAAGAAAGAAACTCTTTTATTTGCATAAAAAGTCATTTTTGGTTAAATTCGTTTTGAGAATCTATGTTCATATGTTATTACTATTTGCTACCTATTGTGTCCGATTATGACTCCTTTCCAATTGCATTGGTCCAGACTGGTCTATTCATGTTTAGTTTCTCTTAGTTGCTTTGTGAAATTCCTTTCCTATTAAAGTTCTTCTGGATTCTTCTTCTATATCTCAACCTGGGCCATCCAATGTCTGCTACAACTATTGAAATTATATTGAAATTATCCTAAGTAAATAAAATGAGCAATGGGCTTGTTCTAGGAATTAAATCTGTAGCCAATGAAGAAATCAGTTAAATTTAGTTGTAGTTTTTGTACTTATTTTGCTTGGTGGATGTTTTTTATCATGTTGAATCTACGTTCTTTTGGCCATAAAGAAATTATGTCATCTGTATAGAGACGGGCATTACAGCAAAAAAAAATAGTGCGATATTAAATTTAATATAAGCTTTCTATGTTGTTCAAAGTCACACCATTAACTTTTGATATTAAACTATAAGCTTAATTCTTTTTAATGATACTGATCGAAATTAACTTTACTTTTTGATAAACTGGCTAACAATAAAAAGTCTGAAATCCTCCATGATGTCATGAAAACATCACTGAAAACTCTTCTTCATGCATATAACCATCGTTTACAAATGATTACTATAAACCATTTTCATTTTTTTCTGTTGGAAATGGAGTTAGGAGCAACTCGGTTTTTTTCTGGTATTTATAAGAATTGCACAGACATTGATTAGAATTACTGGTAGGTTGAGAAATGATGGCCAGATTGTGTACAAGAAGTATAAGAGGATTAAAATAATGGATGAGTATTCAGATGTGAAGAAAGTATATTCGGATGACAAAGCCGATTGAGATTGTCCAAAAGTTTTGTTACACCGTGATGATACCATTAGAACACATGTACGAGCTGTTGTTGGTGTGATTGCAAGATTTAGAAGTTGGAGTAAGTTCAAGGAACCTGCTATTACAAACCAGCATAATTGAGGCTATTTGTTGCATGGAGAGAAATGAAATGAATGATATGATTGATGTGTAATATGAGTCTTAAATACAAACTTTGATCTGGTGACCTCAGAGGAAGATTAAATCTAGGCAGTGTTTGGCCATAGTGACGAATGAGAGCTTTTGTGTTGATGTAGAACAGTTAAGATAGCAGAAAACTAAGAAAAACATTTTATGAAGTAATAAGGATAGATTTAAGAGCAGAAACAATAGAGTTGGCCAGAGGTAGGTTGATTAAGACAATTTCTAAAAGCCATCTAACACAGCATGTAAAAGTACATAAACTAATTATGATTTTGGATGTATTTTACCTTTGAAAATTGTCTATAGACGTTGTCAACTTGTAAGAATGTTTGATAAAACACATCTGCGAATGGTTTTTTTTTTTTTTTTTACAAGGAAGTCACCACTTATCAAGGCCCGGAGGCCACTCGGGGATAAGTGTTATTGCATGTACAGTAATCAATGGGATAATATCGTAGTAATCACTAGTAATGGAGATCTGATAAAGTGTCTTACTTAAGAGGGCGGTTCAACAGGAACTTGTTTATGTTGGACTTGAAGACGTCACAGTTGTAGTCAGGTGGGAAACAGGCAAATGGAAGAGAGTTCCGCAAGCGTGCACTTCTAAGAAACTAATGTTGGAAATCAGTCCCGATAAAGATAAAATTATGAAAATAAATGTTTTATTTGGAGAAACTACAGCTCAGTTAATGATTTTAATTTTGAACAAACAATAAGCTCAGTTCTCATAGGTTTCAGATCAAGCCATAAGAGAAATTTTTATTGGTTACTTCATCATTCCAATGAAAAATGGAGTAGGTATTCTCTTTATAATGCCTATTAATACCACTGTAGCTAAAGATACATTAAACATTTATTTTTATTACAACTTTTGTATGATAGTAAGGCATGCTAAAGGATGTTAATGAAATATCCTTTAAAACAAAAAACAAAAAAATTATACTATATTTATTTTAGTTTATTAATCAATTAAAATCTAATTTTACCATGGAATTTGTTTTTTAGTATTAAACAGGATTTTATTTTATTTTTTTTTTTTTTTCAGTGATTCTTAAAAATTTTGCAAATGAGAAAAATTATCCCCTTATAATAGTAAGAAATTCACTGTTTCGATAGTGAAACAATATGTCTACCTCCTAACTCCATACTCACCTTTTCAAAAGTTCAAAAAATTAAATTTTGCCACCTTCTGAAGTTTGCATAGAATGTGTAAACAATAGTCTTTTATTTCAAAAGTTAATTTACGATCTCGTACTTAACATAAGAATTGCCATGAGTGTGTTGTGGTAGTAAAACTTCAAATAAATGTAAATGAAACAAGTTACACTTCAATATCTTTCCCCTTTTATGATTCCCTTTTTATGATTTCATTGACTTCAGTTTGTCAATGTCAAATATTTTCATTCCATTTTTTTTTTTTTTTTTTTGCAATACTGTTCATTACACTTCCTGACGTATTTTACAAAAATAACTTTGATATTTTGGAAATGCTAAACATTTTCTTTTTATTTTAGATTTTAGATATATAATTTGTTAACACTAAAATCGTTGAAAATAGCCAAAATTGACATTCCAAAGCTGCATGATTAGTCAGGATTGTCTTCATGAAATGGCTTAGTTTTTAACTTTCTAAGGCTTATTCATTGCAGATCTTTCTGATTTAGTGTTATGTAGTGCATGCATCAAAGAGAGTGCTCTTAACTGACAGCCATGTGTCAGCCTGATGCAAATTAAAAATAAAATGAGACTTACAGGATACAAATATGCACAATCACAGAGTACACAAGTGAAATAAAGAGTTAAGCGATCAGTGAAGCACACATATGTACAATCTTTTTTGGGATAGACTTCTATGATATTTGAGTGATTTTTTTTTTAAACTCTACCTTATGGAGAGCAGGTTACCAAAGCTAACTTTAAAATATTATCCTTCATATTTTTTAATAGCTTTTTTTTTTTATAAGGATACATCGTTTCCCATTCACCTGTAACTGTAAGAAAGAAATAGCGACAGCTAAGGGAGAATCTACTGAAACCACCAAAAAACGCATTGAAGCACAGAAATTAGGAACCCATGACTTCTGGAAAATCTACAACAGTGTAGTAAATAATGGGCAATCAACAATTCCCCCACTATCCAACAATCATGAGGTTGTTTGCTCAGCATCCGAGAAGGCTAGCATGCTTGCTAATCGGTTTGCCTCCAACTCCACACTGGACCCTGCTAACCACCGCTTCCCTAACTTTCCTTTGCGAGTAGATGCCACACTAGACGATCTGAAAATCACCGCTTCTCAGGTGCATGCTATCATAAAAAATCTTGACACTTCAAAAGCATGCGGACCTGATCTCATCCTGGCTGTGCTATTAAAAAAGTGCTCCGCTGAAGTAGCCCCAGTTCTCTCCAAACTTTACAACAAATGCCTTAATGAATCTTCCTTTCCTGCCTGCTGGAAAACTGCTTCTGTGGTACCAGTTTTCAAGAATTCTGGCGAAAGAACTGACCCAGTAAATTACCGCCCCCCCCATTAGTCTCCTCCCACTTTTTGCCAAAATATTTGAGTCATATTTGAGTCCATATTTGAGTCCATCACCTAACAGATGCTAAACTTCTGACTGACCAACAATATGGATTTAAGCAAGATATCATAATCTCTGAATGTATATACCAGTCACTGGACAAAGCAGAGGAGGGTAGAGCGGTAGCTCTAGATATATCTAAGGCTTTTGACAGGGTATGGCATGAAGGTCTTCTCAGGAAAATCAGATCATACGGTATCACTGGAAAAATACTTAATATAATTAAATCCTTTTTAGATAAGAGAAAAATCCAGGTTGTCCTCGACGGTCGTACATCTAAACAATATGATATAAATGCGGGAGTGCCTCAGGGATCTATCCTTGAACCTCTATTATTCCTAATATTCATAAATGACCTCCCAGACAAAATTGTCAGTGAGATGTGTATATATGCTGATGACACCACGCTCTATAACAGACACGACAGGAAAACAAATGAACACATATCTAAAGAAATGGCAGAAACACTAGAGGATGACCTCCAATCTGTAGTGGAATGGGGACAAAAATGGATGGTCACATTCAATGCTGCCAAAACTAAACTTGTTTCCTTCAATAACTCCAAGAAACCTTCTCTATCACCAATAGCAATGGCCAAAGACTCTTTATCTGAAAGTACATTTTTTAAACTCCTCAGCCTAACGTTCACAGGAAACATGTGTTGTAACAATTACATTGAGAGCATTGCCAGGACCGCTGTGAAAAAGGTAGGTTCTTTCTACCGTGCTAGAAAGCTACTAACGCCCGAAAGTATCCTGTACCTTTATTCACCCATGTGTGGTGTATTGCTGTCATATTTGGGCTGGTGCATCTGCTACTAGTCTTTCGCTCCTAGACAAGGTTCAAAAGAGAGTCGCCAACCTGATAGGTCCTGAACTGTCATCTAAGCTTCAGCCTCTGTCCCATCGATGAAATGTAGCATCCCTCTGCCTGTTCTACAAATATTTTAACAGTGAATGCTCCAACGAACTGCAAGCACTTGTACCTCCTCGACGTAAATACCCCTGACAAACCTGACAAGCAGCAAAATCCCACCCCTTCACAGTTGAGATCCTTAGATGTAAGAGACCCTTCTACTCCAGTAGTTTCTTCCTCAGAACCGCTAGAATTTGGAATTCCCTTACGGGTTCCTGTTTCCCCAACTGTACTGACATGCAGAAGTTCAAGTGTAACATGAACCGACATCTTACTACCCAACTCCCCACATAGCACCCCTGTAGCTTATGTCTCTGATAGTAGCCTCCTGCATCAAAGTGGCAATGTGGCTTGTTTGGGGTGAAAATGCAATAAAAAAAAATTTTTTTTTAATTCCTCCCTAAAATTTTTGCATCTTTTGTAAAAAATCTTTGAAAATTCTTGTGTCAATTTTCATTCATAATCACAAATTGTCAGCAGACACCTTGGCCAAACTTTATTTCTTTGCATAAAATATTGCTGAGCCGATTTGATTTATTTTTGAATATTGTATTTTTTCATGTGTTTATTTCAATAAAATAATTATTTTATAAGAAAATTTGTGTTTGCTTTTCATTAACAAAAAGGCAACTTTTCATCTTATCTACAGAGAATGGTAAAACAACCTGAAAGGTGTAGTTTCATTTCATTCACATAATATTTGTGAATTCATTAAAAGATAAATGTTGGTAAGTAAATATTGCCATTCCTTTGTTAAAAAGCATGGCGTTAACGGTTTTAAGATTTTTATTAGAACTATTAACATTTTTATAGATTATATCATGTTGAAGTATATTTTTTTCTGCAAAAGTAAGATTAGCGCCCCCTCACTCTCAAATAATAACATCATGTAACCAAAGTTGTCTATTTTGTAACCAATTATTTTTTAATGAAATAAATTATTGTGATCACTTTTTGATTCTCTTTTTTGTTTCTTCCTCACTCTCTGACTCTTCATATAGATTTGATAAAGTATTTTAAAATTATATAAACTAAAACCTACATTTTTCTATGAAACAATGATATAGTAAAATAATTTTCACCCATATTTAATCCAAGTTAAGACTAACATACCTTCTAAATTTTTACATAATTTTTGGGTAAGATGCCAAATTTAATTTTTGTATTTTAATAAAATTATCTATAACCAAAAAAATCTTTCCGTTATTATTGGCAGACACTACATTTTAGAGGTTTATATTGTGTTGACTTTTAAAACGTGTCTTGAATAACGATCAACTTATATTTCGTAATTCAGTTTGGTATTAACCTTAGTATTAAAACAAAGGTACATTTTCATGTATACAATAAATGAATAGCATAAATATTAACTAGCTATCAAAATTGCAATTTTTTTATTTAGAAAATTTATAAAATGCATTTAAAAAGAAAGCAGCCTTTCAGAATTTTTCCTTAAAATTTATTGTCTTTTGAATCTAAGAAAATTTTTAATTTATATAAATGATAAAAAATAATAAAAATACATTTATAATTGATTGAAATAAATAAAATTTTAAACCTTAATTTTATTTTTATATTTTCTCATTAATCAATGTTTATGTTTAGATTAGGTTTGATACGTGAAATATTATGATTTATTCTGCTTTCAAGAAAATTGTAAATAAGATTGTCATATTAAAATTTTCAAATATGTTGCCTCATGTCTGCTAATTAATTATACGGCTATAATCACATTTCCAAACCAGTTCCGGTAAGACCTCTAAAGTTAAACAATGTTGTGACAATTTACAACAACCGTCTCTGCAAGCCAAACGTACACTCAAAACTTTGAGCTTATTGGTATATGTTAACAAATATATATATAATGTCTATGTATGTATATATATATATATATATATATATGTTGGGGTGTAAATTAAAATTTATAGACCAATTTTATTTTCAGAAACGTTTCCTTTCTTTATATCAAAGAATAAAATGAAATTGATGCATTTATTTATAATATATTGAAACTGATAAACTTGCTTGCTTGTTTTCACATTGAATGTATAAGGTGGAAGGAAGGCTGTGAGATGAGAAATGGTGCTTTTAAATCGAATAGAAAGATAGCAATCGGTAGTATTATCAGCAACCGAAGTATAAGAGGAGAATAAACTGTCAAAAAATGTGTCAGTCCATAAATGGTCATCCATCTGGTTAGTAATCATGAAAGCAAATGATAACTACAGTTACATTCAATAGCAGCGGCATTTCTGGCTGCAAAACAGTGCTTATTTTTTTTATTTTTTGTCCTAACTGACAACTGCAAAGTTTACTTATAAAGTCTCACGAAATTTTATCAAATTGAAAACCGATGGAAGCTTTATTCTCTAACTGGATGTACTTTTAAATATCTATTTATCATCACAGTTAGTTAAGAGCATTAATATACAATGTACCAACATTGACTAAATAAGTTTTTGCTGTTTAGTATTATATGAATATGCCTATATTTCAACTAATATCACCATAGTCTAACGAGTTAAACTATCCAATTTCAAATTCATAGTCTAAGATTTTGTTATGGCTTAAGCTTATCTACTTATTTCAAGAATAAATGGATTTGGAAACAATAATGCAGTTATGACTAAATGGTGCCATTCATTTGGAATTTAGTTGCGATTGCAGTCATATATGAGGTGCCTTAAATAAGATTCCAGACTTTTTTGTACAGGCATTTTAAATTGTTGTATACTCTTGAAAATTCAGTATGTTTTTGCTACACACCTTATGAGATGACTGACCGATTTTTATGATTTCAAGTTAAAATGCACAGCTACAACAGGAATTAGAATACAGCCTACTAAAGCCTGATTGTCACAGCTGGTGAATTTCAAAAATACAATGTGGACTTGAAGACAATTTAGAACGATATCCAATAAAATTCTGTTTTAAACTTGGAAAAATGCCACAGAAATGTATGGAGTGCTTCAAACTGTTTTTGAACCATCTTGCATGAATTGAGCTTTAGTTTTTGAGTGACATAAGGGATTCAAGGTAATCTGTGAGGGATGACGAGATGAGTAAGATGGGAGAAGTAAAGCAGTCAGAACACCAGAGAATAAAGAATTTCATGGATAAGGAACGTTGTGTGTCTATAGAGATAATAAGTGCACAGTTTGATGTTAGTGTGAAAACTGTATGCACAATTATTCACTAGGAATTGAAGATGTGGAAGATTTGCATGAAGATTGTTCCAAGGGTGCTTCATCCTTGTCACAGACTATTTGACCCTGATGGATATCAAGATAGTTTCTCATCCTCCCTATTGTTAAGATTTTGCTTGGTGACTTTCGATTATTCCCTGAGCTCAAGGAAAACCTTAGAGGCTGTTGCTATGAGACAACTGCAATGAGAAGCTGTAACGAGGGTTATTTACACAAGAGAACTTCATCGCGCCTTCCAGAAGTTGTTGGAATGGTACAAATGCATTGTAGCTGGAGATCACTTCATGTATGTACAATCAATAAAAGTGCCCATATGAAAAAGTCCAGAAACTTAAGAAGGCACCTCGTACCAGTCAATCTTCCAATCCCAGCAATTAGTTCATCAGAAACTGAGCCATTTTGATTGCCTTTTATCTGTCGGGTTAAGGTATTTACCCGGGTTTTGTTTTCCTTCTTTAGGGTGGAGTAAGTTTATTGCTTATTATCTGAGGTGTCTTGACTGGAAATACTAACGGGGCTGCTGAAGCAACTTTTAAAAGGCCAAAATTTAAGGGCAATAGCTGGACTCTCCCTACATCTGTGTTACATCTTCCAGCAGTGTGAAAGAAATTCCTTTTATTGATGGCAGTTATGGCCACAAAGTCATGGCATGTACTTCTGTAACTTTTGTTAATACACTTTTATCAATTGTGTTGGTCTTGATTATTACCAGCCCTGGGAGGTCACAACAGATCCAAATCTGACAATACTCATACACATACTTTTTGATCAATTATATTATATAATAATAATAATTTAAAAAGAGAAAAAAAAATTGAAACATAAACTAAACATATCTGCTTATAGTCTTGTAGGGTTGATATTGTTGTTTGTTTGTTTATTAGGCAACTCGAATTTTACCATAAAGCTCATGCAGAGTTCCCCAGAATTGTCTGGTCTGAATGACGTCCTCCTTTTTGGCCACAACTATTAGTTAACCTACAGGATTACACTGGCCAACAACAAAAAAATTATCATGTTGCCTAAGATGTTTTAACTGTTTTTACCTAATTTGAGAGTGCTGATTCCAGAAATGCTGTCACATGTTTTCTATCAGGTCTAGTTTTTCTGCTATGGTATACCCCTCACTGTAGAAAGCCAATAGCTACAATAAAAACAGGCACATCGAAGAAACAATATTTTTATGTAACTTTAGGACACATTCATGAAATCACACTAAAACATTCACAATTAAAGCTTGAAATTGTAAAAAAATGCTAAGCATAAATGTCATCTATAAATTGATGTTTTACTGATTTTCTAGAATGTGGAGCTCTGGCATCATCATACTTGATAGACCAACAGGAAAACGAGAAAGATGGCTGTGCACAAAATGCAACTTGATGTTTATGTTTGCACTCAGTTGATGGAGATTTAAGTAATGTTTCAACAAGCTCTTTGTAGTTGGGCGCCTTTATTTTTATTTTTATTTTTTTCAAGAATTTTACTACATTCATAAACACTATCCAGGCATTCAATTCTGCAGGATTCATAAAAATTACAAAAATTTGCCTCATTCATAAAATTTCGAATCTGGGGTCCATAAAAAATTCCATCTTTTAATTTCTCTATGGTTAAGCCTGAAAATTTCATGGAAGTATATTTGAAACAGTCACGATCTTTCTCAAGAGCCTTCACATACTGTTTCATGATGTCATGCTTTATATGAGGAGGAGAAAACTCAATTTTGGAAGACTTCACCAAAATGCCAGAACATTAGGAGAGTCAGAAATCAGGGTTTTTTTTTAATCCAGTGCTCTGTTCTTGCCCTGCTTTCCCACAAATACAAGAACCAAGGAAATTTTGTGCAGCCACCTTGTAACCCAAGGAGAAACCCAACCATGTTCAAATATGATCCATTGGTGCTGTCTGTATGAAATCTTTTCCAGAATAAATTTGATTTCATCATATTTTTCTTTGAGAGTCGATGAATGGCATGGAGGAATTGATCCATATAAGTTGCCATTGTGAAGAACACATTTTAAACTTCTTTGGGAAATTTCTATAAAAAGGCACCAATCTTGAGAATAATACTGCTTGATACCAAGCTCCCACAACAGGCCGGCAAGATTGTTGCAATATACTATATCATTTTCCTAAGTGAAACATGGTAAGAATTCAATATGGCTTTTTTTATTGAAGGTCATAAGAGTTTCAAGCTGAAGTAGATTTTCTTTCTTGGAGTCTTGACGCTAAAAGTTCAAAAAATTATTTGGAAAGGTTGAAATCTCTAGTCAAATCATTAAGTTCTCATTGAGAAAATTTTTAAGGTAAAAAAAAAGGTATAAAATATCAAATATCTCAACAACCTGACCTGAAGAGAAAAAAGAAATATGACTTTCGGAATCAGCACCCCCAAATTAGTCTAAATCACCTTAGAAACCTTGGGCACCAAAAGATGTATTGGCCAGTGTTATAGGTCTTTACGTTTGACACTGATAACAGCAAAACTCAACAGTAATATAAAAAGTTGAAAGATTTGGCCCAAAACACATAAATGAATGGCGCAAAAGCAACATTTTCACTTTATTGATTTATTTCTGTATCTGATATTTCTTTGCTTGCACTACCAGAGGAGATCAGAGGACAATAGATCCTGATGCAAACTGGTTCTGGATTTTCACCGGAGCCCTTTCAGCTGGGTAGTTCTTACAGTACCCTGTTTCCACTGCTTCTACCACATTGAGGAAGAGTTGACTCAAAAGGGAAGTGATGTTTATTATTGCGATGGTGTTCATTCTGGTTGGGTTGAGCTGGCTTCTCTGACCTAGACTATATGCTGAACAATTGTGATCCATATATGGTGATTCTGAGCCAGGTTGCATGGAATGGCTAGCCAACCCAATTTCACTATTATAAAATTGTGGAGTGAGAGGAATTTTCATTATAATTTTAGTTTTGTCATGATAGAATTCAATTCAATTTTTTGATTCATTGAATTTTACAAAAAATTAAACAATTACGTTTCAGTTGACATGTAGGGAAAAGGGGAGGGGTAAGGTAAAAATGTACACAGAACCAGATATAGCTGTCCAGCACCTGTCAAATTTCACCTTGAGTTGTCGTTGATGCCTTTATAAAAAGTTTATCTGACTCCATATTCAAAACAATTAGATAGAATGTCCACCTGACTTGTAGATAAATAAGTAGATTATATTGAAGTTTAACAGAACACATAACACATATTTTGACAGTGCTTAAAAGGAAATTAAAAGAATTAAAAGTCAATTTTTGCAAAAAGAAGTGCATCTTTGTAAATCTTATCACTTTGCTAGTGAGTTGGAAGAATCAATAGCAGAATGTCCGACCAACAAGCTATTGATCTCCAACTGCTTGAAAAGTGGAAAAATGCAGAAAGCATGGGTGCTGTAAGAGGTCCAACAAATTCTATTCTTACACCAAGATATCTTATTGGTGGATGAACCAATTGCTCTATCAGTGATACTTGTTCATTTACAAAAATGAAAATTGTACATTAAAATATGTGACTGCTGCGTCACCATTGAAAGCTGACCAAGTCTTAAGAAAACAGTTCAACCAATTCCTGCCTGATGTCCTCAGCTTCCCATTCATATGTTGCACCACTCAGACTGAGAGACGGAAAAATTACCTCACAAATTAATTTCCCTCGTCACTCATGACCCTGCCATAAAACAATGGGGAATTCAAGAATATGTGAAAAATAATTCCAACTATCAAGGTTGATTTGTATTCTGACCTTATTTGTTGATTGTCGGTTATCACCTTTATTTCTGCTTTTGTTTTTTGAGTCAAGTGATCGGTAGTCCATGTCTGGTAGTGTTTATTATCTCAATAAAAACAGCAATATTTGTTATCATTATACTTCTAAAGCAGCCATGAAACCTTGTCTTGCTAGCTTCCTAGAACATATTTTTGGTGAGAGATGGAGGGGTAATTTTTGGCAGATGGTATCTGTCTCGGCACAATAAAGAGCTTTTACTTTGAGGCAAATACAACAGACTAAAAACATAACTTGTGTTTTTTCCTTGTTCTTTTAGGTTTCTTAACTTGATTTCACTTTATTTCTATTTTCTTTATCTCGCTGGAAATTCAATGAAATGAATGTTATACAAGAAGAAAGAAATTCTGAAAGAAGCAACTTTTTAGTTTCATTCATTCATTGGTTCAAATTTAAGTCAATGATCACATTGATTGTTTCATATATGTATATATGCATGTTTACTGGTTTTTACATAGGCTGAATGATATGTTTATTTAGCTATGCAGCTGTAAAACCTAATATTATCATTAAATAATATTGCTGGAGTACTTATCTATGATATGTAAGAGGTTATAACTATAATCTTAAAAATTACATTCTTTTTCTTAACATAGATTAAATTGAATATTGTTTTTAAAATAAATAATTTATAAAAATAAAGGTGCAATTATTTCCTATGAAGTAATGGAGATGTTTTTTACCTCCTTCTTCCTGCATCCATCTCTTATTACTTGCTCATTTAAGTTATTCTAACCTCCTTCGCTTTTTAACAACTCTTATCTCCTCCTCATTTGCTCCCCCCTCCTCCTCATTCACCACATCTTACTTCTTCACCTCTTTTATCTATTTTTACCTCTCCCTTGTATTTGGTTTATTCTTATCTCCACTAAACTTGTACTCTATAAAAAAAATGTAACTTTCAGTGCTTACAGATATAAACCTACAACCAGCATACACTCTCTCCTTTATCTAAAACATAAGATTTTCCAATGATCAAATTGTTTTACCAAAAGATAATTTTCTCCAGAATAAAAAAATTCTACTATTTTATTATTTTTAATAGAATATTCAATTTGACAATATGGGTCTATGTCTTTTTTTCAAAGATGCTTGGATTTAAAGTAATTTCAGGTACTTTGTGATGCTAATCCTATTGTTTTGATAGGCTAGCACGACTGGGATGCTGACTTTTCACTTCGTCTAAATTTGAAGTGACTGAAATTTGCTCTCTGTAATTTATTATTTTGATATGTCCTCATCATTAAGGCTTCATTTGTGAACTTTCCAACCTTCCAATGTAAATCATATTTTGTTACTCCTCCAATTAAAACTAAACCATCTCCCATTTAAAGATATATTCTGAAAATAAACACTCAGACTGAAAAAAAACCCACAAAAAACAATTTAGATGGTTCTATTTAATAGTCCTATAAAGAAAGCAAATATTGAAGAATGAGAACTAGTTATGAGAAAGACCATGCTCAGAATATGAGAGGATACAATATATACAAAAAATATTGTGTAAAGAATACAATACAAACAAGATCCAATGCAAAGTAGATTTAAAAGCTCCAAAATACATGAGTACTTAATTCTATAGGACAATGTGAGTGCACTTCTTTAGAAGAATGTCCGACATGATGACAAAGGAATCAAGAGAGATACCTTAACCCTGAATTAAATAATACGTCTAGACCTTTTATCTTTTTCAAGCAGGATCTTATTGTTATTCAGGAATTTTTTTAGACTACCATTTTCATCTTTCGGGAATTGTATATTTGCATCATCCCCCTCCTACCCACCTTGATAAGCTGATAAGCAAATATGACTTACATTCGACCAATTCACTTAATCCAACTCTTTTTTATTGATAGTGTACATAATGCATTTATTGTCTCTGCGGATAGTATGTGCACTTTTGTTTCACTTTTTTATTTTTTATTTCATACAGAATGTTAATAAATAGGCTGATGCTAGTTTTTTTTTTTGATAATTAGTAGTTTTTATTTTATGGCATATCTATCTTTTTCGGGTCATTTATTGTTGAGTCCAATCAATGGAATAAAAAAAATGTATGTTCAAGTTCTTAATATCTTCCATTATTTATTCATGATATTTCCTTGAACAAGCTCATCAGGGAGTAAATGTATCTATATAATTCCAAATGCAGTTTCATTTCATATCCAGGATTGGTTCTATTCAACCACTATACATAATTTTTGAAGCTCCATTATATTCCTCTTTTTGAATTTTTGTTGAATAAATGAATAATGTAAATTTTTATTTCCCATCATTTTTATTTTATCTTAAATTAATGCTCTATTTAAAATATAAAGCATCCCAATATCAAGACAGGATCTCATATAAAATATCTATATATATACTAGTGGGATATATGGAAATTCCACAGCAACATTTTTTATATGTAATATATTGCTACCAGGCATGCTGTGAACCGTTCAGTGTGAATGAAGACCCCTTTGTTAAAACCGTAAAGGTATTAATCTAAGTAATCTGGTTAATATAGTTTCAGAATATATCTGGTTATTACGGTCTATCTCCAATATCCTTAGAGGAGTCTGTGACATATTAGCAGTGTATGGACGCCCGGCGCAGAACGGACGCCCTACAATATCATTATAACATATTTAGACAGAACAGATACTACCCTTTAATCTTAGCAATAAAACTAAAAATGTATATTTTAGTTTCACCTACGGCCAAAAGTGACATCATTTATTTTAACTTAATTTTTTTTTTACATTACATTTGCAGTGATCTGGAAATTCTATTTATAAAAAAGGAGAATAGGTGACAACATGCTATGAAAATTACACTAGCGTATCTATATACTGATAGTAAATTAGCGTATCTATATGCTAATAGTAAATTAGCATATCTATGTACTAATAGTAAATTAGCATATCTATATATACTAATAGTAAATTAGCGTATCTATAACATAATAGTAAATTAGCATATCTATATATACTAATAGTAAATTAGCATATCTATATACTAATAGTAAATTAGCATATCTATATACTAATAGTAAATTAGCGTATCTATATACTAATTGTAAACTAGTATATTATATACTAATAGAACATTAGCGTATCTATATACTAATAGCAAATTAACATATTTATATACTAATAGTAAATTAGCGTATTTATATACTAATAGTAAATTAGCGTATCTATATACTAATAGTAAATTAGCATATCTATATAATAATAGTAAATTAGCATATCATATACTAATAGAACATTAGCATATTTATATACTAATAGTAAATTAGCATATCTATATACTAATAGTAAATTAGCATATCTATATACTAATAGTAAATTAGCATATCTATATAATAATAGTAAATTAGCATATCTATATAATAATAGTAAATTAGCATATCATATACTAATAGAACATTAGCATATTTATATACTAATAGTAAATTAGCATATCTATATACTAATAGTAAATTAGCATATCTATATATAATAATAGTAAATTAGCATATTTATATAATAATAGTAAATTAACGTATTTATATACTAATAGTAAATTAGCGTATCTATATACTAATAGTAAATTAGCGTATCTATATACTAATAGTAAATAAACGTATTTATATACTAATAGTAAATTAGCGTATCTATATACTAATAGTTAATTAACGTATCTATATACTAATAGTAAATAAACGTATTTATATACTAATAGTAAATTAGCGTATCTATATACTAATAGTTAATAAACGTATCTATATACTAATAGTAAATAAACGTATTTATAAACTAATAGTAAATTAGCGTATTTATATACTAATAGTAAATTAACGTATCTATATACTACTTTTTTTTTACATAGGCGTCACCACTTATCAAGGCCGATAGTCCACTCAAGGATAAGAGTTAAAGTGTGTACAGCAGTCAAAAGGACAATATAGTAATCAATAATAATGGAAGTTCGGTAAATTTGTTAACTGAAGTGGAACGGCTCATCAGAAAAATGTTTGTAGTATGTTATCAACTTCTATCTTCCTTTTTAATAAATAGAATCTTCTGATCGAATAATTTATAATCTGGAAATTGTAACACATGTATGTGCATATGTTAAAGGCACTACGGTATTAATATATAGACTAACAGATTCCGTGAAAATTCCACGGTAGTTGAAAACATCATCACATAAGCAAACAATAAGATGTCTTTTGTAATGTTAGTTCCGGTCATACCGTAAATTAAAAAAAAAAAAAATTCTAGTCAAACATGAAGAACTGCCCAAGATATATTATCACAAGAAATAGAACTATAGTAAGGCATCACTTTTTTTTCTAGAGATTATAATTTAATCAATGTGACTTGTAAGACAGTTAGTAATAACCATGTCACACTCTTCTCTTGATAATCTGATAATTTGGCATGTAAGTAATAAGATTTAATAGAAACACGTTACATGTCAAATTTTGCAATTTTTTCATTGTGGTAAAAAATTGAAATGAATCAGGAGGAAGTGCGATTGGTGGGCTTTGGTTAAAGAAAAAAAGTGTAGGACGTTGGCAGATGATATGGCAACACTTGCAAATATATATATTTTATAAGATAAATATTCTTAATTCATTATGAAATTGAATGTCTGAATTTGTTAGATGAAATAAAGTAATGTTTAGATCGTAAATTGCTTCAGCCATTTCCGGGACTGACTTCTTCTCTCTTAAAATATATATGAAATAAAGTGATTTTTAGATCGTAAATTGCTTCAGCCATTACCGGAAGTTACAGCATACACTCCACTCTTAAAATATATTTGAAATAAAGTGATTTTTAGATATTTAGCCATTTCCGTGACTGACTCCTTATGCCCCTCCCGTTACCTCCACCCGTTTTCACAATAATATGAGGAAAAATAAGGTACTTGTTCAGTATTCTACCTAATAAATAAGGTACTTGTTCAGTATTCTACCTATATGAGAAAACAATGAAAAGTCATACTATTCGATGATTTGATGCGATTTTCGGTTTTAAAAACTTCTATGGACGTCACAGGTAAGATTTTCTGTGTTTTTTTTTTTCATATGGGTATTATACTGTACAAGTACGTTATTTCTTGGGTAGATTACTGTACAAGTACCTTATTTGAGTATTTACAAAATCGATGTTTTTGTGAAGTTGAGTTAATCCTTATGCAAATTTTACTTTGTCAATTTACTAATCTATGCTAATAATCCTTTGTGTATCTGTAGCAACAGAGGATGTTTGTTTAAAAAGGCATTGCGATGAATGAAAACAACCGTTGACTATTATAACTTTACATGAAAACGGAACAAAAAATAAACATTTATTTTTCTTTGTTTCAATTCCAATTGTCCTTCTCTGACTTCTTTGTTTGACTGTTGTCCACTATTTGGTTGGATGAATTCTTTACAATTTTCTTTCCTTTTTGATGACCTCGGCATTCTTCTACTCAATACCTGCAACTGTTTGTTAAATTTTCAAGAGATGTTTGTTGTGATCCAAAAAATAATGAGAATAATAATTAATATATATATATATTATCTTTCGGGTTGGAAACTTGATTAAAACTAACTAATCAATATTAAGAATAAGAAGGTGTGCACAGCAAGTTTGCAGGTATAAATTCACGTTCAGCCGAGAAATTATATTCTGAACAATTAGCTTTTAAAAAATGCAATAGATATAGTTTATGTTTCGCAGACAGTTTTAAAAGAAACTAAATAAAATCAATCGAATGTTCATATTCTCTGAAGGGGTGTCCTCCAGAGAATATGAACATTCGATTGATTTTATTTTAACTTTTTATTAAAAATATTTTTCATATTGATCCTTTTAATTAATTCAATTCTCTGGACGTCTTTTAATATCAGATATTAAATTATAAATGCCTTTATTTACACACTGAATACTTTCGATTCTGCTTAGAATCATCCTCAGAGTGAAACATATTTTTAATGAAGTACATTTTATATTTATGTTTAATATTATTTCGATTGTTTAGATAGATATTTTGATTTTGGTTGTTATTTTCAAAATATTTCAACTCGTGTAACCATTCTACCTTCTTCAGGTACATCTTTTAAATCCAATAACTTAGATGCAACAGATAAAGGCATTGAATAACAGCCATTATAATCACAGAGTTTTCATTTAGTATCCAACGTGGGGACCTGGTTCGCGTTCTGCGATTATTTTTCCAGATAATAGAACACAAAAACCAAATACAGATAAATAAATGTTGAGAAGGAAATGAAC
Source organism: Euprymna scolopes (assembly GCF_053919585.1). NCBI lineage: Eukaryota > Metazoa > Mollusca > Cephalopoda > Sepiida > Sepiolidae > Euprymna > Euprymna scolopes. The sequence continues at coordinate 72,522,151 of NC_136490.1, read as the reverse complement.
TACAAAGCAAATTAGACTAATAATGGAGTGCTATTAGAAAAGCAACTTTCCATACACACAAAAAAGTCTCCTTTTACACGCACACTGAAGTGTGGGGAGGGCGACACTCCATTCCCAGAAAAAGTTGTGTTACCCGTGATCCTCCTTATATAATGCTGAGTATTTTGCAAGGAGGCATCAAGTACTATTTTTTAAATTTTTTAAAAGCTTTTTAAAAATAAACCAAGAATTGAACCACGGCCCATTATGGAACACTGTTATCATTATGCCAAATAAACCGGTTATTTATAAATTACAAAGATGAATGCATATAATGGTCTACTCACTGCTAAAAGTTTTATAGTTAAGTATATTTTTAGAGTTAAACTTTGATTTACAAATATTCTTTGTCTAACGATTTTATTTGTGCCTATATATATATATATATATATATATATATATATAAATATATATATATATATATATATATATATATATATATATATATATATATATATATATATATATATATATATATATATATATATATATATATATTAGTGGCATGGCAAGGCCACAGGGGAGATAATAAAGCAAAATAGAACCTTAAGCAAAATTTATCCCAAAGCAGCAAAGCTGAAGCTACCTTGCCAGAATGCTATATATACAAATGTAGGCAAATTTGAGCATATTTTATTGATTTGAATATATAGGTTCTTTTTTAACAATTATCATAACATTTTAACCTTAGAAAAGTATTATAATATTCAAAAAGCTTGCAAGTTTTCAGATATATATATATATATATATATATATATATATATAGATAGATAGATAGATAGATAGATATATTAACGAAAAGAAAGGGATGTAGTGTTTACCTGATATACGCAATAGTAAACTTCAAACTAATATAAATAACAGTATTTATATAGAGAAAATTTGACTGAATTAAAAAAGCTCAATACGCAATAGGGAGTAGAGCTTATTATAAAGGAAAGAAAATTAAAACTGTAAGTTGAACTTTGCAATCAAAATTTATTGTTCGACTGAATACTCCAAAAAACAATTTACAATCCTAATTCCGCAGTTTCAAAGAATGCTATTCTTGTTATTCTTCTCATCAGGGGACATAAAAAATCAGCAAATATATTAAAAAGTTTGACTCATGTTTAGGTAACCTACATCTAAAATTTCAAGTGTTTAGACCCAAAATTGGCGGAGGAGTTTGGTAGAATCTGCAAAGGTCAACGCTTTCAACTTTGACCTCTAGGCAGCCGAATTCTCGCCCCAAAATTGATTAAAAAACTTGCCCTATGTCTGATTACACTTTATGTAAAATTTCAAATGTTTAGACCAAAAATTGGCTGAGTAATTTGGTGGAGATAGCAACCGTCAATTTTTTTGTAAACCATGACACCAGTTTTGACCCCTTAATGTTTATTGTTTTGGGCTCAAATCAAATTAAATGTTTGATCAATGTCCAAGTAACCTACATCTAAAATTTCAAGTGTTTAGACACAAACTTGACAAATGAGTTTGGTAGAGTTTTCAAAGGTTAGTTTTTGGGCAAAAATTGGGCTGCCAAGAGCTCAAAGTTGAAGGAATTGAACTTTTGCGGACTCTACCAAACTATTCCGCCAATTTTGGGTCTAAACACTTGAAATTTTAGATGTCGGTTTCCTGGACATGAGTCACATTTTTTTAATATATGTATACTTATGCACATAAAGTTAATATATGTATACTTATGCACATAAAGTTATGAAAGGAACATAGGGCCCGAGTAAAGCTGGGCTGAACTGCTAGTATTCATATATATATATATATATATATATATACATATATATATACATATATATAAATAATTTATATGTGTCAGAGTTAATATTACAGTTTAGGAAAAGTTGAATCGAAAAATATTTTTTCGTTTGCCTTTTCTACTATTGATAATAAGAATGACTACAAAAATGGCAAAATGATATCAAACTATAAATGACTAATTATCACGATCAATTTTTGAAAGTTTTAATTTTGACATTTTGTCTCTTGACTGAATCTATGTACATGTTTGTAAAGCTATTGCATCAACCCCCTATCCTCCCCAAAACGGGGCAGGTGCAGAGGAGATGTGTTTGTTTCATATTTTAATCTATTTTTGTTCTTCTCCTCCTCATTTCCAAAGCTTGAATACTGTCAAACTCCATTAAATCGTTTTCAAAAGGAATCTCTGTTGATAGTTCTCACGTTTATTCGTCATGGTTTTTAATTCTACATTTTTTTTATTTTTTACTATTTTCGTTTTTAATTTTATTTTGCTTGTTACATGCATATCAGCTCAGTGTCTGCTATTGACAATCAACATCCCTTCTATTTTTCTCGGATTGCCGTGTGTGATGAATAATGTATCCTCCTTAAAATCTGGTTAAGGGTGAGCCTTAAGTTCAAATTCTGATCAAAAATAAAATCAAGAAATAAAAGGAAGTTGAAACAAAATACTGCGGAATAAGGGAAGAGCTATTGTTTGTACTCAGCTATCTCGGTTGATGAATCCGCACAAATACAAAAAAGCTTTATTTTTCTATTGAAAGTAATATATACAAAAGCGAAGACTTGACTCGAAACAACTAATTCATTTATTTGCAAGATAGGGGGAGCGGAGCGTTGAAGAACAAAAAGAAAGCGAGTTACTGGTGTCAGAATTAATTTCTGGAACGTTGATGAATTTCAGACCCCACTTCCCAAATATTTACCCGGCCTCTTTGTTCTTATCGAACCTTCCTTAATTAACAACTATTAGCACCATCAGGATTATTCTAAGAAAACACTGCTTGAAATTAACCTGTTGTCTCTTCAAGATTTCCCCAATTTTTACTCTTTACGAAAAATAATTAAATAATTTGATATGTTTAGAAAAATTTTCCCGCTTATAATTTACAAAGTTAAATTGAAAAATAATTACGCTCTTTAAATCTATGGAAATTGCTAAATTTTAAAGAAAAACAAGAACCTTTTTTTATTCTTTTTACACAATTTTTCACAGAATTAAAAGAATTGTAAGAAAATAAAATCAGAATTGATGTTACTATACGGTGCCATGCGATGACTTATTAAGAAAATACATTTTCTTTTTCTTTTTTTATAAAGGGGGCATGAGAGGAATAGGGGTTGGTGTAAGGCTAATCGTTAATTTTAATCCAGCTTTTAGTTTTTTTAAAGGGGTGAGCAGTATACAGAGAAAAACATGAATTGGTTTATGTCTTTTATATATATATATATATATATATATATATATATATATATATATATATATATATATATATATATATATATATATACATATATATATATATGCACATATATATGCATATGTATATATATATATATATATGTATATATACATATATATATATATGTATATGTATATATATATACATATGTATGATGAAAATAGTGGAAATAGTATTCCGACAAAATAGACAAATAAAAAGGAACAAACCGTATTATGTGTTCATCAAGGTTTCGTCTTTATTTTGTCCAGAGGAAGTCTAGAAATAAAGACGAAGCGTTGATGAACACATAATACGGTTTGTTCCTTTTTATTTCTCTATACAT